>NW_027219464.1:0-300000 GCF_027580195.1 Bos mutus
AATGAGGTGATGCTTTCTCAACTCATTTTCCTTAAAGCATATGTATCTACATTTTTATTGTAGCATTTAAATTTATTTTAATTGAAGTATAATTGACTTACAATATTACATTAATTTCAGGTGTGCAATATAGTGGTTCAATGTTTTTAAACATTATAAAATGTTCATCATTATAAGTCTAGTTACCCTCTGTCACCATACAAAGCTTTTCAAATATTATTGACTGTATTTCCTATGCTGTATTTTATATCCCCATGACTTATTTTATAAGTGGAAGTTTGTTCTCTTAATCTCTCTCACATGTTTCACTCATTACTCTTACTCCCCTCAATCCACTTTCTTTAAGAAATCAGGAAAGTAGGTGACTCATTTTTAAAAGAATCCATTCATAATGGTTAAAATTTCTAGCAAGCTGCTTAGAAATGAAACTTTTAATTACTGTCTAGAAAATTACATTACTTTTCTCAAGAGTTATTGTTCTGCCATGATGGTCTCTGAGCAGCAATGAGTTTTCCAAGCCCTTTGTGAAACCAGCCTCTGCCATTATGATAAGGTAGATCTCTTCACAGGACTTTTATGTAATAAAATTAAGCATAACTTACACTTACTTTTTAAATCATGGTTTTAGAGCACTTTGAGGTGTTGTGACTTATTTAGTTTACCAGTATCCCTCCACAGTAGATCAGGCAAGTATTTTATTAGGCAAAAACCTGGAGGCACAGGAGGGCTTAGGGTTGGTTATGTAACTTGGAGGAGACTGACCTGATTTCTGAAGCACAGTATTCTGATTCCTGGACCAGTGTTCTCTGTGTTCTGTTCTGAGGCTTTCTCCCTGCTAGAGCCTCCACTGAAGGCTCAGAGCCAAGAGTAGGCATTTTTCTGTCAACAGCTCTGTACTCCTCTGTCAATTCCTTTCTGCGGTGGATTTTTTTTTTTTTTTAGTTTGTAGGTTTTAGAGAACATTTTAAAACTACAAAAATAGAATAGGATTGAAGGGTAGCAGAATGTATAACCAGAATATGCCTGTTTAGCATAAAGATTATTTTGATCTGATTATTATTATTTTTTTAATGAGAAATAAACACAGGAAAAGTTTTGAAGACAGAGTAGAAGTTAACCCTTCTCTGAGGGACATTTACATTGATAAAGGAAATCTTTTGTAAAGCTTATCTTCCTGTCAGTACCAGAAAGAGAAAGATAACTTTAAATCACAAGAGAATCTTGTCAGTGGAGAAATGTTTAAGAAGACTTATATCTCCTTAACAAACCCAACCCTACCCTAATTTAAGCTGCTTTTTCTGTTAACCTCTTATAAGTGCCCCTCCCCACCCCCACCTCATACCACTGACCTTTCTTTTGTTTTTAGCTGAAGATAGTATTTAAGGTAGTTACTTGGGTCATCTCAGGGAGTTAGTTTTCCTGGGTATCTCCCATGTATACAGGCGGAAATTGTTGTTCAGTCGCTCAGTTGTGTCCAACTCTTTGTGTCCCCATAGACTGCAGCATGCCAGGCCTCTCTGTCCTTCCCTATCTCCCAGAGTTTGCTCAAACTCTTGTTCATCCATTGAATCAGTGATACCATCCAACCATCTCATCCTCTGTTGGCCCCTTCTCCATCTGGCCTCAATCTTTCCTAGCATCAGGGTCTTTTCCTATCAGTCAGTTCTTCGTATCAGGTGGTCAAAATATTGGAGCTTCAGTTTTGGGTCAGTCCTTCAATGAATATTCAGGGTTGATTTCCTTTGGGATTGACTGGTTTGATCTCCTCGCTGTCCAAGGACTCTCAAGAGTCTTCTCCAGCACTACAGTTTGAAAACATCAAATAGATTCAAGGAATTAGATCTGGTAGACAGAGTGCCTGAAGAATTATGGACAGATGTTTATAACATTGTACATGAGGCAGTGACCAGAACCATACCAAAGGAAAAGAAATGCAAGAAGGCAAAACAGTTGTCTAAGGAGGCTTTACAAATAACTGAGAAAAGAAAAAAAAGGAGAAAGGGAAAGATATACCAACTGATTGCATAGTTCCAGAGAAGAGCAAAAAGAGATAATAAAACCTTGTTAAGTGAACAGAGGAAGACAACATTTTTTAGCTTGGCTTTTGCCTTGTTTTATTTTTGACTCCAAGGAACATTACAGGTTCTAGTGGGTATATACATATGAACACAGTATCCCCTGGGCTGAGAGTCTACAAACCTTTCAAGGCTGGTTGTTTTGTGATACTTCAGCAGAAGCCGGGCTCCATTTTCTTCATCTACTGACAAGTAGAAGTTCAGGGTGGGGAAGGTTGAATCCATATTTGTACTGGTCTCAGTTCATAAAGGCTTAAAGCATTTATGAAGGAGATAGCATAAAGGAGAAGGTAAGAGTTTGCCTCCCCTACATGAGTCATCTTGACTTTCTGATGGGCTGAGATGTTGAGAAAATATCGGACGGGGCAGGCTGCCAGCAGGGCTTGTTCACATGAAAGCAAATATCTTACCTTCTCCTGCCACCTTTTTCCTTATTCATCTTAGTCAGAGTCACTTAGTAGTTTGCCAAATGCATTCTAAGTGCTTAATATTTATTGAACATCCACTGTGTTCTAAGCACAATGTACTAAAGCTTTATTGTCTTCGAACATAAGGTTAAAATTACCATCTGCTTGTCTTATAGGTGATAGTAGGTTACCTATAAGTGATAGTGTGTTTTTCTTTTAGATTAGCCATGAATGTAGCATTTTGTCAAAATGCCTTTTTACATGCTAATAACAAAAGTAAAGCTTGAGTTAAGAAAAATTGACATGCCTTATATTTCTAATTACTTTTTTTTTTTTTTTTCCTTTTAGGAAGGCACCAGAGTAATTCAGCCCATATTCTTCAGGAAAATGATTAGTTATGTTCAAAACAAGGATCCCACCAATTCTGCCGCTTTTCACGAAGCCTATGGCTACGCGGCAGGGCTGAGCACCTGCGTGCTCGTGTGGGCCGTTCTGCACCACTTGTGCTTCTACCACATGCAGCCATGGGGATAAGGCTGAGAGTAACCGTGTGCCATATGATCTACCGCAAGGTGAGTGTCACTCGGTACTGAAGTGTGTACCTCTCCTGAAGCATCAGAAATATCTGGAGAAAGTTCTCTGTAAATTGGGCTTCCCTGTTGGCTCAGCTGGTAAAGAATCTGTCTGCAATGCGGGAGATCTGGGTTCAATCCCTGGCTTGGGAAGATCCCCTGGACAAGGGAACAGCTACCCACTCCAGTATTCTGGCCTGGAGAATTCCATGGACTGTATAGTCGATGTGGTGGAAAAGAGTTGGACATGACTGAACTGCGTTCACTTTCACTTTCTCTGTAAATTAAATATCTTGTAACTAAGATCATTTACACCTTACAAGAGAAGGTTGCTATTTGAATCGAGCCAAGTTTGTTGTCATTTAAGCACACTTTACCAATAGATAATGAAAAACTTTCTATTGAGATCAGGTCAGGGCTGCTTTTGGTGACTTTCAACCATAGGATGTTGCATAATATCTACTAAATTTGTAACAAAGTCTAATTAAAAATCCTTATATAACTATATTGTTTACTTGAAATTTGCTGAGGGAGTAGATCTCTTTGTTATTTTTAAAACTATTATTGAAGTACAGTTGATTTATTAATACAATATTGCATTTAATTTCTGTACAGCAAGGTGACTCAGTTATACATATATCTATTCTTTTTCATATTCTTTCAATTATGGTTTATCACAGGACATTGAATATAATTCCCTGTGCTATACAGTAAAATCTTGTTGTTTATCCATCCTATATATACTAGTTTACACCTGCTAATCCCAGACTCCCAGTACTTCCCTCCTCTGCCTCTTTCCCCATTGGCACCCACAAGTGTGTTGTATTAATATTTTAGATTCCACAAGTAAGGGATATGATATTTCTCTCTGACTTACTTCACTTACTATGATAATCTCTAGGGCTGTCCATGTTGCTGCACAGGGCACTATTTCATTTTTTTTTATGTATGAATAATAGTTTATTATATACATGTACTACATCTTCTTTATCCATTCATCTGTCAATAGACATTTACACTGCTTCCACATTTTGGCTATTGTGAACAATGCTGCTATGAACATAGGGATGCATATACCTTTGAACTATAGTTTTTCTGGATATATGCCCAGGAATGGGATTATGGGATCATATGGCAATTCTATTTTTAATTTCTTGAGGAACTTCCAAACTGTTTTCCATAGTGGCTACACCAATTTACATTCCTACTAACAGTATAGAAGGAATCCCTTTTCTGAAGGAGTAGATCCTGAGTGTTCTCACCATACACAGAAAATAGAATAACTGTGTAAGGGATATATTAATTAGTTTTACTACAATAATCATTTCCCAATGTATATTTATATCAAAACATCATGTTGTGCACCTTAAATATATATAATTTTCATAAAAAATATGAAGTCCTCATCAAAAGCTAAAACCAAACAATTTAAATTGAAACTTTTACTTCTTCTACCCAGTTACCACTTACCTAGAGCTTCTTTTCCTTGGGATATTTTTCTTGGCAAGATGCTAGATGTCTTCACCTCACCTTTCCTTTAGAAAAGTCTTGTCAGTCTTGGGGCTGTGTGAACCTGGGAGTCCTTCATGTCACTGTCTATGCTTGACTACAGCACGTGAGCCAGTTTCCTCCTGGGTGACAAGGAAATGGAAGTGGCACCCATGCATTCTAGTCTGGGGTCTTCATTCTTGTTCATCCTTATCTTTTTATTTTGTTGTGTCTTCTGCCATTTAGGAGACAAATACTGAGATTTCCCCACACATGAACTAGATGTTTGTATTCTTAGATCATGCTTATCTCCCATAAATAAGTAGGAAATTTCACCAGAACTGTACTGTGAAAATCTTAAGTGAGGTATGAGATGATGCTTCAGTCAGCACTTGGTCTTTGTTGCACAGGTGAGCTTCTGTTTTTCTTCCTCTTCTCACTAATACTTTGGAACATCATCTTTGGAAAATCTGATCTGAACTGGCACGTTTGCTTATTTGAATGTAACTATTTCCCAAAGATATTCATTTGCTGGCTTGATTATGCCTAAAAGAGTTGTCCCTGTGTGAAGTTAGAAATTGCAGAGGTTAAACCAAAGATGTAATCTGAAATTCAAGAAATGTGGGAAAGACAAATTTCCTCAGGCCCAGCCTTGCATCTAGAATCCTTCTGAGATGCAGATATAAAACACTCCTTCTGTGCAGGTTACAGGTGGACTGATTCCTTAGGGCAAAGCTGGTGCTGTAGAGCAGCTCTGAAAGGTCCCTCTGAATGTCTGTAGTTCATTCTCTGGCTTACATCCTGATCTCTGATTCTGAGGAGAAATCAGGTTGGGTGTTAGAAATGGGATGGCTGCTAAGTTCATAGTCGTAGTTGGTCTACACTGTGGGTTTCAGACTGGGGCATGTCTCCAGTGGTACATATACCACTTCCTAAAATTTGCCACACCCTCCCCTGAGCCAGCACCATTCTACTTCTTCTCTTTATGAAT
The DNA here is from genome assembly GCF_027580195.1 of Bos mutus. Lineage (NCBI taxonomy): Eukaryota > Metazoa > Chordata > Mammalia > Artiodactyla > Bovidae > Bos > Bos mutus. Next base: position 5,534 of record NW_027219464.1, read on the forward strand.
TTGACTACTCTAGGTGATTCATATAAATGGAGTCACACAGTATTTGTCATTTTGTGTCTGGTTTTTGTCATATAAGACATGTCTTCAAGGTTCATCCATGTTGTAGTAGGTGTCAGAATTTAATTCCATTTTAAGGCTGAATAATATTCCATTATAGGTCTATACAACATTCTCTGTATTCATTCTTCTATCAATGGACAATCGGGTTGTTTCTACCTTTTGGCTATTGTGAACATTGCTGCTGTGAAAATGGGTGTACAAAATATCTACTTAAGCTTGTGCTTTCAATTCTCTTGGGTACAGTCCTAAAACGGAATTGCTGTACTATATGCTAATTTTATGATTAACTTTTTGACCCCCATACACTCTCAGCATGGCTACATTATTTTGCATTCCCACTTGATCACTGACTTTTCTGTTTAACTTGAGAACTAAATGAGATGTTTTTCAGAACTATGACTTTTTTTTGGGGGGGGGGGGCGGTCAAAGCCTCCAGTTGGTGATTTACTGAAATACTCAAGATGGTCTCTTCAGGTTCCTCAGATCTCTAGGATATTTTAAAGAACTTTTTACCAAATAAAGGGCTTGTACAACACAGACTGTGATTTTTGTCAGTAGACTGGCATTAAGAACACAGGATCCTTATGGAATTAATGTTTTGAATGCTTAATTTCTTTCAGAATTAAACTAAGACCAAAATGTTTAATGTTGTCACACACAGAATTAATGATTTACTCCAGATTTATAGTCCAAGTCCCCTAATTTCTTTCCTTCAGGCAGCCTCTCCACTGTCATCTAATTAGCTTCAAATTTACCTTAGTTGGCTCCTAACTCTAAACCTATATCCCTTTATACCTCAGGCAAGTCCAAGTTCACTGAAAAACAGGGTGCATGATTTTGCATGCATGCCTAGTCACTCAGTCATGTCCAACTCTTTGCAACCCTTTGGCCTGTAACCTGCCAGGCTTCTTTGTCCATGGTACTTTCCAGACAAGAATACTGGAGTTGGTTGCTACTTCCTCTTCCAGATGATCTTCTTGGTACAAGAACTGAACCCACATCTCCTGTTCTTCCTGCATTGCAAGAGGATTCTCTACCCTCTGAGCCCCTATTCCACCCTTTGCAGTCCTTGTGGGTGGGCTGCCTCCACACTGAGGAGATGAAAGATGAATGAGTGTCCCTAGAGCCCTGCCATCAGGGGCCATCCTGCTCCTCCTGACACCACTCAAGACCCCATGAAAATGTGCTTCATTTTGTTATATTCTGAGAATGACTTGGATTCATCATAGGAATCCTATTGTCTGTTTCCTTCTTTCATTTCAGGCCCTTCGCCTTAGTAGCTCAGCCATGGGGAAGACCACCACAGGCCAGATAGTCAACCTGCTGTCCAATGATATGAACATGTTTGATCAGGTGAGCTGCCCCAGAGGGATCCTCCTCCATGTCCTGTCCTTCTCACTGGATTCAGCTTACTGGGATGGGTTTGGTGTCAGCCAGGATTCTGTTGAGGACTTAAGACAATGGTTCTTTTTATCCAATGCTTATTTCTTCTCTGTATAATTTAGAAGTAATAATGTGCATTGTCTGGAAGATGAGAGTTTTATTTTTCTAACATTGTCTGCAACATACTCCAATAACAGGCAGCAATGTTCTTGCCCAGCTTGGTTAGGGTCTGAGTGGTCTTCCTGGAGTAGCCCTTCTTGGCACGTGGTGTCACTGTGCCTTGTGGCTAAACTGTCTTCTACCTTCTGACAATTGTGAACATTGCTGCTGTGAAAATGTGTGTACAAATATCTGCTCAAGCTTGGGTTTTCAGTTCTCCTGAGTACGTTCCCCGAAATGGAATTGCTGTGCCATATGCTAATTTTATACTTTCTGTCTTCCTCCTCTTCTGGGTTATGAAGGCCTGGTGGGCAGGGATTGTTCTTTCCTCTGCTCCCTGTTCAGTACCTGCTGCATAGGAAGCCTTTGAGGAATAACTCCAGGGGGATTGTCCCCAGCAAGACACAACCTACTCTCCCCTGACCCACCATGCTATTTTGTTTGCACTTATGAATAGGTCATATTACCCAGGGAGTTGTAGCTGTTGGTCAGATCTGTATCACACTGGACCACTTCTCTGTCAATTTTTAATTCATCAAACATAAACTAAGGCCCCTACTAAGTTTCAGGGATGAATAAGATTTAGGTTTTACCCTGGAAAAGCCATAGCCTGTCAGGGAAGTAAATAGACAAATTACTGGAGAGTATGGTAGGTACCATAATTAGGCTTTCCTGGGGAGTGCTAGAGGAGATAGGGGCTGAATTTAGGGACAGAGAGAGTTTGGGGACACCTTGAGCTCAACTGTGGTATAGACAAAATCAATATCTTCCTTCAGTGCGGCTGGTTGGGTTCTCCTTGGAACCCATCCTATGCTACCCTGGAATAGCATCATCAGATGGACGCTTGGATTTCTGCTTCAGCAGGTGTAAAACCCACTGAGATCATTTCTGTTTAGACTCCTGTCTGTTCCTTTAGAGGAGATTATTTCTCCACTGTATCCTTAGTGGTGTTGTTTTTATACAATCCTAAGAGGGCTTTGTCTTTCTCTTTTTAGGTGACCATATTCTTCCATTACCTGTGGGTGGGGCCACTGCAGGCTGTCGCAGTGACTGCCCTGCTCTGGATGGAAACAGGCATATCGTGTCTTGCAGGGATGTCAGTTCTCATTTTTTTTCTGCTTTTGCAAAACTGCTTCGGGATGTTGTTTTCATCACTCTGGTAAGAGAAATACTGGTTTTAAAAAAGGTAACATATATTTGGTGATATCCACAGTCTGCTTGATGCTTTTATTCAAAAACAAAATGAATGCCTTCTCTGGTCTCTTCTTTGCAGGTTGCAGGTTGCAGACCCTTCAGGCTTAGCCAGCAGAGGTTCCAGCCTTAAGCTGAAGGCCGATGTTGAAGCCGGAAAGGTGACAGCATTAGCTGCTCCTCCTAGTACCATACCTGAATAAATAGAGTGTTTTTAAGCAGAAGTTACCCATGTCCAGGTTATTTAAACATTATTGAATTGTAATAATCATATAGGCTCAATTTTAGCTGCATATATTTTTGTTATGCTTATGTTGAGTCATTTTTAGTTATGTGTGTTTTTGTTTTGTTTTTAATTCAATGTTCTCATTAAATTATAGGCACCCCAAGAGTAGGGTTGATCCTAATTAATTACATCTTTATAAAACCCCACAGTCTCAGCATTGTATGTGATAGAAAAGTGGCTGGTGATGCAAGGCCTAATGGTGCCAAGTTAGACTTGAAGCAGGCCTTAGAGGGTTGGAAGTGGGTCATTGTCTAGGTTGTCAGGTGATGGAGATGCTGTGCTATCTAAAGCTCTGAGTTCTTGTGTGTATGTGTGTGCACATACCTCTGTGTGGTGTATTTCTCTACTTGGAATTTCCTTTCCTGTCTTTGCTGAGGAGAGATGTTTCTTACCCTTCTAGGCCCTATTCTAATGCTGCCAGGTCTCTGAAGATTTTTTGCTCTCCTTTCCTGGTGGAATTAACACCCCCATCTTTTCTGCTCCTCAGAACTTTACTCCCATTTTATTACAATATAGAGAAGTTCTTCCTGTTAGATTTGGGTGCCTTTCTGCCTGCTCCCCATTACCTTCTTGGACAGATGGCTTATATCTGACTCTTTTCAGGTCTTCCTTAGCCAATGCTACAAGTTCTCCAAGTTACTTTTTGAAATGGGCTGAACGGATGGCTTCTTAATTGAAGTCTTTGTCTCCACTTGTACTCTGAGTAGGTCTTGCCTGTGTTGTCAGCACAAACAGCTGTAGGGAGTCATTTGATTTTTGGTCTCTGCCTGCACCCCCTGCTATTTTTGCTGATAAGGAAAACTGGGCTGTGGTTTTCCACTAAGGTTCATCTCTCACATCTTTCCCCTCAGGAGTATGACCGCTGATCTCACAGTCAACAGGATCAAGGCCAAAAGTGAAGTTACAGCTGGCATCAGAACAATAAAAATGTATGCTTGGGAAAAGTCATTCGAAGCCCTTATTATCCATCTCAGGAAGTAACTTTTTGTAGTGTTACACCATAACCTTGTACTTTTTCACTTCTTTTTTTATTGAATGAGTTTTAAAAGCTTATTAAGTTTTTATATTAAGGTGAACTGAAATACTATCCACTTCATCCCCTGCAATGTGGCAGTAATTTTAAGTGGATTAATGGATTGTCATTTTAACCTGCTTTTCCACTTACTATCTTCTTAAAGGAAAGAATATATACTACTTACATATAAAGAAATTAAACTCCATATTTCTTAAAACTGCAAATCCCAAATAAGCAATAATTGTAAAATGTTACTATTTATACTGAAACTCTAATTTATTTTGGTGTAGCACAAATGAGGAGATGAATCAAATGAGTGTATCTCTACTGGGCTAAACCATATGAATCAGTTTTCTTCATTCAAAACAGCCATGAAAATACTATTTTTTTGGCTTGGTTTATATTTGTAGACTTAAAAAAAAATCTAAATTTAACTCTCTGATGAATGTTTATACTCTAGCACAGGGTGCTTAGAATTCTCTGGCTGCTCCCTGTCACCTCTCACTTTGCACTTTTGTGGGGGCCTCTCCCTCTGCTGGGGATACACTCTCAACTTCCTTCTTCTTTGATCTCCACCAAGCCTGATTCCTACTCATCTTCTCAGGTTCCATGTGTCTGTGACTTGCCCTAACTGCACTTATCTGACTTAACACACCTCTGCCCTGAGTTCCCATAGGGGCTGTGCTGACTGCTTCTGTCTATTGTCTTGATGTCTCACAATTTTGGGATTGCCTATTCTCTTCCCCCACAAGTTCATGAGCCCCTGGATGGGATGGACTATTTCTTTCTGTCATCAGTGAGGAGCCTGGCCCAGGATTTGTAGTTACAAACTGTTGAATACATGTTCAAACTCAGTCTGATTAACCCAAAATATTTAAAAGTTTGATTATTAAACCTCCCATTTAGTTGGGAGAGTGGAGTGGTGATGAAGGGTGTGGTCCTGGTATCAGGCAGACCCCCGAGTATGCACTGTGTAGTGTCTCCATGATATGAGGGATGGTTTATCTTAATCTGTGTTCACTCCCTAGAAAGGTGCCACTCACACAGGGCACTGAATTCATGGATTGATGTTAGTGCCTCTTTTAAAATCTATTTCCTACTCTCTTTTCCAGGAAGGAAATTTCCAAGATTCTGAGAAGTTCCTACCTTAGAGGCATTAATTTGGCATCATTTTTTGCTATCAGAAAAATCATGATTTTTGTCACCTTCATTACCAATGTGCTCCTTGGCATTGTTATCACAGCCAGTTGTGTGTTTGTGGTAGTGATGTTGTTTGAGGTTCTGCAGTTTTCAAGTACCCTCTACCTCCCCATGGCTGCAGACAAGTTGTCAGAGGCCATCGTCAGCATCAGAAGAATCAAGGTTTGGAGACAAATAACATTTTTCTGTTGTAGGTGGATTTTATGCAAAATGACTTCTTTTATTTGGTGTTACTGTGTTCCTGTTAGATGACATTTAGCTTTCTCAGTGCCCAAGCTGACAGTCTTTTCAAAATGTCATACATATTCCCTTCTCTTCTTAGGTAGAGTACATTACAAATATTATAAGATCCCTGCTGGTTTATGGGCACCAGTAGCAGTGGCACAGACTCTTGAAATGCAGTGATGGCTGCAGGATGATTAAAATGTCTGAAAGCCAGAGCAGCAAACAGATTGCATCTCCTGTGCTGACTGGAACCACTAGGTAGTGACTGCTCTCAGTCCTGGAGTGAATAGGACTCCTCTTGGGACTGAGAGGAAAGGAACTTGCTGAGATCTCCCTACTCCTTGGGCTCAGGAAGAGTAGCCTTAGACTCACTTAGCTCTCTGTATTTAAAACTAGATTCTCTCCTCCATAGACATTTTGCTTATTGATATCTGAGCTTATCCTTTGGATCTGCTTTATCATCCCTGTCCTTTTCTCACTTACTGTTTAATCCTATCTCTTGCTGGCCTCAATCTTTCCAATTTGTGACCCTCTCCATAATTTACATTACCATACCCATTGTCTCCTTTTCCTAACTAACTGTCTCTCAGTTGCCAGAGGCAGATAATTTACATCACCAGGATAAGGGTCTGGCACATAGTAGGTGTTCAAGTTTTAGTGTGTTTATGAGTAGGTCTAAAATGAAGATAAATTGGCTCTGTGAGCTTGAGTTTAAGTGTCTCAGCTTTATGAAAAATCTGATTCATTTTGTACCTAATTCTTCACAGTGATGGGTGCCCAGTAACTGATCTGTATGGAAGTTAAATAGCTCTAGGTGTGATTATATTTTATTTTGGTGTCTTTCCATAAAAGCTGAGTTTCATCAATTTTGGTCCCCTGAGTTTATCATTCCTTCTGACAGGGGTTTCTAGCAACATTATGAACAGATGGTCCATGCAATTCAATAGAATTTCTTTTATGAAGTTTCACATACTGAAAGAGAACATTTAGGAATATCCCTGGACCATTGTAATGTTCTCAGTGCACACAGTGACCTGTCCAGATGAAAGCTTCACACGTGTATTCTGCTGCTGTGATTTTATTGCTGCCCCTGCAGCCATGGTCTTCTATCTCTGCTGCCAGGGCTTGCTGTGTGGTCCAGACACTCTTGAAACCTTTACATGTAGTCTCATTTCCTCCTGACAGCCACTGAATGAGATAAGGATTAATGTCCCCTCTTACAGATAAGGAAACAGGTTCTTGCAACAGGTAAAATAGCTCACCCATCCTCACACAGCATGTAAGTGACAGAACTAGGATTCTTAACCATCATTATACTACCTTCTTGATAGCTTCTGTCTTGTGTCACATCATTTTAAGTGTAGTTTTCATCATCTAGTCTTACTAGGTTACCTGTTCCTTACAGAATCAGCATTTTAAATTTTAAGCTCCCTAGCCACTCTGTTTCCCTGCTTGTGACCCTCCACTTTGGTGGGGAAGGTGGTTTGTCTCTGTGACCTCCACATTCACCCCCACTTTGGGGTCTTGGCTCACTCTGTTTGGTCCCCTGGGTTACCTTCTCTTCTGTCCTTGATTTAAGCAAATACTGCTGAGCCTCCCACAGTCCCATGACCCTCGCCCAGCACTTTTGTTCATGCTGATCCAGGGCTTCTGTCTAGTGCACGATGAGTCCCACACCACCCAGCCTTGTGTCAGGTGGGGTGATGCTGTCTCCCTGGGAATGTTCTGAGCCCCATGACAGCAGATTGTGTCTGGTGGTTCTTTTGTGTAGTGTCCGGTCCATGCTGGACACATCATGGGCATTGAATAAACACTGGACTGACTGAAAGTAGAGTTCCAGGAAATAGCTGGGACCCCACAGAGGCCCAGGGTGGGTCAGTCTGCTCTAGAAGCTGGAGAAATGCAGGGGGAGGGAGCAGATTGGAGTTAGGCATTCCTGCAACATCTGGCTTTAGAGGGGGTCTCAACTCAGGAGAGCTGGATCTTATCCAGAGTGGTAATAGAAATGAATCCCCCCTCCCTTGTTCTATGTGATCATCTGTGTATCTCAAACCAGTCCAACTGGACTTGATGGACCTGCTGTCTAAAGAGAATAGTGGTCCTCTGCATGGCCTGGTTTTCATGCAGACTCTTCTGGCCTGTACCTTGGGCTGGGCTCTTGGGTCTTGTAGATAATTAGAAACACTCTGTATTACTTGGTTAACAAAGTTAGTCTGTCTTGCTGGTCATCATGAAATAAGATTAAAACCATAATATTTTTAAAAAAAATTATTTGCTTTTAATTGATTAATGATTGCTTTACAATATTTGTTTGATTTCTGTCATACATCAGCATGAATTAACCATAGATGTACATATGTCCCCTCCCTCTTGAAACTCCCTTGTGCCTATTCCCATGGGTCTAGGTTATGACAGAGCCCCAGTTTGAGTTCTCTGAGCCATACAGCAAATTTTTATTGGCTATCTATTTACATATGTTAGTGTATATGCTTTCATGCTACTTTCTCCATTTATCTCACTCTCTCCCTTGTCTCCCCAGTCCTTGTCCCTAAGTCTTTCTCTTTGTCTGGGTCTACATTGCTGCTCTGCAAACAGGTTCAACAGTACCATCCTTCTAGATTCCATATATATGCATTAGTATATGATATTGGTTTTTCTCTTTCTGACTGACTTCACTCTGTATAATAGGCTCTAATCTAGGTTCATCCACCTTGTTAGCACTGACTCAAATGTGTTCCTGTTTATGGCTGAGTAGTATTCCATGGTATATATGTACTACAGCTTCTTTATCCATTCATCTGTTGATGGATACCTAGGTTGCTTCCATGTTCTAGCTATTGTAAATAGTGATGCAATGAACATTGGGGTACATGTGTCTTTTTGAGTTTTGGTTTATTCAGGGTATATGCCTACAAGTGGTATTTCTGAGTCATATGGTATAAAACCACAAGCCTTTATGATAAAATACATCTCTAGTTTGAAGATGATCTTGAGACAGAATTCCTTCTTTGGAGCTGGTCAGTCTTTTTTATCTTAAAGCCTTTGATTGATTAGATGAGGCCCACTCACATTATAGAGGATCATCTGCTTTACTCAGAGTCTACTGACTTAAATGTTGATTTCATCTAAAAATACTTTCACTGTAATATGTGATTCAGCAAGTGTCTGGGGACTGTGATTCAGCCAAATTGACATAAAATTAACCATCACACCCTCTTGAATCCCCAACTCTTACTTTGAGCTACTGGATGTGACTTTGTCCTCACTAAGCCATATATTTATGGATTTCTTTCCCTCCCTGAACTCCAGACTTATATAAAGGGCAGATACAATGCCTTGTTCATCTTTGTACTTCTCATGGAGAGCAGATGCTCAGAAAATGTGCAGTTGAAGGGACCTTCCAGTTCTAACATGTCTCAGTTCAGTTCAGTTCAGTCACTCAATCGTGTCCGACTCTTTGCAACCCCATGAATCACAGCATGCCAGGCCTCCCTGTCCATCACCAACTCCCGGAGTTCACTCAGACTCACGTCCATCGAGTCAATGATGCCATCCAGCCATCTCATCCTCTGTTGTCCCCTTCTCCTCTTGCCCCCAATCCCTCCAAGCATCAGAGTCTTTTCCAATGAGTCAACTCTTTGCATGAGGTGGCCAAAGTACTGGAGTTTCAGCTTTAGCATCGTTCCTTCCAAAGAAATCCCAGGGCTGATCTCCTTCAGAATAGACTGTTTGGATCTTCTTGCAGTCCAAGGGACTCTCAAGAGTCTTCTCCAACACCACAGTTCAAAAGCATCAATTCTTCAGTGCTCAGTCTTCTTCACAGTCCAACTCTCACATCCATACATGACCACAGGAAAAACCATAGCCTTGACTAGACAGACCTTTGTTGGCAAAGTAATGTCTCTGCTTTTGAATATGCTATCTAGGTTGGTCATAACTTTCCTTCCAAGGAGTAAGCGTCTTTTAATTTCATGGCTGCAGTCACCATCTGCAGTGATTTTGGAGCCCCCAAAAATAAAGTCTGACACTGTTTCCACTGTTTCCCCATCTATTTCCCATGAAGTGATGGGACCAGATGCCATGATCTTCGTTTTCTGAATGTTGAGCTTTAAGCCAACTTTTTCACTCTGCACTTTCACTTTCATCAAGAGGCTTTTGAGTTCCTCTTCACTTTCTGCTATAAGGGTGGTGTGATCTGCATATCTAAGGTTATTGATATTTCTCCCAGCAATCTTGATTCCAGCTTGTGTTTCTTCCAGTCCAGCATTTCTCATGATGTACTCTGCATATAAGTTAAATAAGCAGAGTGACAATATACAGCCTTGACGTACTCCTTTTCCTATTTGGAACCAGTCTGTTGTTCCATGTCCAGTTGGTTGGGGATAGCCCCCAGTTAATGTCAGAAGAGTTGGTGAAAGTCGTGAAATAGTAAAACAGACAGATTCTGGTTTTGGGGTAGATGCTCAGGCAGATTCAGCAGGGAGGAGGGGGGGCGGCCCTTGAGCCCTGATTTGCCTTGCCCATCAGGGCTCTCCCGCATGACCTTGTCATGGGTGGGAACTCCCATGCTGGTTCCTGGCATCTCCCCCCTTTTTATTTCTTAAGACAGCCAGATATAATTCAGTCGCGAGCTTCTGAGTGCTCTGTCGAAGAGTTCTGACAAAACAAGGAAGAATAATTATGAGAAGCAGAATTAGAGCAGCTACAGCAGCATAGCTAAAAATAGTAGAAAGCATGTTTTTTCCTGAAATACAGTTAGAGAATTTATGGAAGAAGTCATTTGCTACTCCTGCGGCAGTAAAATCTAATCAGGAGTGTTCCATGGTCATTATTTGATTATGAAGTCTCCCTAAATATAAACCAATGTCAGAGCTGTTCCAGACACCTGAAATATGGTTTTTAATTTTTTCCCAGTTATAATCTGTCTTGTTTACTTTTAGGGGTGTTACATAAATCCATCAGTAGTCGGCATGACAGGACAGTGCCATTCTCACTTTTAAAGCCTGAAATTCAGTTCCAATATGCATTATTGCTTCTTCTGGGGCATCTATCCTCATCTCTAGCTTCCTGTCTATAGCTTCCTGTGTTGCCAATGTTAAAGAAAGATTTTTGGACATAGTACCAACATATTGAGCAGTATGTACTTGTTGAGTCAATGATATTGCTGCCATAGTAACAGAAGTAATTGCAGTTATTAATGCTGATATTCCCAAGATAAGTAAGCCCACAAACCACTGTGATTGCATTAAATCCTGTAGTTGTAATACAGAAAGACTATAGTTATCTCATAGGCACCATAAGATAGGGTGGGCATTGCAACACCACAAAGGAGCAAACATTATATTGAGGGTTTAAACAAGATGAAAGCATACATTGTTCACAAGTTGCTATATTTGGTCCACCTCTTTCTTACTGACTGCTTTGGCCCTGATTGCTATGTCTGCATTGCAAAATGCCTGTTGCGGGTGCACCGGGGAGCAGCTGCAGGTGTCGGCTCAGGGGAGCAGTGTCCCCAGCAGCAGGAAGCAGGATGCAAGCAGCAGGCTGTGGGCTGCAGTGCCCATGGCTGGTGGATGGGTGAGGTTTGCAGACTCGGGCTAGCTGGCGCCTGGGCTCAGGGCATTCCCCTCTTGCCAGAGGGGCCACGCTGGTCTGGATGGCACTCTTCAGGCGCATTTTCTTCTCTGGCCCTCACTTGCTGCACAAACATTTTCGGCTCTAGGTCACGGGGTGCAGCGAGGAGGGTGCAGGGTGCGGAGGTGAGAGCTGGCTGCGGGGTGGCGAGCAAGCAAGTGCGCTCGCCACAGACCTGGTCTCTTAATCTGTCCAGGATCCAAATTGGCGAATCTGCATCCTGAGGAAAAATACAAGCATACCCTTTCCCACAAGTTAGCAACACATCTGGCCGGGATATGAAATCCATACCTTAAACCAGCTGCATTTTGATGGTGAATTTTGTCAGAATTTTTGGCCTTATCAATCTTTTTATGTAAGTTTAAAGCAATTACTTTAGTCAATGCATCTGCCAAAGCATTTCCTTCATGTCAAGGGCCAGGCAAGCCAGAATGGGCTCTAATATGTCCCACAAAATATTTTTTATCCCTGTGTTTAATCTCCTTTTTGTAAATCAGATAACAAGGAGAAGATAGTAGTTTTATTTTCTGGAATATTAGCAGTCTCTATATGAGGAAACAACCCTACAATATATGGGGAGTCAGTCAAAAGATTGAAGGTGTGGTCTCTTAAATGTTGAAAAGCCTAAATAACTGCTCATAACTCAGCCTTTACATTTTATTCCCTTGAATTAAAAGATCTTTTAAAGGCCTTGGAGCTGTAATTTCCTGGACCCAAAAGGCTAGATCACTAGATCCAAATGCTCTATGGCCCCTAGCTTGAGAAGTCAAGTTTTTTCCTGTCTGATAATAAGGTAAAAGCAAAAGCTCTGTTACTCTTTATTAATTTGCACAGTTTTGGTAGGTGGCAAGATCAAAACTTTAATTTTCCCAACATAATCAGAATCTACTACACCAGGCACCACTGAAATTTCTTGGAAAGAAAGAGAGCTACACCCCAGCACAAATCTTACAATGCCCTCAGGTAGGGGGCCAGCTACTCCCTTTGGAATTGGAGTAACCGGCAGGTCAGGGGTTAATATTGTTGCTAAATCCCCTTACCAGTTCCGAGTTTCTCCTAGCCTGGGTGAGGCGCCCCCTAAGGGGGTTTTCTCCAAGAAGCACACCCTGCATATTGTGTATGCAGTCTGTTTTAAAAGCTCCTTTGTTCAAAAAAACTTTTTATCTTCTTCAGGCTTAGGCAACGCTTTGGGAGGATTTGGGGGCAAAGTGGGGAACTCCTGGGCCCTGGGAGGTGCAAACGGAGGTGGCGGTGATCGCCTTAAATCAGAAAGTGGTGGGTAAGTTTTTAAAGGTTTGCGCACAGGGGGAGGGAGCTCGTCAGGACACCCGGCCGCAGCGTCCTGTAAGTCCTCTCCTCTGTCCTCTGCTGATTCTTTCTTCCTTCCTCTCTTTCAATCTTTCTCAAGTTTTTTTTTTTTTTCTTCACTCTATCTTCTTTCCTTCCTCTTCTCTTCTCTGTCACTTTCAATCATTTCCTTCCTGTTTCCCTCTTTCATTCTCCTTTCTTCCTTTTTACTGTCTCTCTATCTCTCCCTGTCTCCCTGCATTTCTCACTTTTCTCTCCCCCTTCCTTTCTCGGTACCCTTCTCTTTCTTTTGTTTCTTTCCCTTTACCCTCTTTCTCTCTAATTTTTCTTCCCTCCTCCCTCTCTTCTTTTTCACTCTTTAGATCTTTCTCTATCTTTAGCTCTTTCTCTATCTTTAGATCTTTCTGTATCCTCGAGAGGTAGAGCACAGTCTCCCTCCTTTTTTTTTTTTTTTGAGAATATTTTTAACAGTTTCAAGAGTACTGGTATAAAGAGTTGCCATTCTTTAGTTTTAGTGTTATCCGTGTCAGAAAATCTACTATCTTTTCTACTTTTCTCTTCAAAAAGATTTCACTACTTCCCACTCCTCTTTACCCTACCTATTTTCTGAAGGGTGGGGGTCCGCAGCACCCTGAGTGGGGTCTTAGCTATCCGAAAACTGCAGAATTGGGGGCTTACCTTACTGGGAGCCTGGTTCGGGTGCCACTTACCAGGGACCAGCCCTGGTTGGACCAGGGATTCCCTTGGGAGTACGGCATTGGCAAAAAGGATAGAAATAAAGAAAGAGATAAGGAAAGAATTTTGCAGTTAAGAAAACAGAGGAGAGAAAAGAGGCTGATATTCCTTGGTTTATGCAGAAAGCCAATAAAGCCCCAGCACAGGACTTGCTCTGTTCACGTAGGCTGCAGGGACCCTCTCAAATCGCTGAAGGTGCCCCACCTTAGGCACCTTCTCGAGTGGGTCTTAGAAGCCCAGGTAGGAAAGTGAATGCAGAGGGCCCCTGTGCCCCAGGAATCAACCTTAAAAGGAAAAGGAAAGAGAAAGAACGACATGGGGAGACCAAGCTTTGGTGAGCAAGACCCGCAACTTCATTTTCCAAAGTAGTTTTTATACCTTAAGCTGTGCATAGAGGATAATGGAGGGGTAGAGTCATGCAAGGTCAGCAGTCCTTGATCCTTATCGAAGCCAGGCTTTCTTTCTGCAAACTTATCATATGCAAAAGCTTTAGGTGATTTACATCATCTTCTGGCCAGGAGGCCTGGTAACATTTTATGACCCTTTCTTCAGAAAACTTATTTTTCTCTAAAGGTGATTATTCTAAAGTCAGGTGCCACCCTCTGAAAGCATTAGATAAAGTTGCATTCCTATAGGGCAGAAGTGTGGTGGGCTATAACAAGAAAAGAATTAACTCAAGGGTCCAAGGTTACAAACATTAAAACTACTGCATACATTTCTATATACCAACTATATTAATCAAAACACTCCCAGGGACACAGTAGGTAAGGGATATGGAAACTTGGCAGCAAGCATTAGCTCAACAAAGAAATCCTCTACTAGTTCTATTCTAACAATTTTAACTCTCTGAGAAGCTCTGCATTGTTAGAATATCTTAAGCTTCCCGTGCCTCTCGTGGTTGGGAGGCTGTGAATCTGAACAAACCTGTCAGGCAAGCTAGAAAGTCATCAGAGGGGTTTGAATTGAAACATTCCTATTATGCCCAGGAGACTTATTAACTAGAGTTTTAAGTTGATTTTCTTACAGAGAAAGGTGGTCAGGGATAGCCCCCCGTTAATGTCAGAAGAGTTGGTGAAAGTCGTGAAATAGTAAAAAGACAGATTCTGGTTTGAGGGTAGATGCTCAGGCAGATTCAGGGGTGGGGGTGGGGGGAGCGGCCCTTGAGCCCTGACTCGCTTGCCCATCAGGGCTCTCCCACATGACCTTGTCATGGGTGGGAACTCCCATGCTGGCTCCTGGCACTCAGTCCTGTGTTTTTAAAAGTAAGCACTTACATTTTGTTATCTACTGTATATTTGTCTTCGTTATTCTGCTGTGCCATGACTTATTTCCAAAATTTCCTAGGATCTGTTTAACGATGTTAAAAGAATTATGATTCAGGGGCTTCCCTAATGGCTCAGTGGTAAAAAGAAATCTGCCTGCCAGTGCAGGAGACACAGGTTCGATCCCTGGGTCAGGAAGATTCCATGTCCTGAGTTGCAACTAAGCCCATGCCCCACAGCTATTGTGTTGTGCCCTAGAGAGTGGGAACCATGACTACTCACCCCCACACCCTAGATCCCGTGCTTCTCAACAAGAGAAGCCACCACAGTAGGAAATTGGCACACAGCAACTAGAGAGTAGCCCCTGTTCACAACTAGAGAAAATCCCGCACAGCAACAAAGACACAGCACAGTCAAAAATAAATAAATAAATAAATAAAATTATTTTTTTAAAAAGTATGATACAGAGGTGAAGCTAACAACAATCTATTATTTGGTGACTGTGGTGGTGGTGGTGGTTTAGTCACAAAGTCATGTCCAACTCTTGCGATCCCATGGACTGTAGCCCACCAGGCTCCTCTGTCCATGGGCTTCTCCAGGCGAGGGTACGGAAGGGGGTTGCCATTTCCTTCTCTATTTGGTGACTGTAGTAAGCACTATTTCAAAATCTCTTCTAAGTGTGAATATCCTTTCCTTTAAATCTCTAAAACTGGAGAGAAGTGTCAACAGACATACAAATAAGAAATAAAAATAGAATAGATAAGGAGCATTGTATATAGCAATAAAAAGCATAATATGTAGTTCTTATCTGTTATGTGTGTTGTACATGTGTGCTAAGTTGTTTCAGTCATGTCTGACTTTTTGTGACCCAATGTGGACTGTAGCTTGCAAGGCTCCTCTGCCCATAGAATTTTCCATGCAAGAGTACTGGAGTGAGTTGCCATTCCCTTTTCTAGGGTATCTTCCTGACCCAGAGATTGAACCCATGTCTCTTATGTCTCCATTGGAATGAAATGGCAACCCACTCCAGTGTTCTTGCCTAGAGAATTCCATGGATGGAGGAGTTTGGTGGGATATAGTCCATGGGATCACAAAGAGTTGGACACGACTGAGTGACTAACACTTTCTTTACCACTAGCACCACCTGGTGAGAGGGTAACAGGCAGGAAGGCCAGGGGTCTCCAAATGGAGGAAATAGCCTGCAAGTGTCAGACATTTTTATCTCTCTTAAGTGGCAGGAGGAAACAAACTAGCAATATTTTTTCCTTCTCTATACAAATTTAAAGGGAGGTTTCTCTTAAAATACTGTGTTGCCATAATGACACCTGGTTTCACCTGAAGTTAGCTATTCTTGAGCCTAGAGATAACCAATGCCTTTTTCTTATGGAAATGTTCGTCTTAAGCTATGCTAATGTACTATGCCTTTACCCCAAACTCTGTCTCCAAGTCGGTTCCACCTCTTGGCCCAGAACCTACTTGACAAACCAGTATGGATATTGTTCCCCTAATCTATGTAAATGAAACTATTTGTATGGTGGTCTGCCCTTCTTCAAGATTCAAGTTAATCATTTTATGGCCCAGGATAAACCATTTGGTGCCGAGGGGCCTGGTGCCCTTCTGAATTTTAAGACATTCCTTTCTTTCATTAACAGACTGCTAGTGACTATATAACATCCAGCTGAAGACTAACAGGGGGGTACTCTTTCTGCCCCCTTCTGATACCTATGTCAGAAGCTTTCTCTATCTCCTTTATACTTTAATAAAACTTTATTACACAAAAGCTCTGAGCGATCAAGCCTCGTCTCTGGCCCCGGATTGAATTCTCCTCCGGGGGCCAAGAATCCTGGTGTATTCACGTGATTCAACAACAACCTTTCACTGGGAAGCCCATAAAAATATGATACCACATGCTTACATTGACTTTTAACTAAAGAGTCCTACCAATATCAATGTATATTTTAAGATTTTAATTTTTAATTTTTATTATAATATTTCCAACCTAAATAAGACTTTTATGAAACTTGCAAAAGTGCTTTCTTATGGAAAGAAAATTTATCATAAATTGAAAACAGATATACTACAGGTGAAAGCAATCCCATTTTCCTTCTAAAATATAAGATTCGAAGTTTTTACAAACAATAAAGATATAAATGTAATGTAATCATATAACAAAATATAAATAACACTATAACCTATATGATTTTGGAATAACCAGAAAAGACTAAGCTTTATTATATTTGAGAATACTTTTAATATCCAAGTTATTTATAAGAAATTAATTTTTTGTTGATAATTGCTAATTCTCTAACAGCTCAGTTGGTAAAGAATCCACCTGCAATGAAGGAGACCCTGGCTTGATTTTTGGGTTGGGAGGATCCCCTGGAGAAGGGAAAGGCTACCTACTCCACTATTCTGGCCTGGATAATTCCATGGACTGTACAGTCCTTGGGGTCACAAAGCATCAGACATGACTGAGCAACTTTCATTCATGCAATTCTCTTTGGAAAATCTACAGTGAAGACACATTTGGGGTGGATTTTAATAATCATAAATATGAGTCTTAGTGCTGTGGTATTCAATATAACTAAGAAAATAAAAGGTATATTCCACAACCTTTATCTTCTAGTGTTCAACATAGATGGATAAGTAAGCTAGGTTGAATTCTACTTCAGCAGTGAAGAAGGAATTGTAGTAAAAATGTGCTAATAGAGCTTAGGGTCAGATCTTAAGGGGCATGTTTGTTCTAGTTTAACTGTATAAAAAGTGTGATATATAAATCAGTTTATATGGGTTTTGGTTGAAAAAGATAATTTTTATACTTGAGATGTTGAAACTTTATAGAATTTCTCTTTCCACTTAAAAATACTAAACATTTTCATTATTTTTACCCCTATTAATTGACCATTGTAATAGTATAAGTGAAATTTACTAAAATGAAAATGATTTAGGACTTCCTTGGTGGCACAACAGTAAAGAACCCTTCTGCCAATGCAGAAGATGCAGTTTCTATCCCTGGGTCTGGAAGATCCCCTGGAGAAGGAAATGGAAGCCCACTGTAGTGTTCTTGCCTGGGAAATCCCATGGATAGGAGTCTGGTGGGCTATAATCCATGGCTTCTCAAAAAGAGTCAGATATAACTTAGCAACTAAACAACAACAAAAGTCAAAAAAATGTTTTCCCCTAGTTTTATAGTACCCAGTCTTACACTTAGGCTTTTCATCCAGTTTGAATTTATTTCATTAGAAAAAGAACGAAATTTTGCTATTTGCAGCAACACGGAGGAGGGTATTATGGTAAGTAAAATACATCAGACAAAGACAAATACTATGCAGTATCACTTATATGTGGAATCTAAAAATTACAGAAAACTAGGAAATGAAACAAAAAATAAGCAGACTCACAGATATAGACAACACAGTTGTGGTAATCAGTGGGGGGAGGGGAGTAGCAGTATAGTAGTTGGGAGGTGAGAGGTGCCACTATTGCACATACAATAGGCTTAAGGATGCCCTGTACAACACAGGGAATATAGCCAATATTTTGTAATAACTGAAAATGGAAAATTACCTTTAGAATTATATAAAAATAAAATTTTAAATATAAACAGTGGAAAAAATAAATAAAATGAAAAGTGAACAAAAAAATAACCATTTAATAAATAGGTACTGACTGTTTGCTTGATCTCTTTACTTCAGAGAAGTGTGACTTATATTCTTTAAAAAAAAAAAAAAAATCACACAAATCCCAGTGGCTGATTGCTCACACTGCTATTCTGAATTAGTGTGCTTTGTCGTTTAGTATCAGTCTTCCAGAGATGGCTCTGGAATCTCTAATTTATAGACGAGCTTTGACTGTGAGCAAGCAGATCTGGAGACTGGACAGTTTTCTGCCTGTCATTCTGGTTTCTGAAGACATGTGGGCACTGTCTTTACAACCCCACCCTGCTACCAGCAACTGTGGGGATTTTATTTTCCTAAATCAGATCAATTGTTTTACCTTCTCCTACCTGAAAATCAGTGGATCTCTGATTTCATTTAAGCATGTGAGTCTTTCTACAGTGAAATTCTAGAAGAGAAGAGGTGAGGAGAGCAGTGAACTATCAAATGTAAGTAAAGATAGGACGATCCACTGCTGTCGAACTCACAGGAAGGAGTGAATGGTGAAATTATTAGACACCTGAAAAAAAAAAAAAAAAAACCTGGAAGTACTAGTAACTTATTTTCCTATTTGTTTCCAAGCTTGAGATATCTCTTCACAGATTCTCAGGTGGAAAAATTACTCTGGAATTTTGCAGAGGGGAATGTTAATTGGAAGACAAATTTGGCTAAAACCTGACTTAGAACTTGACCACAATTTATATTCATCTGTAGGAGTCAAAATGAAAATGAAATTTAGTAGCCTCCCAGTTCTGAAAATGATAAAATGGTGGATTTGATGTATGATACTAAGATCTACCTTTATTTAAACTATATTTGGAAGTTTCTGTAAATGGAAATAAACATGAGTTTATTTCACAAGTGAAGTGTGTGGTTTCCATGTGTCATTCCTGGAATTGACAGTTACTTTAGGGATATCATTTAGAGTGAGACATCGTTCCATCATTGTGTTTCTCTGGGAAATGTTTAAGACTTTTTGTGTGTGTTTTTAATCAAGGATTTGGTATCTTAATTTTTAGAAAATCTGCCAAATCTTTCACTGAAAAACATATGAATGTCATAAAGAAATAATTCTTAGAAAAACAGAATGGTGGGATGATTTCTCAATCTAAAGAGTATCACTACAGCAAAGAGGTCAATTTTTAAGAGAACTAAAACCCCCAGTCATTGGTTTCTAAATGATGCCAACCTGGAAATGTGAACCCAAACTCATAGACTTGGCTGAGAGTAAGAGTGCACTGCTATGTTTTCTTCATTTAAAAGTTCAATTAAAAGGAAAGAATGCTTTTTAATAAAAGTCCTCTCAGTTCTGGCTCCTGCTTCTCCCTTGGAGGTAGTGGACATTCAGAAGAGAGACAGTACTATGAAAGTTGCTGAAAACAAACCTGAGAAAACAATCTCATCTTGTTTTTTTAAAGTAGGCTGAACATTTTTTTTTTTTTCCCATATACTGAAGAATAGCTAGCTGACAGTTCATCAGAAGTTAGTGCCAATTGGGGCACCTTAAAAGAAAGGGCAGCTCTACAAATATAACATGAGCAGTGACTGAAGATAGAGCACTTTATCCCTCAAAGGTTAAAGGATAAAACTATGAGTCATAGATGTGCTTCTTCTGTTAAAAACAAAAACAAAACAGCTTAGATACTGGGATATGGAATTAAGAATATGGTCTGTCATGTAAAAACTGGGAAGAAATCATGCAGTTAAATATTCGACACTGATAGTATCACCGTTAGGACATAAGTAGGTCTCATCACACAGAAAATCAAGATACAGAAATCTGGATTTCAGCAGCCTTGCATCAGGAACACATGGTTCACTCCTTGCTGTGGCGACAGGTCACATGTTCACTTCCTGGGCCTTGTATTAGGTGAATGGACTCTCCCTTTACTTACTTTACTGTTGGTTCTGCTCTATTAAAAACTCTTCCCCATCTGTTGATTGCATTTCAGCATCTCCTTCCAGCCCATACCAGCCTTTCTTTTTGATAAGTAAGAAGGTTCCACAAAACATGGAAACCATCTGACATCTACGTTGACCTTCTGTGAAGGGTGCTGACACCTGCTAGATACAGTACATGTAGCAGGATACTTTGAAAATGTTTATAGTGATATAAACAGGGCATCTTATAAGTTGTCTACTATTTTGGTTCTGTCATAGCTTATTATTTTGCCCAAGCTCAAAAACAATCTGAAGTCTATACTAAGATGTATAGTTTTGAATAGTATTATTTGTTCTACCTTGAATAATAACTTTAAAAAATGGTTTCCACAGTTTAAAGTATGATGAGATGATATCTTGGAGCCAGTTAATTTTTCTAAGACAATATTCCTTTTACATTGACATTTAATAAGAAAACAATGTTACATATAAATTATCTATCTGTACAAATTTCTTTTCTAATTTACAGGAACAGATATGTCACAAAATGAGATGATCTTTTAGCTTCGTTCACACCAGCCAACAAATATTGCTAAGAAATTCTTAGATGGGCATGGTTGCAGAGTCTGGGGCTGTCACAGTCATTAAGAGGCAAAATCTCTACCCTTTTGGAGCTTAAATTCTTGTGGAGAAGATGGAGAACATCCAGTGCATATGTAATAGTCTCAGTGTTGATACATGCAAAGGAGAAAAATAAATCACAACATGAAGAGAGGCTAGCTGACAGCATTATTAATTATGGGCAACTGATCTACTGATCTGGGATTCCTTGGTGGCTCAGATGGTAAAGAGTTTGTCTGTAATCTGGGAGACCCGGGTTCAATCCCTGGGTCAGAAGATCCCCTGGAGAAGGAAATGGCAATCCACTCCAGTATTTTTGCCTGCAGAATCCCATGGAGGGAGGAGCCTGGCCGGCTACAGTCCATGGGTTCACAAAGAATTGGACACAAAGAACTGAGTGACTTCACTTACACTTTTCTATTGATCACTTTGTATCAAGAAGTTTTGTAAGTTCTCCACATTCTAACAATGTTAGTAGGTACACACCTTTATTATTACAGCATTAATGGCTTATTTACATTTTATAAATCCAAAATAAATGAAGTTCAGGAATTTATCCAATTGGCAGAACCAGGCAGGACTTATGCATCAGCTGCCTAGCTTCAAGGCCCTAATTTTTCATTTTAAAATTTTCAGATCACAAGAACACAAAAGGAGTAGTGTGATGAACACATATACACAATTTCACCTAGATTTACCAGATATTAATATTTTTCCATATTTGCTTCTTTGCTTCTACAATCTACATTTTGCTAAACTGTTTGAAAGTAAGTCACTGACACTTTCATTAAAAGTTGCAATTCACCTTTAAATACATTAATATATACCTTATAAGAGCAAGGACATTCATTTACATAGTACAGTTATCTCATTCAATAAGTAGAATAATAATATTACAGTATTATCAAATATGTTTTAAGATTCTCTGGTTGAAACTCCTACTGACTCTGTTGCCTTTTTTTCCATTCTAATACTTAGTTATAACTTGATTATATGATTACACTACAGAGGGTCTTCATATTTGTATCATTCTCATAACAATCCTGATTCATAAATGAAGACAGAGTCTCAGAAAACAGTATTTTCTGAAAAACATTTTCACCTTACAACTGTTACTCATTATCAGGCCAATATGGATAACTTGAAGGAAAATAAATTAGATTAGTGATAAAATGGCATGAGTCAGGCACAAGTGTGAGCTTATTTCTTCAAAGTCAGGATGTCAGTTTTAACAAAGACCAGTTTAACCCACTCCAGTATTCTTGCCTGGAGAATCACATGGACAGAGGAGCCTAGCGTGGGCTACATGTAGTCCATGGGGTCACAAAGAGTCACACGTGACTTAGTGTGTGACAACACACTAAGGTTGTTGATCAAACAACAACCTATTTGAACTAAGCATTGAGAACCTTTCAGTGCAACTTCTGACTTAAAAGCAACCTTAAAATAAAAGTAATACATTTTTTCCCTTTCTCATTCTCATTGCTTCTGCTTTTTAAAGTACTGTCTACTGTAGGCTCAAAGCAGAAATTTGGTCAGGGCTTGGACAGGGAAGTAAATTTAGTAAACTGAATTGGTTTTTTGGACTTTTATTACCAGAGCCTGGTAAGCTGACTTCTGTTTAATATTTAAGGTTTTATCTAAATCAGTTATATAGTATCTGAGTTTTGTTACTTGGTATGAATTACTGTTCAAGAATTCTGAATTTTTATTAAAATAAATAAAATAAAATAACTGCACTTGCTGAACATCATAGTCAAGCAAGAACTACCAATTTTAATGAAGTTTGCTTTGGGAATTGAAATGTAAAAACCAAGATTTATGAACATGGTAATTATAATTTTACTATTGTGTAAATCAATATTTTTACATATTATGTATATTCCAATAGAGGATTATGAAATTCCCAAATAAATTCATAATTACTGCCCAAGGTCAAAAAAAAAAAAAAAAATAAAAGACCTGTTTACATATACAAGGATTGCCAAATTCAACTCAGAAGGAAAATAGATTAAAAGCTTTGCCACAGTCATGCTTTTTTATCAGTCCCATCACCTAGTGTAGACCTATGAATATGCTTCATAGAGTACTCAGTAAGTTGTCTTCCCTGTAATGGAGGTGGGGCAGGGGGTAACCAAGCTGACATCTTCCATTTTGTAATTTTAAGTATAACCACTTGCACCACAATCCAAATCTTGCCCTTTAGATTTTGAATACCTTTCATGCTATCACTGAATGATAATACCATGTTTAACCCTAACTGAGAATTGCCTTTTCCCAGGATTAAACTCCATCAAGAGCACAGTTCAGGATCCCATTCAAAGAAGTGTTCGAGCATTTAGGATACCACAAAAACATTGCCCACTCACCCTTGGCATTTTCTTATTTGATTTTGTTTTTCTGTGACCATGGTTATTGGCCAATATTCATCAATATAATCTATTGGTCTCTTAATACAAAGTATAGTTACTCTTTGTTCTTTAACTGCAAGTATAGCTTGAGATTGGTTTTTATTCTATATTTCCCCAAAACAAATATTCACTGGTTCCTGCCACCCAATGTAGTTTCAGATTAAAATTGATGGTTAAAATTTTGTTTTTTTAAGATTTTGTGTTTATGATTTTATGAGATAGATTAATCCAAACATCACCTATTTCCATGGTATGTGGGAAATAAGATGTTATATCATGTACTGTTTTTCCTCAGTTTTCATTCACCAGAAAAAACATTTATAACATTGAAGAAAATGCACTTGACTGGGCCAGTACTTAAGGGATTAAAATTGGGAAAGAACCAAAGCCAAAATACACTGTAGGTTTACTAATGTATGAAGTACAGTTTGTCACTGTTTGAATTTGTATTTTTTTTTTTAAACCTTTGAAAGTGAAGTAAAAGTATTAGTTGCTCAGTTGTGTCTGACTCTTTGTGACCCCATGGACTATAGACTGCCAGACTCCTCTGTCCATGGGATTATCCAGGCAAGAATATTGGCATGGATTGCCCTTCCCTCCTCCAGGGGATCTTCCTGACCCAGGAATCAAACCCAGATCTTCTGCATTGTAGGCAGATTAAAACTTTACACCTTCCAAAATCATAAAGTAGTGATAAGTTTATATCTTCAGAGAACCATACCTTCTGCAGTAACTAAAAATATTTTTTTTCTCTTTATTGTAGCAACTCCTATACAGAATGTACTATGGGAAACAACTGAACCATGAGGATCCTTTAACTTTTCTGTTTAAACCACATTGAGAGAAATAGCTTCATCTGTGAGAAATTTCTTTAATCCCTTGGTGTGTTTCTGGTGAATGTCCTGTGGCAGGGATGGGGGACACTGAGATCTTTCTGTCCTGACTGACTCCACCAACTTTCTCAGGGAATGGTCATTGGAAAGAGACCTCCCCATCATGTGCCTGTACATGTAAGATACATAAGAAGTCCTGAGGACATCAAAGCTCTAATGTCCAAAAGTCATCTATTTCAGTAGTAATTCTTTTATAAAATGTCATCCTTCTTTCTGCATCCACGGGTACAACTGAAATAAGCCATTGAAGATCTTCCTGGTAAAATAGATACCAACTTAGCAGAATCAAGTTCAGACTTGAGTGTTGGACAGAGACAACTGGTGTGCCTTGCCAGGGCTTTTCTCAGGAAAAACAAGATACTGATTATTGACAAAACCACATCAAATGTGGATCCAAGGTATGGAGCTGAGGTCCATGAAACCTGGAATTAGCATTTTAAATGTGATAATCAGAAAACACTTAATGATGCTGAGAAGTGTTTCTAAGTGCTCTTTTACCCCAGAGACATTAATTCCAGGAAACAAAGAAAGAAACCAAAATATTTTATAGGGTGTTAATGTTGTTATGAGGCATCCTAAGAGAGCTAGACTCCTAAATCCAGCTCTGATAGTTATAAGCAATTTCAAGAGAAGTCTATTTCTCATTGTTTAATGCAAAATTGTAAATTTCTAAGTAGTCTTATCATACTTAGTTTTTCAAGAACAAGATTATGTCTTAAAGTATTGAGTTTTCAAAAATTTTAAAGATACCACATGATATTTTTAATTCATAAGGCTTCTTTTTCTGTCTTTGCTAAACTAAATTCAACGTCTTTGATTTCAGAACTGATGAGTTGATTAAACAATAATCCGTGAGAAATTTGCCCAGTGCACTGTGCTGACCATCACACACAGATTGAACACCATTATTGACAGCGACACGATAATGGTAAGACCCTCACTAGTGAAATTTCAGTTTGCATTTATATGAAATTTTTCAATGTATTTTTCCTTGTAAAACTTAATAGGAACCTCCAGTAAGTTACTTTTCTCTCAGGTTTTCCTCTCATTCCTGACAATGACTCAGGTCCTGTTCTATTAAATAATATATCCAGTAATTTCATAGTTTCATATAAAGTTTATTTGGGTTGTCATCTTTCTTTAAGACAGCCAACCATAAAAATTTTCCAAATCCAAGATGCATCTTCATATTTGAGTGGTAAGAATACAGTCATTTTCACTGTGTCAGTTGTTTCAGCATTTTTGGATTCCCTTAATCAAAAAATTAGCCTTTCCTTTAAATTGCCAGGAGGTTGTTGAGTGTGCTGTGCTTAGTCACTCAGACATATGCAACTCTTTGCGACCCCATGGACCATGGCCCAGCAGGTTCCTCTGTTCATGGGGATTCTCCAGGCAAGAATAATGGAGTGGGTTGCCGAGCCCTCCTCCAGGGGATCTTCCCGGGCCCAGGGATCGAACCTACAGCTTTTACATCTACCTGCACTGGCAGCCAGGTTCTTTACCACTAGATCACCTGAGAAGCCCTTGGGGCATCTAGACAGGCATGCCAAATCATAGGACATTTTAATTATCATGTAGATGTGATAGATTCAATTATTGTTAAACTCTTTTGAGAAAGCCACATGCTGGAAGTAATTCACAGTAGTAAACAAAAGAGGAACATGATGGCTTTATGAGACTTAATAAATGTTTTCAATTAAATACCATGGATAAAATTAACTGCAATACCTAGATGTGGAAAAATGACCTGTGTCCTGTTTAGAGTTTTAGTGTATTGCCTTAGATACACAATATCTTACTGTGTATAAAAGTGCTTGGAAGGTAAGCAGTTGAAGAAAGGGAAAGAAGCAAAGAAAGGTAATTTTTGAAAATGGATTCAGATTTTCAGCATTCAGATTCAGCTACTCTGCTGTGCTGTGCACACCATGATCTGTAGAATTTGGAGCTCAATTTCTTACTTATTTAGTCTTATTTACAGAGAAAAATTGAATTTC
Organism: Bos mutus; assembly: GCF_027580195.1. Taxonomy (NCBI): domain Eukaryota; kingdom Metazoa; phylum Chordata; class Mammalia; order Artiodactyla; family Bovidae; genus Bos; species Bos mutus. The sequence continues at coordinate 31,448 of NW_027219464.1, forward strand.
TACAGATCCCTTCTGTGCTACACAGTCCTGTTCAAGCTACTTATGTAGCAGCTCTTTTGCCAGCATTTCACTCTCAGAACAAAACACACACACACACACACACACACACATAAATAAAGAACAACCACATCAACTTCAAGAAGCACCTTAACCTCTCCAGCAAGAGATTTGATCCCCTATTACATGCGTGCTAAGTCGCTTCAGTCATGTCCGACTCTTTGTGACCTCATAGACTGTAGCCCTCTAAGCTCCTCTGTCTGTGGGATTCTCCAGGCAAGAATATTGGAGTGGGTTGCCATACCCTACTCCAGAGGATCTTCCCAACCCAGGGATCAAACCCTCATCTCCTGCATTGCAGGTGTATTCTTTCCTGATTAAGCCACTGGGAAAGCCCTCTTAGCAACCGACATATTCCAGGATGCCAAAGAAATTCAGAAGCACTTATTTTTTCCCCAAATATGCATGTATGCTGTCAAAACAACTTAACAATTCATTTGCTATCAGGTCACTGTCATACAGGTCACTGTATGACATGAATCTAATTTTTGAAAGTGAAAGTCACTCAGTTGTGTCCAACTCTTCTATGACCCCATGGACTGTATAGTCCATGCCACTGAATTCTCCAGGCCAGAATACTGGAGTGGGTAGCCAACCGTTCCCTTCTCCAGGGGATCATCCCAGTCAGGGATAGAACCCAGATTTCCCACATTGCAGGTGGATTCTTTACTGGCTGAGCCACCAGGGAAGCCTAAGAATACTGGAGTGGGTAGCCTATCCCTTTTCTAGCAGATCTTTCCAACCCAGGAATTGAACCAGGGTTTCCTGCAATGCAGATGGATTCTTTACCAGTTGAGCTACCAGTGAAGCCCTAATTTTTAGGTGTATTGAATTTGATTTTCTTGAATAAAGTGATTTCCCAACTTTGAATGTCTGTATACATAGGCTTCAAAGCTCAAAATCTGAGAGCTAAAAGCACTAATTAATTGTAACAACCCCAAATGCCCTTGGCAAAAATCAAATGCCACAGACAGCTCAGTGCCCATAATCAGAGTCTAAAACTTTCATTGTCTTCCTTTCCTATAACACTATAATAATAAAAGGTCAACTTAGGCCTCTATCTGCCTAGTCAAAAAGGGTAAAATCAAACCATTTAAAAGTCACTAGGTCTAAAACCCAGTAGATTGTATTCTCCCTGCCCTATCCCTTTTAGAAATATTGTCTGAGTTTTGTTACTGAGAAACATTGTGTGTCAATGGGTTTCTTTCTGCTAATTAACAGGTTTTGGATTCAGAGAGCCTGGAAGAATATGATGAGCCGTATGTTTTGGTGCAAAATAGAGACAGACTATTTCACAAGATGGTGCAAGAGTTAGACAAGAGCGAGGCCACCGCCCTCACTGAAAGAGCAAGACAGGTGAGCTGCAGGAAGTTGTAATGAAAGTTTTTCTCCAGGTTTCACTCCTTACAATCTCCACCAGGGGTCTAGTAACAAGCACTCTGTGCCCTTTTCAGTCAGAAGCCTCTAGAGACAAAGCTTCATGACTGGGTCTTAACAACACGTTGCAGATTAAAGGCAGGTCTGCTGAGAATCTGCAGCAGTGCTGTGAGAGGGGTGTAGGATGTGTAAATACTCATGTGCCTGAGAGATTTCAGATTGGATTTAGCACACACTTGGACTGTAGGTTCAGATTCCCATGGAACACGGAACACTCACCTTTTGTACACCCCTTATACTTCATTCTGATTGGTGCTCAGTACATTTGTGATTCAAGGGCTCTCAGGGAACATCTAGGAGTTTTGAGAGTTTGTGGGGAAAATTATGGAATATTTTGGGTCTAGGGAATATCTTGAAGGTCAAGTGTAGGTCACTTCTGTTTTCTAGTATGTGAAGAAAACTACTTTGTGATACTGTCACCTTCTCCCTAGTTTTTTTGTTGTTGTTGTTCAGAATGAGGTGATTTGCCTCCACATGCTGCTTCTACTTTGTGGAAAATGCAGTTGTCATCAGGACAAATCAGAAATTCACAATACCTTAACACTGTGTTCTGAATGGAGTCTGATGGTTTGCAAAGCATTTCCGCAGAGATGAGATGTGTGAAAGCACTAAGCCCTGTACATGTGTGAGGACTGTTGTGGTCCGAGTGTGGGTTGGAAAAGAATTTCCAGACACAAGGCAGACTGAAAGGAGAATAAAGTTTATTTGAGTGGGGGAGTGGTGAGTCACTGCCATCACAGTGGGCTGGCATCCTTAGAGAGAGCCAATGCTGAACAGGTGTCCTTGATCCATTTTTATACCCAGGATACAAGGAATGGGATAGGGGTTATGTGGGTCATTTGCTGATTGGATGAGGCAGGTATATTGGGTTGGGGGAAAAGTAAGGCAAATACCTTCTCCCTATATGGGGTAGGAGGGGAGACAGGTTATACTGCTCAGGAGGACCTGAAATCTGTTAATAGTCACAACATGGGTGAGGGTAAAGATGAAAAGGGTCTGGTTTTTCTGTTCCTGCATTCCAAGACCCTCCTTGGTTTTATCTGCTCTTTCACCCTAGGGTGACCACAAGAACTGTGCTAGATGAGTAGCATTCAGGTCACATGGTTTCTAACAGTGGTCAGGTGGTAGTGTCCTATTGTACAGATGTGGTAACTGAGGTCTGGCTTAAGGACCTTGGCCATTGCTGTGCAGCTTCCTTCCTGTGATTTTTTTCTGGAACAATGTGGGAATGGGACTGATGGGGGATGGAGGGAAGGAAAGTCTGGTGTTCCTGCCCCTTGAGATGCGTGGCTTAGGGAGGGATGAGACTTCTACTTGTATGTGGTGAGGTTTCCTGTCATAACTTTATCTCTGGGCATTAAATGGTGGGTGCCTTTTCTTTGCTCATACTTTTCTGCATTTCCCAGATTTTCACTTGTGAGTAGAATAAAACTACTTATGTAGTATTTAAAACATCTCTTAAAGAAAAGATGTCCCAGTATCTAAGTACTTCTGTATGAAAGATGTATCTAATAATGTATCCCAAGTTCCCTCTGTCACTCTTTCATCTTACTCCTCTTCCTTAGAAATGAAGAGCAGTACCTACCACTGTTAACAGGGTAGGACACTGTCCAGGGTCACAGAACTGGCTGAAGAGTTGGCAGAGTCGGAGTTCAAACCTAGATTTAGGGGCAGTGAAGTCTGTGTCCTGAACTTTTCATAAGTACTTATATTGTGTGCAAATGTAGAGTATAATATAAAGGTGGGATCATTTTATAAATGCTTACATTGAACCCTTACCTCCCAATAATAAAAAAATGTACCCATAGTTCTTCTAAGCTTTAGAAACCCAAAATAATTAAAATGTATTTTTAATTGTCAGTTTTTAAACAAATGATATATCTGATGCTGTGCTGTGCTTAGTTGCTCAGTTCTGTCTGACTCTTTGTGACCCTATGGACTATAGCCCACCAGACTCCTCCGTCCATGGGATTCTCCAGGCAAGAATACTGGGGTGGGTTGCCATGCCCTCCCCCTCCAGGGGATCATCCCAGTCCAGGGTTTGAACCGAGGTCTCCCACATTGCAGGCAGATTCTTTACTGTCTGAGCTATCAGGGAAGCCCATACCTAATGCTACAAAACTCCAAAATTTTTTCTTAAAAGTTTCTTTTTTGTTTTTTAGTTTGGCTGTTCATTTTATTTTTAATTAACTTTTATACCAATTTAAATTTTTCAAAGGTCAATATTTATAGTTTTGACAGTTTCTTTAAAAATGGGGATAATAATAATGGTTTAACATTTGATAAATTGCAAGTTGCTCTCCCACTCTGGTCATCACACAACTCCTCCCCCAGGTGGAGATCCAGCTCCATCTCTGACTGCCCTCTTGACATGTTCTGTGCATCAGTGAAGAAACTTGGGCATATGTGGTCTCCCTGTTTTTAAACATAAATGATAGTTGTTCCTTGATGTTTTCATTTATTATTATATCTCAGATTATATCAATGCATTTAGTTTTCTTAATTTTTTGTAATGGCTACTTAGTATTTATGCTTTCTCCATTCCCTACCCCTCATTTTCCCTTCAAATTAACAAATATAGTTTGATTTTTTTTTCCCCCAAGGGCTTCCCCTGTGGCTCAGCTGGAGAAGAATCTGTTTGCAATGCGAGAGACCTGGGTTCAATTCCTGGGTTGGGAAGATCCCCTGGAGAAGGGAAAGGCTACCCACTCCAGTATTCTGGTCTGGAGAATTCCATGGACTGTATAGTCCATGAGGTCACAAAGAGTGGTCACAACTGAGTGACTTTCACTTTTCCAAGGAAGATGCTTTCAAACTTATTATTTGTATTCTGTTTATCATTTTTCTGTTTTTGTCTGTATTAATTCCTTCCTTCCATTGATTTATTTTGTTGTTGCTTCTTTTTGAATGAATTTATCTTCATCCTTACTTTTTATTAATATAAATATTCTAAGGCTCTGAATACTGATATAGCTATATTTTATAGTTTCTGGTGTGTATACTTTGATCATACTTAAGTTTTTTATATAAATTCTGCAATTTTGGTTTTCATATCCTCTTCAGCCTAAAAATTATTTGAGAAAGAGTTCTTCAAGACTTCCTGGGGATAGAAGATTGCATTTTACATTTTCTATTTTACTCATCAGTGTTGACTTGTGATCCAAAAGAGTTGTCTATACTATTTACACTCAGAAATACTATTTATTAATACTTTTTTGTGTGCTAATACATAGGTAATTTTTGTGAAAGTTGTTTGGGCATTTAAAAAGATGGACTACTATTTAAGGCAGAGAGTTTAATTTTTAAAAAGTTTAAATTTTGTTTTAGGGTAAAGCCAAGTAAAAATACGTGATAGTTTCAGGTGAACAGTAAATAAACTCAACCACTCGTATACCTGTATCCATTCTCCCTCAAACTCCCCTCCCATCCAGGCTGCCAAAATGCACTGAGCAGAATTCCATGTGCTATACAGTCGGTCCTTGTTAGTTATCCATTTTAAATACAGCGGTGTGTACAAATTCATCCCAAACTCCCTAACTACCCCTTCCTCCATCCTTCACCTGGCAGCCATAAGTTTGTTCTCTAAGTCTGTGAGTCCATTTCTGTCTTATAAGTTCATTTTGGAGGGATATCATATGAAAAGTGAAAGTTGCTCAGTTGTGTCCAACTCTTTGTGACCCCATGGACTATAGAGTCCATGGAATTCTCCAGGCCAGAATACTGGAGTGGGTAGCCTTTCCCTTCTCCAGGGGATCTTCCCAACCCAGGGATCGAACCCAGGTCTTCTGCATTACAGGAAGATTCTTTACCAGCTGAGCCACAAGGGAAGCCCAAGAATATTGGAGTGGGTAGCCTATCCCTTCTCCAGTGGATCCATCCCTTATATGTGGAATCTAAAAAGAAGTGAAACAAATGAACTTACTTAGAGTTTAATTTTTAGTTAGATCAGTTTATTAATGTCATTATTTAGGTTTTCTCTATCATTATTTATTTTGGACCACATTATTTGATGTGGTCTGGATTTAGAGAGGTGACCTGGTCTTATATTGTGCCAAGTTTCACTTTATAGTTCTTGTCATTTTGTTTTGGTATTTTTGATGATCCAATTTTTCAGTCCATAGATATATGACTTGGGTTTTCAATATGAATTCTATTTTCTATTATTTTTAAGTGACTTTCATTCATTTAATATTCCCAGCTTTAAATCCAAACTGGTTCAAAACTAAAATTATTTGCCTTGCTTTCTTAATCCTGTCCCCCATGTCTTATATGTTTTTCTCAGCAATGGCTAATCTTCTTTGTGCTGCCTTCAAAAAGATCAATTTTTTGTTGCTTTAATTTTCCTCTTCCAGTTCATTTTTGTGCTCTTTCAACTCTTGTTTCATCATCTGTTGCTATGCCATGTTTCCCTGTGCTCCCAGATGTCTGTTGTCCATGGGTTTTTTGTTCTACTAAATTTTCTTTGAATGTAATGTTATGATTTTTTCATAATTTTAATTTGCTCAGGGAACATTTTTTCATCCATCATATGCTTATCTTGTTCCTTTTCCTCATTTCCACCTGTGTATTTTATAGATCCTTTGCTATTTTTTAAATCATTGTGATTCCTACCATTCACGTTTGACTTGAGTGTTTTTTGGGCCATTTATTTGTGGGATTACCTACTCCAGTTTCTTGCCTGGAGAACTCCATGGACAGAGGAGCCTGGTGGGCTACAGTCCGTGGAGTCACAAAGAGTTGGACATGACTGAGCGACACACACACACACATGCGTATGCATACATATTTGCTGGATAGTTCTGGCTAAGGCATTATTTCAGGCTAATGGAAATTCTCTCTGCTTAAAAAAGATGTTCCTTATGACCCAGACAGAGAGGGAGAGAGAGAGATTACGTGTGTATGTGTTGATGTATAAGTGAAGGAGAAATATTCACTTAGCCTGTACTCCTCCCTAACCTGCAGAGATGGACAATCAATGCTGACTGAATGTCAGAATCTTGCTTCTCTAGAACCCCACCAATGTACCTTCTTTAGGCACAGATGATAGTTCCTCCCTGACAAACCTTAGAATTTGACAGTTAGTTGGAAAACTGTGCTCTCCCATGACTGCTGGAATCTGGCTCCATAAAAACATCTCTCTGTCTTGCCACACCCATTGTATCCAGTTGCTGAGAGCAGTCTGTCCAGATATTTTGTCATTTGGGGTTTCAAATGACTTCTTATTTCAACAAAGATGAGGCTAATTTTTAATCTCTCAGTACGCTGGGTTTTAGGGATGCTTTTTGAGAGGATAAGGGGAGAGAAAATCCATTATTCCATTAAGTTGAAAGCAAAATCCTCTCTAACTTTCCAGAACTCTAACTTTGTATACATACTGGCAGACAACAGTATCAAAGTTATACCTACTTTGAAGATGAAGAATTTGAGAGTTTCGGGGATTGAACTGCTTCTGCTGCTGCTGCTAAGTCGCTTTAATCATGTCATACTCTGTCATGCAATTTAGTGAGAATGTACAGAGTGTAGCCAGAATTCTGCATATACTGAATCATTGATTGCTGAACTTTATACATATAGGTCACCTTTTATTGCTCTGTTGCTTTCAGTTATATCTAATTCCATGATGATGACTTTCTTTAGAAGCTGGAGTTTAAATACTAAACTTAATTTCAACCTACATTGGAGGAACTATAATGAAACAAACCCAAAAGAAGGAGAGGAAGAGGGATAAGAAAACAAATACTCACTGGTCTTATATACTCCTTGCCCTGATTTTGAACTTTTTTGGCATTGTGTCTTTTAATCTTCACAACCACTCTGAGCTGTCAGTTCAGTTCAGTTCAGTTCAGTTACTCAGTTGTGTCTGACTCTTCATGACCCCATGGACTGCAGTATGCTAGGCTTCCCTATCCATCGCCAACTGCTCATCCAACCATCTCATCCTTTATCGTCCCCTTCTCCTCCTGCCTTCAATTTTCCCCAGCATCAGGGTCTTTTCCAATGAGTCAGTTCTTTACATCAGGTGGCCAAAGTATTGGAGCTTCAGCTTCAGGATCAGCCCTTTCAATGAATGTTCAGAACTGATTTCCTTTGGGATGGACTGGTTTAATCTCCTTGCAGTCCAAGGGACTCTCAAGAGTCTTCTCCAACACCACAGTTCAAAAGCATCAATTTTTTGGCTTTCTCAGCTTTTTTTATGGTCCACCTCTCACATCCATACATGACTACTGGAAAAACCATAGCTTTGACTAGATAGACCTTTGTCGGCAAAGTAATGTCTCTGCTTTTTAATATGCTGTCTAGGTTAGTCATAGCTTTTCTTCCAAGGAGCAAGTGTCTTTTAATTTCATGACTATAGTCACCATCTGCAGTGGTGAAAATAGAAGAAAATAAAGACTGTCACTGTTTTCATTGTTTCTCCATCTATTTGCCATGAACTTATGGGACTGGATGCCATGATCTTAGTTTTCTGAATGTTGAGTTTTAAGACAAAACTGGCAGTATTATCCCTCAGGTGGAGAAACTGAGGCAGAGGAAGCTAAGTAACTTTTCAAAGGGACAAGTTAAAAGGTGTTAGTAATCTTTTAACTATCTTTGACTCTGAACTTCTATAAAGATAAAATAAAAAGATTCACAAGAGGGGCTCCCAGGTGTTTTGTTTTCCTTGCTTAAGCTGGCTGATGCTGCTACTTTCCATGGACTAAGGGGACACATCTCTGAACAGCATCATTATCACACCCAAACTTAGCTCAGCGTTTTCAACCTGCAGTTTGTAGCCATCCCTTAGTTCCTATGAGGTAGGCCAATTGTCTCACTTCACAAATGAGGCAGCCAGGGCAGAGAGAACTTAAGTGATTTTTCCAGGGTCTGCAGTGGTCCCAGGAGAGAGAGGTGAGACTGGGCTTCTCTATCCCAAGCACAGCCCATCCACAAGGACTCTGCTAACAAGTGTTCAGACATCTCAACTCCCTTCATCACCTGCCCTGTGAAAAGATGCTTTTTCTTATTTCTGCTGTCATCCAGAGTATGATCTGCTGCTGCTGCTTCTGCTGCTGCTAAGTTGCTTCAGTCATATCCAACTCTGTGTGACCCCATAGATGGCAGCCCACCAGGCTCCCCTGTCCTTGGCATTCTCCAGGCAAGAACACTGGAGTGGGTTGCATTTCCTTCTCTAATGCATGAAAGTGAAAAGTGAAAGTGAAGTCACTCAGTTGTGTCTGGCTCCTAGTGACCCCATGGACTGTACCCTACCAGGCTCCTCCGTCCATGGGATTTTCCAGGCAAAAGTACCGGAGTGGGTTGCCATTGCCTTCTCCGAGAGTGTGATCTACAACATGGCAAAAGATGAGAAAGAGGAAGGTCAAATCAAAGATTTTATACACGGAAACCTCATTTTCAGTGTTCAGTTTCAAGTATTTCAGGCCATGAAGCCATTTTATAAAGTAATCTGGAGTTATATAAGTGACACAGTTTGTGACATGAGTCAGTCTCAGATAGATGGTATAAATTCTATTTTAAAGACTCAAACAAATCTTTTCACATTCTTCTTGAGGAAATAAGTCCTTTTTCAACATAACACATTTTGAGATAAGAGCTCACAAGTCTTGACATTATTTCATTTTGTTCTATGCATCTATCAAGGAACTGAGATATGGTACAATGCCTAAAAACGAGTGATTGTGGAAAGAGAAACTTGACAGAATTTCATTTCCTTTATGTTGCTGCTGCTGCTGCTAAGTCACTTCAGTCGTGTCCAACTCTGTGCGACCCCATGGACTGCAGCCTACCAGGCTTCTCCGTCCATAGGATTCTCCAGGCAAGAACACTGGAGTGGGTTGCCATTTCCTTCTCCAATGCAGGAAAGTGAAAAGTGAGAGTGAAGTCACTCAGTCATGTCTGACTTTTAGCGACCCCATGGACTGCAGCCAACCAGGCTCCTCCATACATGGGATTTTCCAGGCAAGAGCATTGGAGTGGGTTGCCATTTCCTTGTCCATTCCTTTATGTTATGATTATACATTTATCAGAAAAAGTGTGTCTCTTCCAGTTCAGTTAGAAATTGGTAGAATTCAAGAACTCAAAGACCTGGCAAACAGCTGTCCTATTATTGGGTATCATCCTACATTTTAGAAAAGTCACTTGGTTGAGTCATTGTTAAAGCTTTTGATTCTCTTTTCATTCTTGGGACTCACTATCCACAGATCACATTTCTACCAGCCCTATAGAAATAGGGCTGCAACAAGTTAACTATAACTGCTTTGCTGCACAAATTAAACATCAGGATATTTCATACATATACACAAGTGTTTTGATGCTTGTCAGTCAGAGTGTATAAAACATAGGAATTAGAACCTAATATTAACATCCAAATCTATTGTGCTCATTTTGCTCAATCCTTGTTCAGATGCAGGATTTTCCAGCTGCTTTGTCACCCTGTTTTTAACTTTCTCCAGATTTTGAGTCTGTAGAATTATTTCACTTAGTTTAATGTAATGATAAATTATGTGAGTCAGAATGGTGAGAACTAAAGAGCATCTGTAGGTTGTTTGGCATTAAGCCTAGCCCCAGTAAGGGTTCTAATGGGGCTACTTCCTCTACAGAATAAATACATCCCTGGATTTTCCAATTGCGCCTCCACTAGTGATGTGTTTGCTTCACATGAATATGTGGACATAGAAATTCATTGCCTTAGGAGGGGACTTTCAAACTTTAAATATATTGCTTTATTTTGCCCCCTCAGATATACATTGAAAGGAAATTACTAATAATGAACATGTTTGCCGGGGTCCAGCCCCAGTTGGATCCAGGGATTCCCTCAAGATGACAGCATCAGTGATTTAGAATAGCAAAGCAGAGATTTATTAGATGCTCTATAATAACTGGTTTACGCAGGAAATCAATAAAGTTCGTGACACCAAACTTGCTCTGACCACGGAGGCCACAGGCGCCCTCTCGAATAGCAGAAGGTGCCCCACCTTAGGCACATTCTTGAGTGGGTCTTAGAAGCCCAGGCAAATAATTGGTTGCAGAGGACCCCTGTGCTCCAATTATTTTGGCATGAAGGAAGAACAGAAGAGAAAAGGAGGAAAAGGAAACAAGAAAGAACGACACGGGGAGACCAAGCGTCGGTGAGCAAGGCCCATAGCTTTATTTTCAACAGGGGCTTTTATACCCTAAGTTGCACACAGAGGATTATAGGGGGTGTGAAATCATGCAAAGCCAGCAGTCTTTGATCCTTATTGAGACCAAGCTCTCTTTTCTGTAAATTTATCGTATACAAATGGTTTAAGTGATTTACATCATCTTCTGGCCAGAAGGCCTGTTAACATTTTATGACTCTGATAAAGGTTTGTCAACCATAAGACTTATTTTCTCTAAGAGTAATTATTTTAAAGTTTGGAGCCATCCTCTGAAGGTGTTAGATAAAGTTGCATTCCTACAGGGTAGAGGTGCAATGGGTTTACAACAAAGGAAAGAATTTATTACCTTAAGGGTCTAAAGTTGTTAACACCAAGGCCACTACTTATTTTTCCTACATACCAACTATATTAATTAATACACTTCCAAGGATACAATACAGGGGATGTGGAAACTTGGCAGCAAGCATTGGCTCAACAATGAAATCTTCTACTAGTTCTATTCTGACAATTTCTAACTCTCCGAGAGACTCTATACTATTTGAATATCTTAAGCTTCCCGTGCCTCTCGCTGGCTGGGAGACTTTAAACAATCATATGGCATAGCTATAGGAGTCCAGGTAAACCTGTCAGGCAAGTTAGAGAGCCATCTGAGGGGTTTGTGAACTAAAACACTCTTGTCACACCCAGGAACTTTATTAACTGGAGCTGTAAGTTAACTCTTTTTCAGAGAGGGAGATGGTGGTGGGGGACAGCCCCCCATTAAGTCAGAGGTGTAGGTGAGAGCACAAAGCAGTAAAGCAGGCAGACTCTGGTTTTGGGGTAGACACTCAGGCAGGCCCAGAGGGGCACCCCTCGAGTTCTGGCTCGCCTTGCCCACCAGAACTCTCCCACATAACCTTGTTATGGGTAGGGACTCCTGTTGCTGGCTCCCGGCATGTTGTTATGAATACTTCTAATGGACAGCTGAGTCAGCACCGTGATTCTGCCATGATGTCATCTATTCCAAAAGGTGTTTTTCCAATAGTTTTTGCACTGCGTAAACTATGTTATATTTTCCTACAGCCTCAACAAATAGTTACACATATATGATAGTTTGCAGTCCATGGTGTGCTGCAGTCCATGGGGATGCAAAGAGTCTGACACAACTAAGTAACTGAACTGAAAGTTTATTTTGATTTTTTCTCCATCCTTACCCAATGATTTCAAGCTCTTACAAATTATTTGTATTTATATGTTATATTGTTTTTTTTTCTTATGCAAATCAGAGGTACAGGCCACCAATAAAAGCTATCTACCAAGTTTTTTGCCTCAAGAGATTCCAGAGCCAAAACTCATTTTCTAAGCTTAAAGATAAAGTCATCACAGATTTTTACTGCCCCCCAAATTTCATTGTACTTTCCAGTTATATCAGGGATTCTATTTACTTGTAGACTGTGAAGTTGCCATTCTGTCTCATCACTTCCTTTAACATAAGTAAGATCCATTATTCCACCTAAAGATCTCTGTTAAAATACTACAGAGAAAACTAATTGGAAAACTAAAAAATATACTTTAAGTGATACCATAGGAGAGAGAGGTTCCCCCCCCCCCAAAAAAAAGCAATATATGGTTAAAATACAGAAGAACAGTATTTAACTATATAAGAGGGAAAAAATATGCTTTCTCAAAATAGGAGCCCTTCTAGGGGATTTGATAATGAAAGACAGACATGTGATTTGCAATTATCTTCTAGACTGAAGTTGTTTTTCACATTTTTTAATTGTAATATATATATAACATAAAATTTAACATTATAACCACTTTTAAAAATAAAAATACCTTTCTGTGCATTAACCACATTCAGAATGTTGTGAAACTATCACCATTGAGTTCATTTTTGGTAATTATTTTAGTAGTATTCAGTTATTTGAATAATCATTTTTGGTAAATTTTATTTCTCTAGGAACTGATGGTTTTCCTATGAGTTTTAAGCATGATTGGCATAAAGTCATTCACAATATCTTCAATATTCAATCCCTACAGCATCTATAATTGTCGGGTTTCTTTTCCTTTTTAATTTTCTTAGAGCTATCTCCATTTTTTTCTTGAATAACCTTTCATGACTTTTTCCTATTAATTTTCAAAGGATCATTTCTTTTGCTTGATTTATCCTTCTGTATTTTTGTTTTTTAGTTCATCATATTTCTGTCCTTCGATTTTTTTATGTATTTTGAGATATATTTTCTCTAATTTTTTTTCTTTTTTACTGTACCACATTGCATTGGAATCTTATTTCCCAGACCAGGAATCAAACCTGCACACTCTGCATTGGAAACATAGAGTTTTCACCCCTGGACCACCAGGAAAGTCCTCCTAAATCCTTAAATTACACATTTATTTTTTTCCTTATATAAGTTAAAGATTAAGTATATGAAACCTACTTTTTTCCCTAAAGACACACTTTAGCTGCAGCCTACAACTTTTGGTACATAGTATTGATCAAAATCCATAGTATTATTTATTTTCTAGTCTCTAATTTTATTTATTAATTATGTCTTTTACCATGAGTTATTCATAACTAATATTCTCTAGACTCCAAGTATTAATGGCTTTTTCTATTAGATCGAAACATATGAAACTAACAGTCAACCTTTTATTTTTTAACCTATAAAAATTATAGTTTCATATGTTTCAATATAAGAATTTTAATATTTCATTTTAGTCAGAGAAGATTGTGGAATTTAAATTATAGGTGACCACATTCACACACATAAGCCTATTTCTACAATTTTGTATTCTATTTGGGGATTTAGAAATGTTGAAATTATGTGTATAACAGTAATTTTCAAATAACATTCCTCCCCAAACACTGGAATGCATTTTGATACATGTTGCAGGTTGGTCCTCTGAAATACAGACTCAGATGGAGTTTAGTGTTGGGATGATTATTAGGGATGGCCTTGGGATCGAGACTTGCATAATCAAGAGTAAGGGACAGAATAAAGCAGAGGGATAATTCAAGCTGGATCACTGGCCAGATGTGATCTTAGCTGACCCCACAAGGGCTCTAGATGAAGGTGGCCCTTCAAGGTTGTCCTGACACATCCAGTGGCCAGAGCTTTACACCTCCACTTTGATAGGTCATTGCAGTTAGGTTGCCCCTAGAAGGACTGGTGGCTTACAGTTGTCCACTAGTATCATTTCCAGAAGCTGGAGCAACAAGTCCTTGAAGGGAGGTCTGGACAGCACATCTCCATGTCCACCACAGTATGTGTCACTGCTCCAGAGGTAGATGATTAGGATGTACTATGACAGAACTCTCAGTGACTAAATGTTTAAGTCAAAATGACTAAGTGATTATCCTCAATATCCTGCAGTCTAAAAAACAGAGAAGGTCTATGTAAGGGAGATATCCTTATTCTATAGTGTCAATCCAGTTTTCACCTCTTTGGAAAACCACCTTAAGATCAATTTTTATCCTTGGTAAAACATATTTATGTAATACCCTAACTGCCTCTCTTTTATTACACTAAATCATATGTGGTTTAATGTCCTATTGTCACCACCTTGAAATAATTTTTAAAAGAAGGACCTTGCTCTTTCCATTTTGAACTGGGCCTTATAAATTATAACTTTAAATTTTGTTAACTAATTGTTTCTACAATTTTGTATTCTGTTTGGGGATTTGGAAATGTTTTAATTATGTGTATAACATCAATTTTCAAATAAAAATCTTCCCCAAACACTGGAATGTGTTTTGATACATGTTGCAGGTTGGTTCTCTGGAATACAGACCCAGATGGAGTTTAGTGTTGGTATGGTTATTAGGGATGGCCTTGGGATCAAGGCTTGTGAAATCAACAGGAAGAAACAGGATAAAGCAGAGGGGAAAACCACTCACTGTGGGGGCAAGGACACTGATGGTCCCAGAGAATACTCATTAGTATGAGCTCTGGAATCAAGTTTGAAAGGAGAAATATCAGTAACCTCAGATATGCAGATGAATCCACCCTAATTTTGCAGAAATCCAACAAGAACTAAAGAGCCTCTTGATGAAGGTGAAAGAGGAGAGTGAAAAATCTGGCTTAGAACTCAACATTCAAAAAAATTAGATCATGGCATCTGGTCCCATCACTTCATGGCAAACAGATGGGGAAAAAGTAGAAACAGTGGCAGATTTTATTTTCTTGGGCTCCAAAATCACTGCAGATGGTGACTACAGCCATGAAATTAAAAGATACTTGCTTCCTGGAAGAAAACCTGACAAACCTAGTCAGCATATTTAAAAGCAGAGACATCACTTTTCCAACAAAGGTCTATGTAGTCAAAGCTATGGTTTTTCCAGTAGTCATGTATAGATGTGAGAGTTGGACCATAAAGAAGGCTGAGCACTGAAGAATTGATGCTTTCAAACTGTGGTGCTGGAGAAGACTCTTGAGAGTCCCTTAGACTGCATGGAGATCAAACCAGTCAACTCTAAAGGAAATCAACCCTGAATATTTATTGGAAGGACTGATGCTGAAGCTGAAGCTCCAATACTTTGGCCACATAATGCAAAGAGCTGACTCATTGGAAAAGACCCTGATGGTGAGAAAGATTGAGGGTAGGAGAAGAAGGGAGTGAAAGAGAAAGAGATAGTTGGATGGTTTCACTGACTGAGTGGACATCAGTTTGAGCAAACTCCGGGAGATAGGGAAGGACAGGGAAGCCCGGCACGCTGCAGTCCATGGAGCTGCAAAGTGTTGGACATGACTGAGTGACTGAACAACAACAAAAACTGCACTTTTGGTGGGAATGTAAATTGATACTACCACTGTGGAGAACAGAATGGTGATTCCTTAACAAACTAAGACTAAAACTACCATATGATCCAGCAACCCCGCTGCTGGGCATGTACCCTGAGAAAGCCACAATTAAAAAAGACACATGTGTCCCAATGTTCATTGCAGCACTATTTACAGTGGCCAGGTCATGGAAGCAACCTAGATGTCCACTGACAGATGAATGGATAAAGAAGACATGGTACATACATGGAATGGAATACTACTCAGTCATAAAAAGGAATGAATTTGAGTCCATTGTAGTGAGGTGGATGTAGAGCCTGTTTTACAGAGTGAAGAAAGTCAGAGAAAAGCAAACACCATATATTAAAGCAATATGGAATCTAGAAAAATAGTACTGATGAACCTATTTGCAGGGCAGGAATGGAAATACAGATGTAGAGAATGGACTTGTGGACACAGCTGGGAAGGAGAGGGTAGGGCAAGTTGAGAAAGGAGCATTGATATATACACACTGGGTGTATGCGTGTGGGTGTATTAGTTGCTCAGTCATGTCCAACTCTTTGCAACCCCATTGACTGTAGTCTGCCAGGCTCCTCTGTCCATGGAATTCTCCAGGCAAGAATTTTAGAGTGGGTTGCCATTTCCTCCTCCCGGGGATCTTCCCTACCTGGGGATTGAACCTGGGTCTCCTGCATTGAAGACATTCTTTACTGTCTGAGCGGTACACATTTACCATATGTAAAATAGATAACTAGTGGGAATCTTCTGTATAACACAGGGAGCCCATCCAGGTGCTCTGTGGTGACCTAGAAGGGTGGGATGGCAGACAGGCTCAAGAGAGAGACTATATATATTTGCATTGTAGGGCAGAAACCAACAGGACATTGCAAAGCAATTACTCTCCAATTTAAAAAGAACCCATAGCTTCTGGATACTCATACCTGGAATGGTCCTCAAAAGGTGGAAGTAGAAATAATTGCAACAGGGAAAAAGGCTGGTCAAATCCATACTGCAGTCCTGTCTGTGTGTCCCAAGGAGAAGCAAAATGTGCTGAAGAATAGTGTCCCCATTCACTAAATAATAAACAATATTTTTTTACCCACATGAAATTTGCCACAACTAGGTTCCCTAAGGTGAAAAACACACAGGGAGAGAGGGAGGGAGAGATGCTCATAGAGACAGAGACAGAGCGAGCCTGGTGGAGTTGGAACCCAGCTGTTCCTTAAGGAATATAGGAAAAGATGACATTCTTAGAAGATGGCCGTAGTCCAGGGTACTAATTAGATAGAATTTAAGAAGTTAGAATTCCTGACTGGTAAAAAGGATTGTGACAGCGCTAGTGGTAAAGACCTTGGTGCCAGTGCAGGAGACATAACGGACGCCGGTTCAATCCCTGAGTTGGGAACATCCCCTAGAGGAGGGCATGGGCACTCCAACATTCTTGGCCTGGAGAATTTCATGAACAGAGGAGCCTGGCGAGCTGACTGAAGGAACTTAACACCTACAAAGGGGAAGTCAGCTAAAAGTGGAGTGTGGGAGGTCCAGTCTGTTCTCCCGCTGGGCGGTGAGCCCCCCTAGGCAGTCTCCTTGCCTCCTGCTACTGCTGCTCTTGCGTGCTGGAGGCTGAAGGGGCGACGACCAACAAGGCAAGAAGACCCTGTACCCCCGGCCACCAGGGCCCCAGTTCTCCATTCTCGGCCCGGTTCTCCCTTCCACAGTGTACCAGGGCGCCAGCTGGGACCACACAGCCTGCCTGGGGCGGCACTAAGCCATGCAAAAAGTCCAGCGCCAATGGAAAGCGCTCCTACCCCACCCTAGGCCAACCCTGTGCGAAAGGCGCTGAGGGCAGCAGGCGCGGGCCAGGCGCTCATCAGCGCCCGCAGCGGCTTGGCCTTCACCTCCGCGGACGCGCGCAGCATTGACGGCCGGAGCGGCAGGGCGGCCAGGAGGCCCCGGGAGAATGCTGCTGCCAGGAGGCGGCCATGGGAGAATGTTGCACTGCCTGCCAGGAGAGCCCCTGCCACGGCGCCGGTCCGCTCCGCGTGAGTAGACAACCCCCTGCTTTGGAGAGGAAAGCGCAGGCAGCCCGCCTCAGAGCCGCCTTCCGAGTCACCCGAGGGCGCCCTCTACGCGCCGCTGCACCTGGAACAAGGAGCTCGGCCCCGGGTACGGCGATGGCGGGACTCGGGGTTACCAGGCGGACTCTGCTGGGAGCCACAAGCAGGTACGAAGTTAGTTACAAAGTCCTGGGGAAGTTTAAGGAGGCGGGTAGAAAGACAAGGGCAAACGCGGTACCCCGCGGCCCCTGAGTACCCGGCTGCGAACTGTAGTAAGTCCCTGCACTGAGCCCTGGCAGTCACCCAGAAGGTGGAGAGTGGGGGCGGGGGTGCGGGGCTGAGGGTGGGGGCGGTGTTAGTCTTTGCTGCTCAGTAATGCTCACTGGGCTGCAGGGGAGATCTGGAGAAAGCTGGCAGAGAGCAATACTAACCTGCCTTCTGGGCATTCTGCCCTTATCTGGACCAAACAGGGTGTTGTGGTAGATTCACCAATTTTAAAGAAGCCTAAACCTATAGGAACTTCTCGGGGCTTCCCTGGTGACTCAGACGGTGAAGAATCCGCCTGCAATGTGGGAGAACTGGGTTTGATCCCTGGGTTGGGAAGATCCCCTGGAGAAGGACCTGGCAACCCACTCCAGTATTTTTGCTTGTAGAATCCCCATGGACAGAGGAGCCTGTCTGGCTATAGTCCATGACGTCACAAAAAGTCAGACAGGACTGAGTGACTAAGCACAGCACAGCAATCCTATAGGAACTTCTCGAGACAGACCACCCCACTCCCCATGCCTCTTGTTTGTAGAAAAACTTGAATCTCCCAGGCCTCCCCTGAGTCACAGAAGGCTGGTGATTGAAAGATTATGAAGTATAGTGACAAAATTTAAATAATAGATCAGCCATATATCAGTCATAGAATATTTAGTTCCTCCCAGAAGGGCACAAATAACAGTATCTGGCGCATATTCTTGTGTTGTTGTGTGTGTATTTAGTGCCATCTGGCTCTTCCTACCCCATGGACTGTAGCCCCCCAGGCTCTTCTGATTATGGGATTATCCAGTCCAGAATACTGGAGTGGGTTGCCATTTCCTCCTCCAGGAGATCTTCCCAATTCAGGGATCAAACCTGGGTCTCCTGTATCTCCTACACTGGCAGGCGAATTCTTTACCACTAGCACCACCTGGGAAGCAGATACTAAAACCACTTATCAGATGGAGGAGGGTAACTGCATGATGACTATGAGCAAACAGGTCCCAGACCAGTTGAAGCCTAAGGACTGATGATGTCAAGCCCCATGACAGTATCCTGTTATCTCACCATCAACCGGGGAATAGTGTATGAGCTGATTACTGTACTGTGGGTGAAGAATGGTACCTGACCATATCAGTAAACAAATGATGTTGAGGTCATCCAGGTATCAGCCACTGCAGCCAACCCCAAATGTGCACCTTGAGGGGCTTCAGCATGGAGGAAAACAGGATATTGATACTATCCCTAATAGTTAAGATGTATATCAAAGGAATGATTTCATTAAGCCCAGGATCTTGCATCTTCCCATGTTTAGAAAAGCACTAAATTCATTAACTTGAGATGTTTGGTTTTCTTTATTATTTTTGAATATCTTCTTTATGGTTAAGTTTTTGTTTTGTATTTGCCTGCACTGGGTCTTCTTTGCTTTGCATGGGCTTTGTCTAATTGTAATGAGCAGTGGTGGGTGGGTGAGGGTGGAGGTGTGGCTACTCTCTGCTGCGGCTTGAGGGCTTCTCATTGTGGCAGCTTCTCTTGTTACAGAGCATCAGCTCTAGAGCTCACAGGCTTCAGTAGCTGTGAAACAGGGACTTGTTAGTTGTGGTTCATGGGCTTAGTTGTGGTGCAGCATGTGGAATCTTCCCAGACCAGATATTGAACCCATGTCCCCTGCATTGGAAGGTGGATTCCTATCCACTGTACCACCAGGGAAGTCCTGTCTGATTTTCTTTTGATATTCTGACTACCAGTTTTTGCAAAAAATCCTTTTTGTCCTGGATCTTCCCTCTTCAGAGTAGCCCCTCAGAGCTATAGAGAGGCTGTCTCCTGGGCTTAAATCCTCAGCGAGTCTGCCAAATAAATCAGAATTCTCAACTTAGTACCCTGGACTCTCCCTCACCTTGCCTTTAAAAAACTCTCCCCTGAAATTTACTGGGGTGTTTGGGTCTTTGAACATGGGTCCCTTTTCTCCTGGCTTGGCCTTTGCAATAAACCTTTCTCTGCTTGAAACTTCAGTGTCTTTGGCACCACACTGTCTTGGGCACAGGAACTTGGGTTCAACAACACAACCTGTGGCCAAGCATTTGACCTCAGGCAGCAACGTAGTTTAGCACAGATTCTGTTTGTAGAGCTACAGAGACCTAAAGAAAAGTAACAGAAGATTAGAAAAGCTCAAATGATTTTGGAAAATGACTCAATGCTGTCACTGGGGACAGGCCTTTTTCATCTTACATGTTGGACTATGTGGGGACCTCTGAGAGTTTTTTGCTCCCCTCTTAGACAGGGAAAGGGGAATATGGGGAGAGAGAGCCTGATATGATTTCTTTCATCATGAACTCAGGGTCTAGCAGCATAACAGTGATATATGTTACAGAAAGCAAGGTTATATGCATTTCCAGGAATATTACCTCATTTTTTACTCTAACAATGTCCTATTCAAGAAGATATTATTATCTCTTTTATGGATAAAAAGATGTGGCTTACAGATAGCACTTGTCCAAATCAGTAAATGATGAATCCTGATTGGGACTCAAGTCCGATATGGTTGTCTTACTGGCAGATTGACAATGTGCATGAAAAGTACTTACAACACACTGTTTGGATAACTGTAGGACTGAGTGAATAAAATCTTGGACTCCAACTTATAAGTCTTCAGTTATTTGTGTAACGATCTTACCAGCCCATCAGCTTCTCTTTCCTTCCATCCTCAGCGAAGAAATATAAAAATTGGCCATGCTTCTAACAAGATCATCTTGGTATTATTTGGTAATTCCCCATGTACTTTGGCTAAGAATAGTGTTATTAATAATGGCTTTTAGCTTCAGTCATGTAAGAGGAATAATCTCTGTAGAACTGGTATATAGCTATGTGGCTACAGATGACAATATTGTACTGTGTACTTAGAACTTTCTAAGAGAGTAGGTCTTGGATATTTTTGACATAAAAAAGAAAAAATGATTAAGATGTAAAGTGATGGCTATGTTGATTGGCTTGGTTATGGTGAATATTTGATAATGTATATGAAGTCATCAGGTTGTACATCTTAAATATATACAATTTGTGATTGTCCAGCCTCCAATTAAATAAATTTATATAAGTTCAGTTCAGTTCAGTTGCTCAGTCGTGTCCAATTCTTTGTGACCCCATGAGTCGCAGCATGCCAGGCCTCCCTGTCCATCACCAAGTCCCAGAGTTCACTCAGACTCACGTCCATTGAGTCAGTGATGCCATCCAGCCATCTCATCCTCTGTCATCCCCTTCTCCTCCTGCCCCCAATCCCTCCCAGCATCAGAGTCTTTTCCAATGAGTCAACTCTTCGCATGAGGTGGCCAAAGTACTGGAGTTTCAGCTTCAGCATCATTCCTTCCAAAGAAATCCCAGGGCTGATCTCCTTCAGAATGGACTGGTTGGATCTCCTTGCAGTCCAACGAACCCTTAAGAGTCTTCTCCAACACCACGGTTCAAAAGCATCAATTCTTCATCGCTCAGCTTTCTTCACAGTTCAATTCTCACATCCATACATGACCACTGGAAAAACCATAGCCTTGACTAGATGGACCTTTGTTGGCAAAGTAATGTCTCTGCTTTTGAATATGCTATCTAGGTTGGTCATAACTTTCCTTCCAAGGAGTAAGCGTCTTTTAATTTCATGGCTGCAGTCACATCTGCAGTGATTTTGGAGCCCAGAAAAATAAAGTCTGGTACTGTTTCCATTGTTTCCCCATCTATTTCCCATGAAGTGATGGGACCAGATGCCATGATCTTCGTTTTCTGAATGTTGAGCTTTAAGTTTATATTAAAAAAATTTTTTTTTAAATTGTGATTGTCAATTATACCTCAGTAACACTGGAGGAGAAATCAATTTTAAAGAAAGTCTTAGTATATTCAAGCATTTTTTTATGCTTGAATAAAAACATAAACATGTTTTGCCAAACATATAAGAATGGCAAAATGTTGATGATTTTCTATTGATGAGCATGGCAGGGGTTTATTATACAATTTTCTCTATTTTTCATGCATGTTTGAAACTTTCTATTGCAAAATGGAAGCCAATTTGCAATACTTAGCTGCTGCTGCTGCTGCTAAGTCGCTTCAGTCATGTCTGACTTTGTGCAACCCCATAGATGGCAGCCCAGCAAGGCTCCCTGTCCCTGGGATTCTCCAGGTAAGAACACTGGAGTGGGTTGCAATTTCCATCTCCAATGCATGAAAGTGGAAAGTGAAAAGTGAAAGTGAAGTCACTTAGTCGTGTCCGACTCTAGTGACCCCATGGACTGCAGCCTACCAGGCTCTTCCGTCCATGGGATTTTCCAGGCAAAAGTGCTGGAGAGCTGAAAATTGTAATTTTTCAATTACCTGCCTTTCTGGTGTTAGCTCTTTCTCAGATAATGCAATATACAGCCTACATAACCAGCCCTCACCTCATCAACAGTTCTCTTTGATCTTTTACTGGTGGCTCAGATGGTGCTTCCCTGGTGTGACTCACACAGTAAAGAATCCACCTGCATTGCGGGAGACCCAAGTTTGATCCCTGGGTTGGGAAGATCTCCTGGAGAAGGGCATGGCAACCCACTCCAGTATTCTTGCCTGGAGAATCCCCATGGACAGAAGAGCCTGGTGGACTACAGACTATGGGGTCGCAAAGAGTCAGACATGACTGAGCAACTAAGTACACAGCACACAGATGGTAAAGAATCTCCCTGTGATGCAGGAGACCGTGTTTGATCCCTGGGTCAGGAAGATTCCCCTGGAGAAGGAAATGGCTACCCACTCCAGTATTCTTACCTGGAGAATTCCATGGACAGAGGAGTCTGTCAGACTTCAGTCCTGGACATGACTGAATGACTTTCACTTTGATCTTCCATACAGTTTTGTCCCTTTATTTTATTCTTTTAAATATAAATTTATTTATTTTAATTGGAGGCTAATCACTTTACAATATTATATTGGTTTTCCATATATCAACATGAATCTGCCACGGGTGTACACATGTTCCCCATCCTGAACCCCCCTCCCACCTTCCTCTCCATACCATCCCTCTGGGTCATCCCAGTGCACCAGTCCTGAGCATCCTATATCATGTGATTCATTTCACATATGATATTATACATATTTCAATGACATTCTCCCAAATCATCACACCCTCACCCTTTCCCATAGACTTGAAAAGACTGTTCTATACATCTGTGTCTCTTTTGCTGTCTCACATACAGGGTTATTATTACCATCTTTCTAAATTCCATATATATGCATTAGTATACTGTATTGGTGTTTTTCTTTCTGGCTTACTTCACTCTGTATAATAGCCTCCAGTTTCATCCACCTCATTAGAACTGATTCAAATATATTCTTTTTAATATCTGAGTAATACTCCATTGTGTATATGTACCACAGCTTTCTTATCCACTAGTCTGCTGATGGACATCTAGGTTGTTTCCATGTCCTGGCTATTATAAACATTGCTGCGATGAACATTGGGGTACATGTGTCTCTTTCAATTCTTCAATACAAAATGTATGTATTCACATACATACATATGCATACACACATACATCAGTGTTTATGCCAAGCAGTGGGATTACTGGGTCATATGGCAGTTCTATTTCCAGTTTTTAAAGGAATCTCCACTCTGTTCTCCATAGTGGCTGTACTAGTTTGCATTCCCACCAACAGTGTAAGAGGGTTCCCTTTTCTCCACACCCTTTCCAGCATTTATTGCTTGTAGACTTTTGGATAGCAGCCATTCTGACTGGCGTGAAATGGTACCTCATTGTGGTTTTGATTTGCATTTCTCTGATAATGAGTGATGTTGAGCATCTTTTCATGTGTTTCTTAGCCATCAGTCTGTCTTCTTTGGAGAAATATCTGTTTAGTTCTTTGGCCCATTTTTTGATTGAGTAGTTTATTTTTCTGGAATTGAGCTGCAGGAGTTGTTTGTATATTTTTGAGATTAATTCTTTGTCAGTTGCTTCATTTGCTATTATTTTTTTCCCATTTTGAAGGCTGTCTTTTCACCTTGCTTATAGTTTCCTTTGTTGTGCAGAAGCTTTTAATTTTAATTAGGTCGCATTTGTTTTTGCTTTTATTTTCAATATTCTGGGAGTTGGATCATAGAGGATCCTGCTGTGATTTATATCAGGGAGTATTTTGCCTATGTTCTCCTCTAGGAGTTTTATAGTTTCTGGTCTTATGTTTAGATCTTTAATCCATTTTGAGTTTATTTTTGTGTATGGTGTTAGAAAGTGTTCTAGGTTCATTCTTTTACAAGTGGTTGACCAGTTTTCCCAGCACCACTTGTTAAAGAGATTGTCTTTTCTCCATTGTATATTCTTGCCTCCTTTGTCAAAGATAAGGTGTCCATAGGTGTGTGGATTTATCTCTGAGCTTTCTATTTTGTTCCATTGTTCTATACTTCTGTCTTTGTGCCAGTACCATACTGTCTTGATAACTGTGGCTTTGTAGTAGAGCCTGAAGTCAGGCAGGTTGATTCCTCCAGTTCCATTCTTCTTTCTCAAGATTGCTTTGGGTATTCGAGGTTTTTTGTATTTCCATACAAATTGTGAAATTATTTGTTCTAGCTCTGTGAAAAATACCATTGGTAGCTTGATAGGGATTGCATTGAATCTATAGATTGCTTTGGGTAGTATACTCATTTTCACTATATTGATTCTTCCGATCCATGAACACAGTATATTTCTCCATCTATTAGTGCCCTCTTTGATTTCTTTCATCAGTGTTTTATAGTTTTATATATATAGGAGAAGGCAATGCCACCCCACTCCAGTACTCTTGCCTGGAAAATCCTATGGATGGAGGAGTCTGGTAGGCTGCAGTCCATGGGGTCGCTAAGAGTCGGACACGACTGAGCGCCTTCACTTTCATTCATTGGAGAAGGAAATTGCAACCCACTCCAGTGTTCCTGCCTGGAGAATCCCAGGGATGTGGGAGCCTGGTGGGCTGCCATCTGTGGAGTCGCAGAGAGTCGGACATGACTGAAGCAGCTTAGCAGCAGCAGCAGCATATATAGGTCTTTTGTTTCTTTAGGTAGATATATTCCTAAATATTTTATTCTTTTTGTTGCAATGGAATCGTTTCCTTAATTTCTCTTTCTCTTTTCTCATTATTAGTGTATAGGAATGCAAGGGATTTTTGTGTTTTGATTTTATATCCTGCTACTTTACTATATTCATTGATTAGCTCTAGTAATTTTCTGGTGGAGTCTTTAGGATTTTTCTATGTAGATGATCATGTCATCTGCAAACAAACAGTGAGAGTTTTACTTCTTCTTTTCCAATCTGGATTCTTTTTATTTCTTTTTCTGCTCTGATGGCTATGGCCAAAACTTGTAAAACTATGTTGAATAGTAATGGTGAAAGTGGGCACCCTTGTCTTGTTCCTGATTTTAGGGGAAATGCTTTCAATTTTTCATCATTGAGGATAATGTTTGCTGTGGGTTTGTCATATATAGCTTTTATTATGTTAAGGTATGTTCCTTCTGTTCCTGCTTTCTTGAGAGTTTTTATCATAAATGGATGTTGAACTTTGTCAAAGGCTTTCTCTGCATCTATTGACATAATCTTATGGCTTTTATTTTTCAATTTTTTAACGTGGTGTATTACATTGATTGATTTGGGATAAAGCCCACTTGGTCATGATGTATGATCTTTTTAATGTGTTGTTGGATTCTGATTGCTAGGATTTTGTTAAGGATTTTTGCATCTATGTTCATCAGTGATATTGGCCTGTAGTTTTCTTTTTTTGTAGCATCTTTATCAGATTTTGGTATTAGGGTGATGGTGGCCTCATAGAATGAGTTTGGAAGTTTACCTTCCTTTACAATTTTCTGGAAAAGTTTGAGTAGGATAGGTGTTAGCTCTTCTCCAAAGTTTTGGTAGAATTCAGCTGTGAAGCTGTCTGGACCTGGGCTTTTGTTTGCTGGAAGATTTCTGATTACAGTTTCAATTTCTGTACACGTGATGGATCTGTTAAGATTTTCTGTTTCTTCCTTGTTCACTTTTGGAAAGTTGTACTTTTCTAAGAATTTGTCCATTTCTTCCAAGTTGTCCAACTTATTGGCATACAATTGCTGATAGTAGTCTCTTATGATCCTTTGTATTTCTGTGTTGTCTGTTGTGATCTCTCCATTTTCATTTCTAATTTTATTGATTTGATTTTTCCCCCTTTGTTTCTTGATGAATCTGGCTAATGCTACTAGAGCTACTTCAAAGATAAAGACATTGCTTGCTAAAGTTGGAAATCTAGAGAATTCCCTTTTCAGACGGCCCATACTATGCTCTCCAGTCCCTACTGCTATCTTAGAACTATAACTAGCCATCTCTAAACTGCCAGATACATTCATTCCCTTCAGTTTCTGCTATCTTACTTTTTTTTTAGCCTAAGATTTTTTTGAAACTTCTTAGTGTTCTTTTCCAAACATTAACCAATAGGTGCTTAGAAGAAATAAATATTGAAAATCAGTGTTGAATTGTATAAAGAAGGCTGGATATGAAGCCAGGGGACCAGTGATCTTGATGCTTCTTCACTTTTTACCCAACCTTCTCAGGTCTAAAATGGGAAATACCCACTCTTCCTAAGACCTGAAGGGTCATCCTGAGGCTCAGATATTGTGAACACATTTTGTAAAACCTAAAACTGAGGCAACATACAAACAAAAGATTTGGGATTTGTTTCTTTTTTTTTTCATTCATTAAAAAATGTTTAGCAAATGCCTGCTAGATGCAAGACCACTAGGCCAAGCATGGAACTTAGAAACATGGGGAAGATGTCATAAGGCCTCTATCCACACTTGTTTATTGATCTTAAATGGTTCAGTACTACAATTAAAAAGACAATAACACGTGTTGAAGAGAATGTAGAGAAACTGGAATCCTCATTCATTGCTTGTGGTAATGTAAAATGATACAGCTGCAAAGTTACCATATATTTCAGCAGTTCTCCTAGGTATCAATGCAAGATAAATGAAAACATCTGTTGACAAGAAAACTTAGATATAAATGTCGGATAAGCAATATTCATAAAAACCAAAAAGTGTGTTGTGGACAAGGGGCATCAAGTGTACATCAGCTGATGAATAGATAAATGAAATGTATTACATGAAAAAAATGAAATCGTATTTGGCATGGTAGATATACTGATGCATGCTGCAACATGGATGAACATCGAAAATATTATGCTGAGTTAATGAAGCCAGCCATTGGCTCTGGTGAGGATAATGAGACAACATCTAAGGAGATTCAATCTTGTTGAACTTGATGATTCATTATGAAAAAAACCTCAGGGACACATGACACAAATTGTGACTGTGCAAACTATAAATTATTAAATGATCTTCAGGATCTTATCAAAAAGTCAAAGCATCAAGTGTAAAATCTGCAGTAGGTATAAGAGCAGTACCAAGGCATTTAGACGGATGGCATTCACAATTTAAACATTCTCCAGTGAGTACCTACTGTTCTGAATATGGTGACAATTTCTTTGTCACCCCACCTTTTAGTAATACATCCACCTCTGTAACTTCAGGAGTGGGCACCAAACTCAAATCTAGCCAAGTCTGTGTCCAAAGGGCGTGGCCCAGAGATAACCTCATGGCCCAGGCCAACTGACTTTATTCCCTGACAATGTTGATTTGGTGGTGGTTTTTTGTTGTTGTTGTTTTAATTTATTTCTGGAAAAACCTCACTTTCCTGATGAGGAACTTATAAGGGTATGGCCTGTAACTGCTGGTAGCCACATGCCCCATTTACATGAAGAGGCCTGAAAGAATATAGCAGGTCAGGGAAAGTCATCCAGTCAACAGCTATTTATTAAATACCTACTGTGTGGCAATCCTATGTTGGAAAGATCCCCTGAAGAAGGAAATGGCAACCCACTCCAGTATTCTTGCCTGGACAATTCCATGAACAGAGGAGCCTGACGGGCTACAGTCCATGGGATTGCAAAGAGGTGGACACAACTGAGTGACTATACTTTCTTTTTTTCACTGTGTGGCAAGACTGATCCAGGAGTAAGTGATACCTAAGTGAGTAGGATGAGTGGTGTAAAGGAGATTCTTATTAGAATCAAGTCTCCAGGGTTCCTGAGGCTAATAACATCCCTTCTTGGATGGTGTGACCTGCTGGAGCAGAAGCTGTCATTTTCCAACTTGTGTCTTCTGACACTCCTTCAGAATTAAAGCAGCTCACTCCTTATCAGCAACTCTCTGCTGAAGGACCATTTCCTGGCTGTGGAAGAACATTGGGGTCATATGCAAGGAAGGTCAAACCCCTAGATTCAACCTCAGCCAGAGATGGATGGAGGGCTTCCCTGATAGCTCAGTTGGTAAAGAATCCTCCTGCAGTGCAGGAGACCCTGGTTCGATTCCTGGGTTGGGAAGATCCACTGGAGAAGGGATAGGCTACTCACACCAGTGTTCTTGGGCTCCCCTTGTGGCTCAGCTGGTAAAGAATCTGCCCACAATGCAGCAGAGCTGGGTTCGATCCCTGGGTTGGGAAGATCCCCTGGAGAAGGGAAAGGCTACCCATTCCAGTACTCAGGCTTAGAGAATTCTGGACTGTATAGTCCATGGTGTCAAAGTGTCAGACACGACTGAGCAACTTTCACTTTACTTCACTTCAGAGATGGATGGGGACTTGGTAGATAAATGCCCTAATGCCCTTGCCTTTCAGTTGGAATAATTCTGTCTCCCAGGGTGACCCAGCATGAAGGAGTCTAGTTGCCTGAGCAGTAACTTGCTTGTTAACACACTCTTTATTGGCTTCCTTCCCTTCTCTGTCTCACTTCTCCACTCCCTCCAAGTGTTTTCCTGGGATCACTTCCAAAATAAACTACTTCCAGTCAAATCTTTGTCAGGGTCAGCTACTGGGGAACCCAAACTATGACACCTACCAGAAACTAATTACTAAAAAATATATGCACTCCATTGCACCCATATAAACCCTAACTAGTACTATGATGCTGCGAGGGATTGGGGGCAGGAGGAGAAGGGGACGACAGAGGATGAGATGGCTGGATGCCATCACTGACTCGATGGACGTGTGTCTGGGTGAACTCCAGGAGTTGGTGATGGACAGGGAGGCCTGGCGTGCTGCGATTCATGGGGTCACAAAGAATCGGACACGACTGAGTGAATAAACTGAACTGAGTACTATAAATCCTGGGTTGTCCAACATCATAGCACTATCCACAAGAGAACTCTGAGGACTTGAAATGCATCTGGTTCACACTGAGATGTGCTGTATGTATAAAATACACAATGCATTTCAAAGACATAATAAAATCTTTATGTCTCATTAATGATCTTTTACATTTTTTACATGTTGAAATGATATTATTTTGGACAAATTGGTTTTCAAATATCTTCTGAATATTAATTTCACTTGTTCCTTTTTACTTTTTAATATGGCTACTACAAAGTTTATTAATAATATTAGTCGTGTAGTTCATTTTGTTTTTCTATGAACCTGAGATAAAGTGGTAGCTTTAAATAAGACACATGTGGGAAAGGACAGCTGGCCTTTGGCCCAAAGCTGGTAGTTTTGGCCAGACAGCCTGAGGTGCCACCTCTTCAAACGAGCTGGTCTGCATGGATACACTTAATTCCAGGTCATGTATCTAGCAAAGTTCACAATCAAACTATGTTGTATAGCTTGCTTGCAACCTGTCGGAGATCTCGCTCTCTCTAAACTGAGACCAAATTCTGGACCAAGACCTCCCAACCCTTTTACCACCTAGTGTGTATGTTGTACAGTTTATAACTATTCAATTAACTCTTTACTCATTAATCTTGGGACTTCCCTGGTGGTCCACTGGTTAAGACTCGGCACTTCAATCCCTGGTTGAGGAACTAAGATTTTGCATGCCTTATGGTGCGGCCCCACCAAAAAAAGTCTTTACTTGTTAACCAAAGCAGCCAGGCAAGCTATTTCTAGCACTCATCTGTGTGTCCTGTAGGGCTACAATCATAAGTCCACTACTCTCAAACCACTTTTCTTATTTCAAATTTAGGATTTCACCCAACAACTATCAAGCATTGCCATCCATCTCTACCAGTCAAGTTGTTCAGTTTCCATAGAAAAACCATCTCTGTACCATAATGACACTTCTTTGTAGATCCATTTGGGTGTTTTCTTACATTTTCCTGCATCCTTTAAAATAATGAGATAGAAGATGGGAAAATTAATATGCTAATATCAGCAATAATGCAACTAAGGCAATTATGAGGAGAGCACAAAGTAGAGAGTAGGTGACTTTTCAGCCTGGTTTGGATGAAAATTGGAAGTAAGTTCTTGATTATATTTTTAATTTTGAAGGAAGAGAAACAATTTTTTAATCTATAAAACATCTATAGCAATTTATTCATAAATGCTGAAATGTAGAAGCAACCAAAGTGTCCTTCAGTAGGTGAATGTCTTAGGGAAAACACAGACCCAAACTGTCTGCCCTGGCCAGGCACCATAGTAACCACTTGCATTAGTTATTTAAGAAGGAGGGCTTGGTAAGAAGTGTGGAACTAACAAGCCACCACCAACTGGAAGAATTAGGAAAGGTGAAAAGAAAAGAGAAGACTCTAGTTCATATGTCTTGCCAACCTCCCAGATCCTCCTTGCTGGGATCCATCTTGGCTGTGTCACCAGGAAGGACTCTGAGCCAGAACAATTGGTCAGAGACAACTGTGAAATAAATTCCATCACCATACACCCCAAGACTGGGAGCCATGTGGCAGAGAAGTTCTCCTGGGTTCTCTTACTTTCCCCTTGGGTGCCTCTTTTCCCAATAAAGTCACTTGCTTTGTCAGCATATATGTCTCCTTGGACAAGAGTGTTAGACAAGAGCCCATCTTGGGCCCTGGAAGGGCCTTTAAACTATCCTGTTCAGACAATATAATATTATTTAGCACTAAAAGAAATGTTCTACCAAGCCATGAAACCACATGAAGAAAACTTAATTCATTACTACTAAGTGAAAGTCAGTCTAAAAAGAGCTACATACTATATCATGCTAACTATATGACATTCTTTAAAAAGGCAAAATTATAGAGACAGTGAAAAGATCTGTGGTTGCCAGAGGGTGGAGTTGGGTAGAGGTGGGAGTGAGGGATGAATAAGAGGAGCAGAGATAATTTTTAGGACAATGAAGACACTCTATGATACCATGATGACTGAAATGTCATTATACATTTGCCCTGTCAACTAAAAAATTAGTCAGAACCTGAAAGTAGAACTATTTTATTTGGTGGGAATATTAAGGACTCCAAGCACAGGAGACAGCATCTTAGTAACTCTGAGAAAACTGCTCTAAGGAGGCAGGAGGGGAAGTCAGGCTATATACAAGTTTGCAACAAAGGTGGCAGGCAGTCTGAACATCAAAGATTATTGTTAAGTAAGAAAAACCAGATATCAAGCTTAGGAATTTAGCATTCTTCTGTGTGTGGGAAGATGTAAGACTCTGGGCTCACTGAATTCATTCCTTTCATATGCACCTCAGCTATCTGGAGCCAAATCCTGTGCCTTTTCTTTTTTTTCTTCTCACATCTCTCTTCTCCCCTTAAACACCCATCTCTTCAGCAGTCACTGTGGGGGGGTGGCAGCATCTGCTGGATCTCAGGCATTGTGTTCCCTTTTGAGAGCCCTCATTCACATTTGAAGGTTGATGCCTGTTACATCCTTGTTTATTCATATGGACAGAGATATTCCATTTCACAGTCCAAATCCATAGAATACACAACACCAAGAATGAACCTTAATACAAGTGATGGACTTTGGGTGACTATGATGTGTCAATGTAGATCCATCAGATGTAGCAAATGTGTCTCTTTGGTAGGGATGTTGAGAGTGGGGAGGCTATGGAGTATGAGGGCAAGGGGATATGGGGAATCTCTGTACTTGCCCCTAAAAAAACAAAAGAAAAGAAAAGAAAAGAAGAACTATGAAATACTTTTAAGTTATTGGTAAATATTACATATCCAAATGGTGAAAGGTTATAATAGAGGAAATGGAGAGTATTTTGAAGTTATAGATTGAGAGTCTATGTCCCATTGATCCTTTAGGAATTTCATAGGCTTATACATTGCCTGATACAGATAAAGCTGACCCCAACAGTGAATCAGTTAGAACTGGACATGGAACAACAGGCTGGTTCCAAGTAGGAAAAGGAGTATGTCAAGGCTGTATATTGTCACCCTGCTTATTTAACTTCTATGCAGAGTACATCATGAGAAACGCTGGACTGGAAGAAGCACAAGCTGGAATCAAGATTGCCAGGAGAAATATCAGTAACCTCAGATAGGCAGATGACACCACTCTTATGGCAGAGTGAAGAGGAACTAAAAAGCCTCCTGATGAAAGTGAAAGTGGAGAGTGAAAAAGTTGGCTTAAAGCTCAACATTCAGAAAACGAAGATCATGGCATCTGGTCCCATCACTTCATGGGAAATAGATGGGGAAACAGTGAAACAGTGTCAGACTTTATTTTTCTGGGGCTCCAAAATCACTGCAGATGGTGATTGCAGCTATGAAATTAAAAGACGCTTACCCCTTGGAAGAAAAATTATGACCAACCTAGGAGCATATTGAAAACCAGAGACATTACTTTGCCAACAAAGGTCCGTCTAGTCAAGGCTATGGTTTTTCCTGTGATCATGTATGGATGTGAGAGTTGGACTGTGAAGAAGACTGAGCGCCAAAGAATTGATGATTTTGAACTGTGGTGTTGGAGAAGACTCTTAAGGGTTCGTTGGACTGCAAGGAGATCCAACCAGTCCATTCTGAAGGAGATCAGCCCTGGGATTTCTTTGGAAGGACTGATGCTAAAGCTGAAACTCCAGTACTTTGGCCACCTCATGTGAAGAGTTGACTCATTGGAAAAGACTCTGATGCTGGGAGGGATTGAGGGCAGGAGGAGAAGGGGATGACAGAGGATGAGATGACTGGATGGCATCACTGACACGATGGACATGAGTCTGGGTGAACTCTGGGAGTTGGTGATGGACAGGGAGACCTGGCGTGCTGCAATTGATGGGGTCGCAAAGAGTCGGACACAACTGAGTGACTGAACTGAACTGAACTGAACTGAACAGTGAATCATTGCCACTTTTTCTAGAAGCTGCCCTACTTGTAGGAGACTCAATATATTTAATCCATATTTCACCTGCTTATTCTCTGCAGTAAGTATATCCCTTTATTTCCAATAACCTGTCTGTGAGTAGGATGTTTATGCATACTGGAAATCTGTGTCAACATTTAAGATCTTCCCTGTTGCAAGCCCTAAGGCTCCAGTGACAGCCATCTATTCAGCCCTAGAGGTGGATGTCCCTGGAGTTAGGCTTTGTGCCAGATCCAGACTTGGGTCTGGTTACTAAGTATTCTGTCATCCTGTTTCATTGTCTTATAAAACTGTTTGAATCTGTGATCCACTTCTCTTCAGTGCTTAGGAGAGGTTAACTTTCCAGGTCAGGGTGAAACCAAGCAGGACCTTGTGGTGCTCCTGGGCACAGAAGCCTTTCTGTCCCCTGTTTCTTGTAGGGAACAGACCTCTAGTCTCCATGACCTTCCCTGAGTAATAAAGGGCAGATTCAAACAGTTCCTAATCTGGGAAGGGAAGGGATGCAAAGACAAGGGACAGAGAGTCAGAAAACAATACTGGAGCCTTGGAACAGCATCGTAGTCTTGTCTCAAGGAATACACATAATATCTTTGAGCTCTTTAAGCTGTCAGCATTGTTCATACCAGAGAAAGACCATGTGTTGTTCTTGTTCAGTTGCTCAGTCATGTCCAACTCTTTGTGATCCCAGGGACTGCAACACTCCAGACTTCCTGACCACATGATGCTACATTAAAGAACCAGTGAAGCTCATCAGGAAGATTACCTGAGACAAACAAAGGTCCATCTAGTCAAAGCTATGTTTTTTCCAGTAGTCATATATAGATGTGAGAGTTGGAACATAAAGAAGGCTGAGCACTGAAGAACTGATGCTTTTGAACTGTGGTGTTGGAGAAGACTCTTGAGAGTCCCTTGAACTACAAGGAGATAAAACTAGTCAGTCCTAAAGGAAATCAGTCCTGAATAATCATTGGAAAGACTGATGCTGAAGCTCCAATATTTTGGCCACCTGATGTGAAGAGCGACTCTTTAGAAAAGCCCCTGATGCTGGGAAAGATTAAAGGTAAGAGAAGGGGATGACAGAGGATGAGATGGTTGGATGGCATCACCAACTCAATGAACATGAGTTTGAGCAAGGTCCAGGAGGTGATAAAGAACAGGGAAGGCATGCTGTAGTCCATGGGGTCACAAAGAGTAGGATAGGACTGAGCAACTGAATAACAGATTAGAACACACACTGTAATCTTATCAGCAATCCCACCCTTAAACTGTTTCTATAAAACTCCTCATCCAAATCTCCTGGGGTTGGGACTCACAGTATTTTGGAGCAGGAGTCCACTCTGTCCCCTTTTACCTGGCAAAGCTATAAAGCTTTATTATTTTTTTTTTTTTTTGCTTCACCCCAAATTCTGTTTCCAAGATTCAATCAGGTGCTGCTGCATTGAGGCTGAGCTTTTGGCATCAGGGCTGCTGAAACAGTTCATATATGTGGTTTAGATACACAATTGTGCTCCAGGGACCCTGTTTCTGTGGGTAGCTGTGTAGCAGGATTTAGTTTATGATAGCCACTGATTTATCTAAAAGTATAGCTTGAACTGACGCTGAAGCTACCTGATGCGATGAACTGACTCATTTGAAAAGACCCTGCTGAGAAAGATTGAAAGCATGAGGACAAAGGGACAACAGAGGATGAGATGGTTGAATGGCATCACTGACTCAATGGACATGAGTTTGGGTAAGCTCCCACAAACTCCCAAGGAGTTGGTGATGGACAGGGAGGGCTGGTGTGCTGCAGTCCCTGGGGTCACAAAGAGTCGGACATAACTGAGCAACTGAACTGAACTGAATAGTTTGAACTTGAATTGACCTTTAGGGGATAGGCATTCTGTTCCCTTCAGATCAGATCAGATGAGACCAGTCGCTCAGTCGTGTCCGATTCTGCGACCCCATAAATCGCAGCACGCCAGGCCTCCCTGTCCAACACCAACTACCGGAGTTCACTCAGACTCATGTCCATCGAGTCAGTGATGCCATCCAGCCATCTCATCCTCTGTTGTCCCCTTCTCCTCCTGCCCCCAATCCCTCCCAGCATCAGAGTCTTTTCCAATGAGTCAACTCTTCACATGAGGTGGCCAAAGTACTGGAGTTTCAGCTTTAGCATCAGTCCTTCCAAAGAAATCCCAGGGCTGATCTCCTTTAGAATGGACAGGTTGGAACTCCTTGCAGTCCAAGGGACTCTCAACAGTCTTCTCCAACACCACAGTTCAAAAGCATCAATTCTTTGGCACCCAGCCTTCTTCACAGTCCAACTCTCACATCCATACATGACCACAGGTAAAACCATAGCCTTGACTAGACGGACCTTTGTTGGCAAAGTAATGTCTCTGGTTTTCAATATGCTACCTAGGTTGGTCATAATTTTCCTTCCAAGGGCCAGGGTCTTTTAATTTCATGGCTGCAGTCACCATCATTTTGATTTTGGAGCGGCAGGAAAACAAAGTCTGACACTATTTTCCACTGTTCTCTATTTCAAATTTAAAGTGTTTCTCTTAAAATGGGACTGATGCCATGATCTTCGTTTTTCTGAATGTTGAGCTTTAAGTCTACTTTTAACTCTCCACTTTCACTTTCATCAAGTTTGTTTTAAGTTCCTCTTCTATGCCTTTCTGCCAAAGGGTGTCTCAAGTCGGCATATCTGAGGTTATTGATATTTCTCCCAGCAATATTGTTCCCCTAATCTATTTCTTCCAGTCCTCGTTGGTGGTGATGCCCTTCTTCAAGATTCAAGTTAAATTTTAAGCAGGGTGACAACCATTTATCCCAACATACATCTTTTGGGTAGGGGCCTGAAACAGTCTGTTGTTCCATTCCTTTTCTAATTAACAGACTGCTGACCTGCATACAAGTTTTTCAAGAGGAGGTCAGGTGGTCTCTTTATGCCCCCATCTCTTTCAGAAGCTTTTTCCACAGTTTATTTTAATCCACACAGCCAAAGCTTTGGCAAAGTCAATAAAGCAGAAATAGATGTTTTTCTGGAACTCTCTTGCTTTTTCCATGATCCAACAGATGTTGTCAATTTGACCTCTGGTTCCTCTGCGTTTTTTAAAACCAGCTACAGTCAACATCTGCAGTGAGTTTTGGAGTTCACATAAATAAAGCGTGACACTGAGAATTTTGAGCATTACTTTAGTAGTGTGTGAGATGAGTGCCATGATCTTCGGTTTTAATTTGAGCTTTCTCTGGCTTTTCCTTTCTTTGGGATTGGAATGAGGCTTTTTGAGTTCCTCAGTCCTTTGGCCATGCTGAGTTTTCCAGATTTGCTGGCATATCTGAGGTTATTGCATTTCTCCCAGCATCATCTTTCAGGATTTGGAATAGCTCAACTGAATTCCATCTCCTCCACCAGCTTTGTTCATAGTGATGCTCTTCTAAGGTTAAATTGACAGGGTGACAATTCCAGGAATCTGGAGGAACTTTTGGAGCCAGAAATGTCTGGCTCCAGTCCAGTGATCACACCATCGTGATTATTTGGGTCATGAACATTTTTTTGAGGCAGTTCTTCTGTGTATTATTGCCATCTCTTCTTAATATCTTCTGTTTCTGTTAGGTCCCATACCATTTCTTTGCTTGATCAAGCCCATCTTTGAAATAGAAATTTTTTTTGGTACTCTCTGATTTTCTTAAAGAGATCTCTAGTTTTCCCATTCTGTTGTTTCTCTCTATTTCTTTAAAACCATTGATTGATGAGTTCACAGTTCACATATCTCTTCTTGCTATTCTTTGGAACTCTGTATTCAGATGTTTATATCTTTCCTTTTCTACTTTGCACTTTTTGCTTTCTTCTTTGGGATAGCTATGAAAAAGGCCTCCCCAGACAGCCATTTTGCTTTTTGCATTTCTTTTCCATGGGGATGGTCTTGATCCCTGTCATCTTACAATTTCACAAACCTCATTCCATAGTTCATCAGACACTCTATCTATCAGATGAGGCCCTTAAATCTATTTCTTCACATTCCAGGAATGTATAATCAGCCAGGAATTTGATTTCAGTGTCATACCTGAATGGTCTAGTAGTTTTTCCCTATTTTCTTCAATTTAAGTCTGAATTTTATCTTCTAAGGAGTTCATTTCTGTCTGAGCCATCTTTCAGCTCCTGTTCTTTGTTTTTCTGATTTTCTTGAAGAGTCTCCATCTTTGGCTTCTGTTATTTTCACTCTGTATTTCTTTCCATTGATTATTGAACAGACTTTCTTATCTCAGATGGAAAAACTTTAAATACAGTATACTAATGTTTATATATGGAATTTAGAAAGATGGTAACAATAACTCTTCTACGAGACAGCAAAATTTGACACTGATGTATAGAACATTTTCTTTTGGACTTTCTTTGGGAGAGGGGATGGTGGGAAGATTTGGGAGAATGGCATTGAAACAATGTAAAATATCATCATTCCATAGTTCATCAGTCCAGGTTCTATCAGATCGATACTGGATGCTTGGGGCTAGTGCACTGGTATAATCCAGAGGGATGGTTTGGGGAGGGAGGAGGAGGAGTGGTTTTTCAGGATGGGGAACAATTTATACCTGAATTTTGCAATATTCATTCTGATATTTGAGCAAAACTAATACAATTATGTCTTGTTTTAAAAATAAAATAAAATTCCAAAAAAAAAAAAAGAATATAATCAATCTGATTTTGGTGTTGACCATCTGGTGACGTCCATGTATAGAGTCTTCTCTTGTGTTGTTGGAAGAGGGTGTTTGTTATGACCAGTGTATTTTCTTGGCAAAACTCTATTATTCTTTGCCCTGCTTCATTCTGTATTCCAAGGCCAAATTTGCCTGTTAGTCCAGGTGTTTCTTGACTTCCTACTTTTGCATTCCAGTCCCCTATAATGAAAAGGACATCTTTTTTGGGTGTTAGTTCTAAAAGGTCTTGTAGGTCTTCATAGAACCGTTCAACTTCAGCTTCTTTAGGATTACTGGTTGGGGTATAGACTTGGATTACTGTGATAGTAAATGGTTTGCCTTGGAAATGAACAGAGATCATTCTGTCGTTTTTGAGATTGCATCCAAATACTGCATTTTGGACTCTTTTGTTGACCATGATGGCTACTCCATTTCTTTTGAGGGATTCCTGCCCGCAGTAGTAGATATAATGGTCATCTGAGTTAAATTCACCCATTCCAGTCCATTTCAGTTCACTGTTTCCTAGAATGTCAACATTCACTTTTGCCATCTCTTGTTTGACCACTTCCAATTTGCCTGATTCATGGACCTGACATTACAGTTTTCTATGCAAGATTGCTCTTTATAGCATTGGACCTTGCTTCTATCACCAGTCACATCCACAGCTGGGTATTGTTTTTGCTTTGGCTCCATCCCTTCATTCTTTTTGGAGTTATTTCTCCACTGATCTCCAGTAGCATACTGGGCACCTACTGACCTGGGGAGTTTCTCTTTCTATATCCAATCATTTTGCCTTTTCATACTGTTCATGGGGTTCTCAAGGCAAGAATACAAAGTGGTTTGCCATTCCCTTCTCCAGTGGACCACATTCTTTCAGATCTCTCCACCATGACCTGCCCATCTTGGGTTGCCCCATGGGCATGGCTTAGTTTCATTGAGTTAGACAAGGCTGTGGTCCTAGTGTGATTAGATTGACTAGTTTTCTGTGAGTATGGTTTCAGTGTGTTTGCCCTCTGATGCCCTCTTGCAACATCTACCATCTTACTTGGGTTTCTCCTACCTTGGGCATGGGATATCTCTTCATGGCTGCTCCAGCAAAGCGCAGCCATTGCTCCTTACCTTGGACGAGGGGTATCTCCTCACTACCGCCCTTCCTGACCTTCAACGTGGGATAGCTCCTCTAGGCCCTCCTGCGCCTGTGCAGCCACAGCTCCTTGGACATGGGGTTGGTCCTCCGGGCCTCCGCCCCTGGCCTTGGGCATGAGTTGCTCCTCCCAGCAGTTGCCCCAGCCTCAGGTGTAGGGGCATGGGGTAGCTCCTCCCAGCCGCCACCCCTGACCTCGGATGTGGGGTAACTCCTCTTGTCACCACCCCTGACCTCAGACGCAGGGTAGCTCCTCTCGGCCCTTCCTGTGCCGTCACAGTCTGGTACTCTCCGCCGCTGCCCCTGACCTCGGACTTGGGGTAACTCCTCTTGGCCGCTGCCCTTCGGGCATGGGGTCCTCCCAGCTTCTGCCCCTGACCTCGGACATGGGGTGACTCCTCTCGGCCGTGCTTAGTGTGCCGGTCTTTGCAGCCACCTGCGCTTAGTGCACCGGTTGTCGCAGCCGCCTGTGTGTTCCCTTAGTACTTACTAAAGCCTGAACCTGGTGTGAGGTCCACATAGAGATTGTCTCACCAAACATTATAATTTGTGCCTCCTCCTTTAGGAAGATATAGTAGTTGCTACTGCCCAAAGGCCAAGAGAACATTCCTTCAGTTCAGTTTAGTCACTCAGTCATGTCCAACTGTTTGTGACCCCATGAGCTGCAGCACGCCAGGCCTCCCTGTCCAACACCAACTCCCGGAGCCCACTCAAACTCATGTCCATTGAGTCGGTGATGCCATCCAACCATCTCATCCTCTGTCTCCCCTTCTCCTTCTGCCCTCAATCTTACCCAGCATCAGGGTCTTTTTAAATGGGTCACCTCTTTGCATCAGGTGGCCAAAGTATTGGAGTTTCAGCTTCAACATCAGACCTTCCGATGAACACACAGGACTGATTTCCTTTAGGATGGACTGGCTGGATCTCCTTGCAATCCAAGGGACTCTCAAGAGTCTTCTCCAACACCACAGTTCAAAAGCATCAATTCTTTGGTGCTCAGCTTTCTTCACAGTCCAACTCTCACATCCATACATGACTACTGGAAAAACCACGGCCTTGACTAGATGGACTTTTGTCGGCAAAGTAATGTCTCTGCTTTTCAATATGCTGTCTAGGTTGGTCATAAATTTCCTTCCAAGGAGTAAGCCTCTTTTAATTTCATGGCTGCAGTCACCATCTGCAGTAATTTGGGAGCTCAAAAAAATAAAATGTGCCATTGTTTCCCCATCTATTTGCCATGAAGTGATGGGACCGGATGCCATGATCTTAGTTTTCTGAATGCTGAGCTAATTTAAGCCAACTTTTTCACTGTCCACTTTCATTTTCATCAAGAGACTCTTTAGTTCTTTATCACTTTGGTGTCATCTGCATATCTGAGGTTACTGATATTTCTCCAGGCAATCTTGATTCCAGCTTGTGCTTCCTCCAGCCCAGTTTAATCTAATTGTTTTGAAAAATAAACAGTCTCTTCAGGGAGGAGTCCCAGTCTTTGAGCTAATACCCCAGGGGTGATTCCCCTTATTTCATGAATGTAAAGGTCAAGCTTGACATTCATACTTCCCTGGTGACTCAGATGGTAAAACGTCTGCCTGCAATGCGAGAGACTCGGGTTTTATCCCTGGGTCGGGAAGATCCCCTGGAGAAGGCAATGGCAATCAACTCCAGTACTCTTGCCTGGACAATCCCATGAACAGAGGAGCCTGGTAAGCTACAGTCCTTGGGGTTGCAAAGAGTTAGACACGACCAATCAACTTCATTTTTCTTTCCTTTCCTTTTCAAAGGTCAAGGTTTACTTAAATCTGAGAGGCACAGGGCAGTGGCCTGAAGTAATTGCTTTTCCAATTCTTGAAAAGCCCTTTGCATTTTTAATTCTGTTCAAAAAGTCCATCGTTTTATCCTTTCAACTTTTCCTCTAAAGGTCTAGCCTATTAGGTCATAGTTAGGGATCCAGTTGCTGCACAACCCCCCATTCCCCAGGAAACCTCTAAAATGTTTTCTAGTTCCTGGAGCAGTGAGACTGCAAATGACAATCTGTCTCTCTTTAAAATACTGCTTTTATTAACTCACCAAAACCTCTGCTTTGCCAAATCCCATTGTCACTCTTCTGTCTTCATCTTACTCAGAAGCATGGACTCCAGCTTCACCTTTTAGAAACACACTCTTCACCTCTGTGACAGCACGTTCTCTTTCACCTCAGCCTCCTTGGATGAGTCTCTACCTGTGAATGTTGGCCTCAGGCCTCAGTCTTTGGCTTCTATCTCTTTATGTCTTTTGTTCTCTCTCACTTTTTTCTTTCTTAATTCTTATTTAACAAAAATTCTTAAATTAGTAGAAAAACTATCAGGATCTTATATAATCTGGGATTTATATATATAATAAAATTTAAAATTGGGGTATTTTTAGCATCCTTGATATATTTAATGTTAAAAGAAGAGGGCAATTTACTAAATGTTTAGGAACACTCTGGTGACTCATGGGCTTCCCTGGTGGCTCAGATGGTAAAGAACCTGCCTGCAATTCAGGAGACCTGGGTTCAATCCCTGGGTTAGGAAGAACCCTTGGAGAAGGGAAAGGCTCGCCATTCCAGTATTCTTACCTGGAGAATTCCTTGGACTAGGGGACTAAAAGAAATGCATATAGTCCATGGGGTCACAAAGAGTCAGACACAACTGATCAACTTTCATTTTCACTTTTAATATTCCAGTGGCTCAGAGGTAAAGCATTCGCCTGCAATGAAGGAGACCTGGGTTCAACCCCTGGGTCACGAAGATCCCTTGGAAAAGGAAATGGCAACCCACTCCAGTATTCTTTCCTGGAGAACCCCATGGACAGAGGAGCCTGGTGGATCCATTGGGTTGAAAAGAGTCAGACATGACTGAGAAGCTAACACTTCACTTCATTAAGCCATTAGCAAACCAAAGTGTCTTCTGATAATATCCACTTCTTCAGCTATCATTCTTTGGATAATTTCAGTCTCACAGAAGACAACTGTGACCCAGAGGCTTCTAAGTTGCTAAAATTATATGCCCAAAGTCATCATTTTTATTCCTAGCAGAAATCCTCATATCTTTATTTTAAAGCCTGTTAAAACTTACTTTACAAGACAGTTTAAATAAAATATTTTTAGAAAAGTGAAGAGATGAAAAATATATTAAAAATTGTCATGAAAATTTAAAAAGTTAAATTATATCTATTCAAAGTGTGTAAGTAAATCCATAAATCCCTACATCTATGTTTCATTAAGTCCTACACATATTGTACTACATGGCACAATACTACCTGTCAGTAATGATGCCAAACAT
This sequence comes from Bos mutus, assembly GCF_027580195.1. Taxonomy (NCBI): domain Eukaryota; kingdom Metazoa; phylum Chordata; class Mammalia; order Artiodactyla; family Bovidae; genus Bos; species Bos mutus. Next base: position 73,390 of record NW_027219464.1, read on the forward strand.
TTGTCATTAGTAATTGCACACATAGTAAAAATTGTAAGCTCTGTAAGGGTAGGAAACATACATTTCATTTACATGCCATTTTCTACTTTTATTCCTGCAGCTTCTTTGAGAGTGCAGTTGAAAATAGACTATTTAAAAGGAATGAAGGTAAGTCTCTTATGCAAAATCAAAAAAGAATTTTAAAATTCTTTATGCTCGGGAAGAGTGCTTCAGCTTTTTTAACCCCTGAATGTATAATAGATCTAGAAGTATCTAAAATAGAGATTAAATATTAATAATATGCATTGCAAGTTAATTTTCAAATGTATTTCTTACCTTAAATTATATTTCTTTCAGTTAAATGAAAGTCACATTTAATAAACACAAAAAATATTTTTATCAATTAAAAATGGACCTGCTAATGGTGATTTGTAAGGGATGCAAAGAAGATTATAATGATAACTTTAGTAGTGTTCTATAAATTACTTATAGAAAGGCTAAGTCTGGCCTTCTAATTTTCCCAATTGAAATGGAGAAAGCTATATCTGTGTGAGGTGGTATGAAAGTCTGAAATTCTCTAAGGGATTAATGGATTATGAATCTTGGTCTATAACTTGAAAGAACTCTCCATTTTCTCTATTGTGTTATTTCACCATTTGGATATATAATTTTCACCAATATCTTACCAGTATTTCATTGATTTTTTTTCTTTTATTTAATTGAATGGGTCAATTACAGACATTTCTCACATATTCCCTGCCCTCACAATCCACAGCCTCCCCACCACCAAAGTCCCCACCAGATGATACACTGGCTGCAACAGATGAATCTACATTGACCCGTCATGTCACCCAAAGTCCATAGTTTATATTAGGGTTCACTCTTGGTATTTTGTGTTAGTTCTACAATTTTGGACAAATGTACAATGACATTTCTGTCATTATGGTGTTGGGGGAGTTTGTAATTTCCTTGGTTCTGTCTCGCTGCAGCAAAAATTTGAAGCAATGGATGGACTAGTGTTACAGCTCAGTTTTATTTGGCAAGCAAAGGAAAATACATCCTCAAAGCATGAAGCAGGCCAACCCAAAAGATGTGAAGAGAAGAGAGTAGAGCAGTGAAGGGCTCTATTTTGACTCTTCTTTTTATATGTTTTTTTCTCCTCCTCCCCCTGAGCTTGCCCTGTGTAAATTGGGTGAGCCAGGAAGGCTGTTTGCTTCCACCTGAGGTTCTCACTCTGGTTCTCGGACCTTCCTTTGTTCTATTTATGTGGGCTTCTTTTTCCTTCCTTTGTCTTTTAGCCACCACTATTTTGGACTCTTTTTTCCTTTTCTAACTACCTAACATTCCCCCTCAAGAGATGGGAGGCCCAATTCTTTGGGAATTGTGGTGTCAAGGACTCTCTGGCTAGTTCCTGCTGAACTGGGATGGTGAGAGGCATTGGGCCTCCCCATCTTGTTGGTCTCAAGCCTCAGGGTCTTTAAAGTGGTGTTGGAAAAAGTTGAATATGACTGAGTGACTGAACTGACTGACTAAACTGATCTTAGGGTGAGTGATATTTTCCATGGTCAGGTGTAGTTTTTATATATATATATATATATATATATATATATATATATATATATCCCTGTTGAACTGGCACTGCATGTTGTAGCTTGTTGACCTGGGCAGAGGCAAAACAGGTTAGACAATCGGTAATACATGGATCAATCATAAGCAGCATCAATATGCTGATAACAGGGATTAGTAGGGGCATTAGCCAACTCCAAATTCCCCCTCACCAGGACAAGGATCCCCCAAAGAGAGATTGTAGCCATTCTGAGGACTCTCCACCTCTTTCTTTGAGAAACCATACTCACAGAAAACTAGTCAATCTAATCACACTAGAACCACAGCCTTGTCTAACTCAATGAAACCAAGCCATGCCCTGTGGGGCCATCCATGGTGGAGAGGTCTGACAGAATGTGGTCCACTGGAGAAGGGAATGGCAAACCACTTCAGTATTCTTGCCTTGAGAACCCCATGAACAGTATGAAAAGGCAAAATGAAAAGATACTGAAAGAGGAACTCCCCAGGACAGAAGGTGCCCAATATGCTACTGGAGATCAGTGGAGAAATAACTCCAGAAAGAATGAAGGGATGGAGCCAAAACAAAAACAACATCCAGTTGTGGATGTGACTGGTGATAGAAGCAAGGTCCAATGCTATAAAGAGCAATATTGCATAGGAACCTGGAATGTTAGGTCGATGAATCAAGGCAAATTGGAAGTGGTCAAACAAGAGATGGAAGAGTGAACTTCGACATTTTACAAATCAGCGAACTAAAATGGACTTGAATAGGTGAATTTAACTCAAATGACCATTATATCTACTACTGTGGCAGGAATCCCTTAGAAGAAATGGAGTAGCCATCATGGTCAACAAAAGAGTCTGGAATGCAGTACTTGGATGCAATCCCCAAAATGACAGAATGATCTCTGTTCATTTCCAAGGCAAACCATTCACTATCACAGTAATCCAAGTCTATATCCAAACAGTAACACTGAAGAAGCTGAAGTTGAACGGTTCTATGAAGACCTACAAGAACTTTTAGAACTAACACCCAAAAAAGATGTCCTTTTCATTATAGGGGACTGGAATGCAAAAGTAGGAAGTCAAGAAACACCTGGAGTAACAGGCAAATTTGGCCTTGGAATACGGAATGAAGCAGGGCAAAGACTAATAGAGTTTTGCCAAGATAATGCACTGGTCATAGCAAACACCCTCTTCCAACATAAGAGAAGGCTCTACACATGGACATCACCAGATGGTCAACACCGAAATCAGATTGATTATATTCTTTGCAGCCAAAGATGGAGAAGCTCTATACAGTCAACAAAAACAAGACTAGGAGCTGACTGTGGCTCAGATCATGAACTCCTTATTATCAAATTCAGACTTAAATTGAAGAAAGTAGGGAAAAACCACTAGACCATTCAGGTATGACCTAAATCAAATCCCTTATGATTATACAGTGGAAGTGAGAAATAGATTTAAGGGCCTAGATCTGATAGATAGAGTGCCTGATGAACTATGGAATGAGGTTCATGACATTGTACAGGAGACAGGGATCAAGACCATCCCCATGGAAAACAATTGCAAAAAAGCAAAATGGCTGTCTGGGGAGGCCTTACAAATAGCTGTGAAAAGAAGAGAAGCAAAAAGCAAAGGAGAAAAGGAAAGATACACCAATCTGAATGCAGAGTTTTCCAAAGAATAGCAAGAAGAGATAAGAAAGCCTTCCTCAGCGATCGATGCAAAGAAATAGAGGAAAACAACAGAATGGGAAAGACTAGAGATCTCTTCAAGAAAATTAGAGATACCAAGGGAACATTTCATGCAAAGATGGGCTCAATAAAGGACAGAAATGGTATGGACCTAACAGAAGCAGAAGATGTTAAGAAGAGGTGGCAAGAATACACAGAAGAACTGTATAGAAAAGATCTTCACAACACAGATAATCACAATGGTGTGATAATTCACCTAGAATCAGATATCCTGGGATGTGAAGTCAAGTGGGCCTTAGAAAGCATCACTACGAACAAAGCTAGTGAAGGTGATGGAATTCCAGTTGAGCTATTTCAAATCCTGGAAGATGGTGCTGTGAAAGTGGTGCACTCAGTATGCCAGCAAATTTGGAAAACTCAGCAGTGGCCACAGGACTGGAAAAGGTCAGTTTTCATTCCAATCCCAAAGAAAGGCAATGCCAAAGAATGCTCAAACTACCGCAGAATTGCACTCATCTCACACGCTAGTAAAGTAAAGCTCAAAATTCTCCAAGCCAGGCTTCAGCAATATGTGAACTGTGAATTTGCAGATGTTCAAGCTGGTTTTAGGAAAGGCAGAGGAACCAGAGATCAAATTGCCAACATCCGCTGGATCACTGAAAAAGCAAGAGTTCCAGAAAAAATCTATTTCTGCTTTATTGACTATGCCAAAGCCTTTGGCTGTGTGGATCACAATAAACTGAAAAATTCTTAATGAGATAGGAATACCAGACCACATGACCTGCCTCTTGAGAAATCTGTATGCAAGTCAGAAAGCAACAGTTAGAATTGGACATGGAACAACAGACTGGTTCCAAATAGGAAAAGGAGTACATCAAGGCTGTATATTGTCACCCTGCTCATTTAACTTCTGTGCAGAGTACATCATGAGAAATGCTGGGCTGGAAGAAGCACAAGCTGGAATCAAGATTGCCTGGAGAAATAATAATAACCTCAGATACGCAGATGAAACCATCCTTATGGCAGAAAGTGAAGAGGAACTAAAAAGCCTCTTGGTAAAAGTGAAAGAGGAGAGTGAAAAAGTTGGCTTAAAGCTCAACATTCAGAAAACGAAGATCATGGCATCTGGTCCCATCACTTCATGGCAAATAGATGGGGAAACAGTGGAAACCATGTCAGACTTTATCTTTTGGGCTCCAAAATCACTGCAGATGGTGACTGCAGCCATGAAAATAAAAGACGCTTACTCCTTGCAAGAAAAGTTATGACCAACCTAGATAGCATATTAAAAAGCAGAGACATTACACTTTGCCAGCAAGGATCCATATAGTCAAGGCTATAGTTTTTCCAGTGGTCATGTATGGATGTGAGATTTGGAGAACCCATGTATACCTCTGGTGGATTCATTTTGATATATGGCAAAACCAATACAATATTGTAAAGTTAAAAAAATAAAATTAAAAATAGAAAGAAAGAAAGAAAGCTGAGCACAGAAGAATTGATGCTTTTGAACTGTGGTGTTGGAGAAGACTGTTGTGAGTCCCTTGGACTGCAAGGAGATCCAACCAGTCCATTCTAAAGGAGGTCAGCCCTGGGATTTCTTTGGAAGGAATGATTCTAAAGCTGAAACTCGAGTACTTTGGCCACCTCATGTGAAGAGTTGACTCATTGGAAAAGACTCTGATGCTGGGAGTCATTGGGGGCAGGCGGAAAAGGGGATGACAGAGGATGAGATGGCTGGATGGCATCACCGACTCGATGGAAGTGAGTTTAAGTGAATTCTGGGAGATGGTGATGGACAGGGAGGCCTGGCGTGCTGCGATTCATGGGGTCACAAAGAATTGGACACGACTGAGCGACTGAACTGAACTGAGGATCTGAATGTTTTTCTTGAAGAATGTGAGACTTTCTTTAACTTAGCTGGAGGTATTTACCCAGAAACAACAAGTCTCATTCAAGTTGGCTGAAGTCCCTCCTTGTTCAGGGGTCATGAGGTCTATCTCCTATCTATTTTTGAGTATAACCCCTGTCAAGCTGTGTTGGCTCTTTAGAGTTGTCCTGAGAAATCTTATCCACAGAAACATAATTTTGAGGGTGTTCATTAGAGTCACACTCATTTTTAGTTCTGAATAGGTATCTGAGATCTCCCAGGTGTTCACAGGTGTATTGATTGTCCTCTCCCTTTTTTCTTCAAAGGCATGACTCATGAGCAGTGAATCCAGGAGACATCTCCTGGTACCTTGACTGCTGTGGGGGGTAGAAAGTAGGGGTACAGGGTAGGGGCCCTTCCATGTGGGCTGGATTTGAGCCGTTGGAGACCCATCTTTCCAGACTTTAATTAGGATTTGAGTTCCTGGAGCATATACTGATTGCTCTTTAGAATCTTTTTGGTCCTGGTTGACACACCCACAAGTGTATATCTTGTTGGAATTGCTCAATGGTCATGGTATAAGATCAGAGGGTCTAAGCCTCTGGATCTAGGAAGAGGTCATTGAGATTAACAAAAGGCCTCACATATAGCATCTCATAACGTCTAAGACAAACCTGATCCTTAGGGGCAATACAGGCCTAGAGGAGAGCTATTGGTAAAGCCTCCTTCCATCCCAGGGAGGTCTCCTGGATTATCTTTTATATTGCTGATTTTTAGAATTGGTAAGCTCTTTCTACTTTTCCTGAAGACTGAGTCCTCCAGGCACAATGGAGATTATAAGCAATGCCCAATGTTTCAGAGACCCCTTGGGAGACCCTAGAAGTAAATGATGTCTCATTGTCACTTTGTAATGACCTGAGCATACCAAATCTCAGAATGATTTCATGGAGCAGTTTTTTTTTTTTCTCAGTCCGGGTGGGAAAGCCTTCAATTCATCCTGTGAATGTATCTATCATGACTAATAGGTATTTATATCCTTGAGAAACTGGCATCTGGGTGAAGTCCATCTGCCAGTATTATCCTGGCAGATCCCACATCATTGGATGGGCTGGGCCAGCTGGGGTCTTCACGGTCCTTGAGGGTTGTTTAATTGGCAAGTGGGACAAGAGGAGACCACTTGCCTTATAGTCGTTTGAAGGCCTGTTCCTCTGAAGGACCTTTCTAGTAATCTTTGGAGGGCTGTTTCCACTAAATGAGTAGTGGCATGTAAGGAGTTAACCAACTTCCATTGGAGGCTCCCAGGCAGAAAAAGGAGTCTCTCCTTTTGGAAGCACCCATATGATCTTCTTGAAAGTCCTGACTCTTAGCTGTAAGAGTCTGACCTTCAGTATATGAGGGAGTTTCTAGCAAATTAGTTTGCAGAACTAGGGTGGCAACCTCTGTTAGGTTATTGTTCTGTAATGCTGCTCTCTTAGCTGCCTGATCAGCTGCTTGGTTTCCTCTTGCCACTTCTGTGCTCCCTTTTTGGTGTCCTTTACAATGGAGACTGAAACCTCAGCAGGAAGATGGATTGCCTCCAAGAGCCTAAGGATTTGATCACCAAATTTGATTGGGGACCCTTGGGTGGTCAAGTGGCCTCTTTCTTTCCAAGTAGCAGCATGTGCATGTAATGCCAGAAAGGCATACTTAGAGTCAGTGTAAACGGCTACTCTTTTTTCTTTTCCCAGCTCTAAAGCTCGAGTCAGGGCTGTGATCCCAGCTAATTGGGCTGAAGTACCTGGTGTCAAAGGTTTAGCCTCTATGGTCTCGAAATTGGAGACTACTGTATGTCCAACTCTTCTTTTTCCATCTAAGACAAAGCTGCTTCCATCACTGTACCAGATTTCCTCAGGATTGGTCAGAATATCTTTTGACAATCCCTCTCAGGGTTTTGTCCAGTGGTCCAAGGTTTCTAGGCAAGAGTGAAAGGGGAGAGAGCCCTCCAGGGTAAGCAGGGGGGTAGCTGGGTTAAGAACCTCACAAGGGGATATAGTAAGGCCTGGATTTTACATCAGCATTACTTGATATCTGAGAATCCTTTGATCAGACATCCATAAATGGCCTCTACCATTCAGGAGTTATTTTACTTGGTGGCTGATAAAGATAGTTAATTTGCCCCCAAGAGAGAGTTTTAAAGCATCTTCTATCAGGACTTCAATAGATGCAAGATTTTGAAGGCAGGGAGAGATCTCTTCCAAATAAGGGAGTAGGACACTCAGGGTCCACCAGAAACTGGTGGGAAAATATTTGCCGATCCCAGCAACAAAGAAGTGCTTGGGTGAATCTTTTTGTAATTGTTTTTCCTGAAGCACCCAAAATGGTACAGGTTTGGGAGGAGAAGGCTCTGGAGTAGGAGGTCAGGACAGAGTAGGTAGCCCCCGTGTCAACCAAGAAATTCTCAGACCTACCTGCCACATCCAGTAGCACCCTTGGCTCCAGCCCCATGATGGTTATCTGTGACAGTCAGGCTGGCTGGAGTGGACCACTTTAGTCCTGTTGAACCATCCTGAGGGAAGGCTTGGCGCTTGACCTTGAGGCTCTTGGGTCCCCAGGGCAGAGTGCTGCCCAATGTCCCAGTTGATGTCATTTGTAGAAAGCCATTTTAGGAGACTTGTCACGGTTTGGACACTCTTTGGCCCAATGCCCCACCTGTCTACAGTTTAGGCATTTGCCTCATGCCTTGTCCTTTAAGGACTCGAGGTTTGCCATAGGGTTTCCCTGGAGGATGGCCAGCATCTGGGGATGCCTTTTCTCTTTCCTTTTCTCCCATTCCTGGGCCTTGGCCTCCTCTCCTTCCTCTCCTATTAGCTGTTATAAAAGATGTTAATGTCTGTCTGGACCATCTCACCTAAAGAGGTAGCAGGGTCCTGTTGCTATAGCTGTTGTTAAGTTTATCCTGATGTATGATGTACATTGGGAGAGGAATTTGTCCTTTGAAATCACCTGTCCCTCATAAGAGTCTAAGTCCACATTGATAAACTTTTGGAGGGCCTCTTTCAGCCTTTCCAGAAAGGCAATGGGGTTCTCACTGGGCTCCTGAGTTATTGCTGAGACCCAGGCATAGCTGATTACTTTTCACTGGGCTGCTTTTAGTCCTGCCTTTACAGAGATCAGAAAAGGATCCCTTTTCCAGATGTGTTCAGGGTCATTATAATTCCAATTAAGATCTGAGGAGGGGACCGAAATTTCCCCCACTGGGTATTTATTACTTGACATGTGGAGCCCTGTACAATACCTTTGGGTTCCTTTAAGACCCTAGCATACTCAGGATCAGATAAACTTTGATTAAATATGACCATAATGTTCTTCCATGTCAAGTCAAAGGCCAAGGTAATGCGTTATAATGTATCTATATATTTGCCTGGGTCATCTGTATCACTTCCCAGGTCTTGTTTGATCCATCTTAGTTCTAAGAGGAAGAAGGGCTTATGGACCCAGGTTAGTTCAAATTCTCCTCCAGTTTCAACTAAGGATACTGGAGTTGGCTTTTGTGGAAGGGGTGCTCCTGCATATGGGGGCACGTTTGGGGGCACAAGGAAGGAGCACCAAGCAACTCGGGAGCCATGGGAGGTGAGCCTTCATGGGGGCTTCCTTCTCTTGGTTGTCTGTGCCTAACACCATTTGTTTAGTAGGCTCACTTTTAGGGCATACAAGAATCCCTATACTTAAGACAGAGTTCCTTCATATCTTTTAGTCAGAAGAAAATTTGGGCCCAGGGGATCTCTGTCCACTTCCCTTGTCTTTTGCAAAATAAGTCTAGCTCTAGGATGGTATTGTTATTTAAACTCCCATCCTCAGGCCAGTGTTCCTTGTCCTCCAGAGGATACCGTGGCCACACAGTGGCACAAAATAATTTTAAGTGACATCTCCTTAGAGTTAGAGGATCCAACAGCTTCCAGTTATCAAGGATGCAGCTCAAGGGTGTCTGTTGGGAAGTGGATTGGTTTATTTCCCATCTGAAAGACAGTGATGACAGGGAGGAGAAAAAAAAAAACTAATAGGCCTCCTTCTATTTTATGGGTGGACTTACCTTGGAGGTGAGTCTTTCTGAAACTTATTCTACCCAGTACTGTTGCAACATGAGAGCCAGGCATCCCCAGGTCAAGGTGCAGATCCTCAGGCAAGCTGAGGCATGACAGTCTCCTGGAGGTCGAATCCATGGACAGGTTGAGGCTGGTCAGCCTCCTGAGAGTTGGGTCCCTGGGCATGTGGAGGCATGTTGACATCCTGGGGCCCCTGGATTAGCAGATCCCCAAGCAGGTTGAGGTGTGACAACCTCCCAGGAGCCAGATCCCTAGGCAAGTCAAAGCAGGTCAACCTCCTGGGACCCCTGGACTGGAGTTGGGTGTCCACAAGGTCTCCAACATGACTAGTGCTAGGTAGGGTTAAGGGGTTGTAATCTTAACTCATTGCTGGTTTGTCCATCATGGATGGGAATACCATGATGTAAAGTAGTCCAAGCCTGTGCCTGAGACTGGGAACCTGGTGAAACAGCCATAAGTCTTATCCTCTTATTGCTCTGAGGGAATGTAAGTCACTGATTTCCTCCCTAGTCCTCAATAAGAGCAGCTTGACTGAATGACTTCACTTTCACTTTTCACTTTGATGCATTGGAGAAGGAAATGGCAACCCATTCCAGTATTCTTGCCTGGAGAATCCCAGGGATGGGGGAGGCCTGATGGGCTGCTGTCTATGGGGTCACACAGAGTCGGACACGACTGAAGTGATGCAGCAGCAGCAGCAGCAGGGTGCTTCCAATGGTAAACATTTCATTGTCATAGATACACTCTAGGTAATGCTGCTAAGTCGCTTCAGTTGTGTCCAACTCTGTGCGACCCCAGAGACGGCAGCCTACCAGGCTTCCCCGTCCCTGGGATTCTCCAGGCAAGAACATTGGAGTTGGTTGCCATTTCCTTCTCCAATGCATGAAAGTGAAAAGTGAAAGTGAAGTCTCTCAGTCGTGTCCGACTCTAGTGACCCCATGGACTGCAGCCTACTAGGCTCCTCTGTCCATGGAATTTTCTAGGCAAAAGTACTGGAGTGGGGTGCCATTGCCTTCTCCGGACTCTAGGTAATAGCAGCAGTAATGACAAAGGGGTGGGTTTTCTGGTCCTTTTAGGGGCATTAAGAGTATTTTAATAATAAGTGAGGTGGAGTAATGTTGCCTACCAGGGGTCAGGGTCTTGGTTGTAGGAGTTAGTAAGTGGCTTAAGAACAAATTGATAAGAGGCAACAGACCAGATGTTCTATAAAAGTGGAGTGGAGATTTGATATGGGGGTATGTTTGTAACTTTAGGAGAAGGGTGGTCAGGGTTTAGGCCCAAAGGGCCTGCAGGGCTAACTCCCAAAGTGGCAAACATTATCCCTGAAAGCCCAATTGCCCTTGAAAGGATGCCACCAACAGATGGACTTTTGGCAGGCATTGTGCACCTGTTGCCCACCCTAGAGGGTTCACTGAGAAATGCTGATGTTGCACATATAGGAAACATGGAAGATGAAGGCCTGAATATCTAGAGGGATTGGCTATTGTACAGTATTTCCCTCTCAAGGGCCAGCTATTTCCTGGTTGTCCCTCCAGAAGATTGTAGAAGCAACACTGTGGGCCCAGACAGGGCCAGGAAAAGAGCATGAAACAGGGAAGGGGCATAGCCCAAGAAGTGGACTTTGAAAGAATGACAGAGCCCAAGGACATAACATAAGCCAATTAAAATCAAATGGGTCCAAGATGACAAGTCAAATTCAACTAAACCTTGATCCTTAATCTGCAAGCTAAATGACACCCAGAGGTGCTGGGGACAGTTCCAAGACACTGTCAAAAGACTGAGGAGTGGGTGACTCCCCAACTGTTGGAATGATCCTCCCACTCCTTAGCCTATGCAATAACCCAGCTTGGGAAAACCACACCACATTCCATGGCCACTGCTCTCCGCTCTGTGATGGCCCACACTCTTGGAGTGTGCTTCTTTTGAAATCCCAACAAATCCATCTCTTATCCATTGCTGTATCTCTCACTTTTTTTTTTTTTGCAATGAGACATCAAGAGCCTGAGCTTCATTAGCCTAAAACCAGGCACCATGGGTTTTGGCCAGGCTAAAGTCCTAGTCAGATATGACTGAGTGAATAAGCATAGCAGAGTCCCTGCCACATGGGTTTGAGTCCCAATCTTAAATAAATGGTTTCAAGCACAACTTTCAGAAGTGGAAAGATGATGACCTGCCCAATACTTTGTAATCAGTGGCATAGATATAGAGAGGAGCTAAAGGATGGGAGGAAAAAACAGTAGGGAAAACGTGTTGAAGAATCCCTTTCATAACCTGCCAGAAAATCTGCTAAAGACCTGACCTGTGCTCACAGTTTTCATTGGCCTGATCCTTGGCACAAATAAGATTAAGGACAGAAGAACCCCCACCCACTTGGGCAACAGCTACTAGAGTACAGAGGATAGTGGAGCCTTTGGGACACAATGGGGAATAGCCTCTCCAGAGTCCCTTGATTGCACCCACTGCCACTTGCCTGTTCACAGGGGATTTGAGGAAATAAGAAATGAGAGATAGTAAAGAAATTAAGATTTTGTTAGCAATATGTCCTTCCTGCCATAGGGGTGAGGACTTTATACCCCAACAGGTTTCCTGGAATCTGAGACTGAGCCATGTGAGCTTTCTGCTGAATTTGTTTTTGCTGTCCTGGTTTCCAGCATGCTTAGGTTCTTGTCACTCTCACTGTACTGGGTTTTCTTCACATTCATCTTCCACCATGAGAGCTTTCCCCAAATTGGGCTTCTGCTCTGCTTGGCCTCTGGGCTGAGCCAATGTTGTTTCAGTCAAGTTAAATCCAAGAAATATCACCATATATGTTGGGGAGTTTGTAATTTCCTCAGTTCTGTCTCACTGCAGCAAAACCTTGAGGCCAAGGGTGGACCAGTGTTACAGTTCAGTTTTATTTGGCAAGCAAAGGAAAATACATCCTTGAAGTGTGAGGGCAGGCTGACCCAAAAGACACAGAAGAGAAAGAAGATCAGAGAAGCAGGGGGCTCAATTTTGGCTCCTCTTTTTATATGTTTTTTTCTCCTCCCCACCCCCTCTTCCCTGAGCCTACCTTATGTAAATTGGGCAAGCCAGGCCTTTGTTTCACCTGAGGTTCTTGAACCTTCCTTTGTTCTATTTGTGCAGGCTTTTTCCTTCCTTTGTCTTTTAGCCACCACTATATTGGACTCCTTTTTCCTATTCTAATTACCTAACAATGGTATCGTATAGAGTATTTTCATTATTCTATAAAACCTCTATGCTCCATGTTCCACCTTTTCATCCTACACCCCCACCTCCACCTTCTGGCAACCACTGAGCTTTTTACAGTCTTCATAGTCTTGTCTTTTTGTCATATAGTTACATTATATATTATGTAGCCTTTTCAGACTTCTTTCACTTAGTAGTAAGCATTAAGTTTCCTCCATGTCATTTCTTGACTTGGTAGTTCATTTCTCTTTAGTGCTGAGTATTTTTGGGGGGTCCAAAATCACTGCAGATGGTGACTGCAGTCATGAAATTAAAAGACGCTTACTCCTTGGGAGGAAAGTTATTACCAACCTAGATAGTATATTCAAAAGCAGAGACATTACTTTGCCAACAAAGGTCCGTCTAGTCAAGGCTATGGTTTTTCCAAGTGGTCATGTATGGATGTGAGAGTTGGACTGTGAAGAAGGGTGAGTGCCGAAGAATTGATGCCTTTGAACTGTGGTGTTGGAGAAGACTCTTGAGAGTCCCTTGGACTGCAAGGAGATCCAACCAGTCGATTCTGAAGGAGATCAGCCCTGGGATTTCTTTGGAGGGAATGATGCTGAAGCTGAAACTCCAGTACTTTGGCCACCTCATGCGAAGAGTTGACTCATTGGAAAAGACCCTGATGCTGGGAGGGATTGGGGGCAGGAGGAGAAGGGGAAAACAGAGGATGAGATGGCTGGATGGCATCACGGACTCTATGGATGTGAGTCTGAGTGAACTCCAGGTGTTGGTGATGGACAGGGAGGCCTGGTGTGCTGAAATTCATGGGGTCTCAAAGAGTGGGACAAGACTGAGTGACTGAACTGAACTGAACTGAATAGTCCATTGCCTGGATAAATCAGTTCATTTATCTATTCACCTACTGAAGGATATCTTGGTTACTTCCAAGTTTGGTTAATTATGAGTAGGGCCACTATAGATATTTTGGGTTTCCCTGGTAGTGCAAACAGTAAATAATCTGCCTGTCATGTGGGAGACCTGGGTTCAATCCCTAGGTTGGGTAGATCCCCTGGAGGAGGGAATGGCAACCCACTCCATTATTCTTGCCTGGAGAATCCCCATGGACAGAGGAGCCTGGCAGGCTACAGTCCATGGGGTCACAGTTGGACACAACTGAGTGACTAAGCACACATAGGAATTTCATAGATTTTAAAAAATTGATTCCTCTTCTCTCAAAATTAAACATATAATGAACCAGCCTTCTTTCAATATGCATTCACCAAATGAAGAGGCACCTCCTTTCTTCCACTTCCTGTTCTCCCCATATTTACATTAGCTGCATCATTTTTAAAGTTAGCATATTGTGTTTTCTATTTGTTTGTTTTAAAGAATTCAGGAAAATGTAATAAAACACCCAAATGGATCTACAAATAAGAGCCATCACAACACAGAGATAATTTTTTATGGAAACTGAACACGTTGACTGATAGGCAGAGATGGATGGCAATGCTTGATAGTCAATTGCTGGATAAAATTCTAAATTTGAAAATAAGAAAAGTTGTTTGAGGATAACAAAGAGGTTGTGATCCTATAGGACACACAGATGTGTGCTAGAAATATTCTGCCTGGCTGTTCTGATTAATAGTAAAGACTTACATCTTCTGGCTGTTGAAAAATGATAAATGATGTCCACATACACACGAGTTAGTGAAAAGGCTGAAAATTTTTGGTCTAGAATTTGTTCTCAATTTGGGGAGAATGAATCTTGGGATACAAACAAGTTATACTACAAACTTTGATTCTGAACTTTATGTGGACACATGACATGGAGTTAAATGTACACTTTGGACCAGAATTCCATGGATAAAGGAGTCTGGTGGGCTACAGTCCATGGGGTTTGCAAAGAGGTGGACACAAATGAGCAACTAACACTCACTTTTTCACTTTGCAGACCAGCTCATTTGAAGAGGTGGCACCTCAGGCTTTCTGACCAAAACCACCATCTTTGGGGCAGAGGCCAGCTGCCCTTTCCCACTTGCCTCTTATCTAAAGTTACCACCTATCTTTTGTCCAGAGAAATAAAATGTGCCACCTCTGTAATTTAATTTTACATAATTTTACTTATTTATCTATTTGTCTATTTTTTGGCCATGCTGCTTGGCTTGTGGGATCTTGGTTCCCTGACCAGGGTTTAAATCCAGGTCCTTGGCAATAAGAGTGTGGAGTCCTAACTACTGTATTGCCAGGAAATCCCAACATCTGTCATTTTAGAATTTGTAGTAGTCATGTTAAAATCTAAAATGAACAAGTGAAAATAATATTAGTAAGATATTTTTATATCCAAAAGTAATATCAAAAGTAATATTGTTTCAACATGTAATCAGTATAAAAATCACTAGTAAGATGAAAAAGGTTTTCTTCTCTTTGAAGTGCATAATGTATTTTATACATACAGCACACCTCAGTTTGGGCCAGATGCATCTGAATTCTTCACAATCCTCCTTACTGTATTGGACAACCCAGCATTCATAGTACTAGTTAGGATTGTTATGGGTGCAAGGAGTGAATATATTTTTTAAATAATTAGAAGGATGGTTCTGGTAGGTATCTTAGTTTGGGTTCCCCAGAAACAGACCCTGAGACAAGGATCTGAGTGGAAGTAGTTTAATTTGGAAGT
The DNA here is from genome assembly GCF_027580195.1 of Bos mutus. NCBI lineage: Eukaryota > Metazoa > Chordata > Mammalia > Artiodactyla > Bovidae > Bos > Bos mutus. The sequence continues at coordinate 88,435 of NW_027219464.1, forward strand.
GATCCTAGAAAAACACTTGGAGGGAGTGGAGAAGTGAGACATAGAAGGGAAGGAAGCCAATAAAGTCCTGTTACAAGTGAGTAAATGCTCAGGCAACTGGACTCCTTCCTGCTGGGTCACCCAGGGAGAGAATTGTTCCAACTGACAGGCAAGGGCACAGGAACATTTATCTACCCACTCCCCATCCATCACTGATTGAGGTTGGAATCCAGGGGTTTTTCCTCATCTTGCATATGACCCCACTGTGCTCCAGCAGCTGGCAAAAGGCCCTTCAGCAGAGAGTTGCAGATAAGCAGTGAACTCTTTAGTCCTGGAGAAGAGTCAGAGGACTTGAGTTGGAAAGTGACAGCTTCTGCTCCAGCAGGTCACACCATCCAAGGAGGGATCCTTTAAGTCTCAGGAGCCCCAGAGACTTGATGCCACTAAGACTCTACACCACTCATCCTGTTCTTATGTGTCTTATTCCTGATTCAGTCTTTACACACAGTAGGTGTTTAATAAATAGTTGTTGATTGCATGACCTTTCGGTATCTGTTTGTACTTTCCAGCCCATCTGTGTAAATGGGAGACGTGGCCACCAGCAGTTATGGGTCATACCCTTACAACTCCCTCATCAGAAAAGAAAGTCAAGTTTTTCCCTTTCTGTGCATGCATGCCTACAAAGACACTTCAGTTGTGTCTGACTTTTTGCAACCCTATGGACCATAGCCCACCAGACTCCTCTGTCTATGGAATTCTCCAGGCAAGAATACTGGAGTGGATTGCCATGCCCTACTCCAGGGATCTTCCTGACCCAGGGATGGAAGTCAAGTCTCTTACGTCTCCTGCATTGGCAGGAGGGTTCTTCACCACTAGCGCCACCTGGTAAGCCATCTTCCTGGTGCAGCCAAACAAGAACAACCAAGAACAGCAACAAAACATTCTCAAGGAAGAATGCCAGTTGGCCTGGCATAGAGTTATATCCATTATAACAGATACAAGATTATATCTGTCCCAAACCCTTTGGATACAGACATGGCATATTATGATTGGCTAGATTTAATTTGGGTGTCCACTTCTGAGGTTCAAGAGGAGGATGTTACTAGAAGTTGTTCAGTCAGTCAACTGTGTCCAGCTCTTTGTGATCCCATGGACTGCAGCAGGCCAGGCTTCCCTGTCCTTCATCATCTCCTGGAGTTTGCTCAAACTCATGTTCATTGAGTTGGTGATGCCATCCAACAATCTCATTCTCTGTTGTCCCTTTTTCCTCCTGCCTTCAATCTTTTCCAGCACCAGGGTCTTTTCCAGTGAATCAGTTCTTCCCATCAGGTGTCCAAAGTATTGGAGCTTCAGCTTCAGCATCAGTCTTTCCAATGAATATTCAGGACTGATTTCCTTTAGGATGGACTGGTTTGATCACCTTGCAGTCCAAGGGACTCTCAAGAATCTTTCATAGTACCACAGTTCAAAAGCATCAATTCTTTGACGCTTAGCTTTCTTTATGGTCCAACTTTCACATCCATACATGACTACTGGAAAAATCTTAGATTTGACTAAATGGACCTTTATTGACAAAATAATGTCTCTGCTTTTTAATATGCTGTATAGATTTATCATAACTTTTCTTCCAAGGAACAAGCATCTTTTAAATTTGTGGCTGCAGTCACCATCTGCAGTGATTTTGGTGCCCAAGAAAATAAATTCTGTCACTGTCTCCATTGTTTCCCCATTTGTTTGCCATGAAGTGATGGCACCAGATGCCCTGATCTTTATTTTCTGAATGTTGACTTTTAAGCCAGCTTTTTCACTCTTCTCTTTCACTTTCATCAAGAGGCTCCTCAGTTCCTCTTCATTTTCTGCCATAAGGGTGGTATCATCTGCATATGTGAGGTTATTGATATTTTTCTTGGCAATTTTCACTCCATGGTATGCTTCATCCAGCCCAGAATTTCGCATGATGTACACTGCATGTAAGTTAAATAAGCGGAGTGACAATATACAGCCTTAAGGTAATCCTTTCCCAATTTGGAACCATTGTTCCATTGTTCTAACTGTTGCTTCTTGACTTGCATACAGGTTTCTCAGGAAGCAGGTAAGGTGAGCTGGTATTCCCATCTCTTTCAGAATTTTCCAGTTTGTTGTGATCCACACAGTCAAAGGCTTTAGCATAGTCAATGAACAATAAGTAGCTGTTTTTCTGGAATTCCCTTGCTTTTTCTATGATCCAAAGGGTGTTGGCAATTTGATCTCTGGTTCCTCTGCCTTTTCTAAATCCAGCTTGAGCATCTGGAAGTTCTTGTTTAACATACTGTTGAAGCCTAGCTTGGAGAATTTTGAGCATTACTTTGCTATTGTGTGAAATTAGTGCAATTGTGCAATAATTTGAACATTCTTTGGTACTAGAAGGTACAGTGACAAAGAGATTGTCATTATATTCAGAATTTTGAATACTCACTGGAGCATGTAGATTGTGAATGCCTTTTATCATATATGTCTTGATAGAAAAATGCTTGAGGACTAGCACTATCTTAGGTGAACTAGTTTAGTACTGATTTTATACTTCCTGCAGATTTAACACTTTATGCTTTGACTATTTGATGGAGGTGCTATGAACCATTAATAATTTATAGTTTACACAGTTACAATTTTTATCATGTGTCCCTGGAGTTTATCTGGGAATGAATCATCAATTCCAGCAAGATTGAATCTCTCCTTAGATGCTGTCTCATTATCCTCACTTGAGTCAATGTCTGGCTGCATTAACTCAGCATATTTTCAATGTTTACCCAATGCTGTAGCTTGCATCAGTATGTCTATCTATTTTATAAAATGCCAGATAATACCCCACTACCTATAATACCATGTTTCTTTTATCAGTTGATGTACCCTTGATTCCCTCCACCCGCAACTCATTTTTACTTTTTTTTAGTTTTATGACATTTGTATGTACATTTTTATGTGGACATATATTTCATTTATCTTGGGTAGATATCTAGGAGTAGAATTGCTGGTTTATATGGAAACTTTGTAGCTGTACCATTTTACATTTCTGCCAGCAATGTAAAAGGTTCTAGTTTCTCCATATCCTCTTCAACACTTGTTAATGTCTTTTTAGTTATAGTACTGAACCATTTAAGATCGAGAAACAAGTACATATAGAGACCTTATGACATCTTCCCTATGTTTGTACATTCTATGCCTGGCTTAGTGGTCATGCACCTATAAAGCATTCACTAAATATTTGTTGAATGAATTAAAAAAAAAAAACACAACTTTTTGTATGTTGTCTTTTTAGATTTTACAAAGTGCATTCACAAATTGTGAGGCTCCCATTAACCTTATAGGATATAGTGCAGGTAGGAATTTCCTATGTAGACCTGAGTGGTTAGTCAGAAAATTTAGGTAAGAAGTGAAGCATCTAGAGCTCTGGTCCCCTGGCTTCATATCCAACCTTCTTTGTACAAATCAACACTGATTTTCAGTATGTTTTACAAATATTATATTCATTATTGTTCATAAAAGAATTCTAAGAAGTTTCAAAAAAAATAAAAACAGCAGAAACTGAAGGGACTGAGTGTATTTGGCAGTTTGGAGATGACTAAGCTTCCCAGTTGGTGCTAATGCCACATGCCAATCCAGGAGATATAAAAGATGCAGATTCAATCCCTGGGTCAGGAAGATCTCCTGGAGAAGGAAATGGCAACCCTCTCAAGTCTTCTTGCCTAGAGAATCCCATGGACAGAGATGCCTGGCAAGCTATGGTCCATAGGGTTGCAAAGAGTTGAACACGACTGAAGCAACTTAGCACACACACACAGTTATCATCCTGAGATATTTGTGGGGACTGAAGAGAACAGTCTGCAGCAGTCTGACGTGGAAGTCACTAAATTTCCAACCTCAGCAAGCAATTCTTTCATCTTTGAAGGAGAACTAGTAGCTCAGTGTTTACAGTGCTGGAAAAGGTAGGTAATGTAAAAGAGAACTATAAATCAGGTAGGTCTGGTTACATACATTGTAGATTGCCTTATCTGAGAAAGAGCTAACACAAGAAAGGTAGGTAATTGAAAAATTTTATTTTTCAGCTCTAATCATTTTCTTTTTTGTGACAGAAAATTTCAAACATGCATGAAATATCAAGAAAATTGTATAATAAACTCCTATCATGCCCATCAATAGAAAATTGTCAATATTTTGCCATATTAAAAAATTTTTAATACATTAACACTTTCTTTAAAAGCTATTTCCCCTTCAGGTTTATTGAGGTATAACTGACAATAATAGTTTATGTTTAAAATGTACAACCTGATGACTTGACAGTGCATGTGTGCTGAATCATGTCTGACTCTTTTTGACGCTATGGACTGTAGTCCACCAGGCTCCTCTGTCTATGGGATTCTCCAGGCAAAAATACTGGACTGAGTTGCCATTTTCTCCTCCAGGGAATCTTCCCAGAGATTGAGCCAATGTTTCCTGAGTCTCCTGCAGGCAGATTCTTTACCACTGTGCCAACTGGGAAGCCCCGATGACTTAATACACATATTGTTCCTGTTCAGTTACTAAGTCCTGTCTGACAATTTTTGACCCCATGGACTACAACACACCAGGCTCCCCCTGTCCTGCACTATCTACTAGAGTTTGTTCAAATTCATGTCCATTTAGTCAGTGATGCTTATCTAACCATCTTATCCTCCACTGCCCCCTTTGCTCCCTTTGCCTTTAATCTTTCCTAGCATCAGGGTCTTTTCAGCACAATCAAATTAATCAGTGTGGCCCCCAATGCATAAATTAACCATTTTTTTTCTTTTTTTATGGTGAAAAGATCCAACATCTACTCTTTTAGAAAGCCCAATGTACACAGTTCAGTATTGTCAACTGTAACCACATTATTGTACACCAGTTTATAACTTGCCTGTGTGCTTGCTAAGTTGCTCAGTCATATTCAACTCTTTGCGACCGATGGACTGTAGCCAGAAATTCTTCTCTCTCCATGGGATTCTTCAGGCAAGAATACTGGAGGGGGTTGCCATTTCCTACTCCAGGGGATCTTCCCAATGAAGCCAAAAGCCTTAATTAATCATACCATTTTAGCCAAGGTACATGAGCATAATAAAGTGACCCTATTATAAGCACCACAAACTTTGATATCCTTCTTTTAGGGTGGAAGGGAAGGGAAACTGCTAAGCTGGGAAGATGGCCACACAAATAACTAGACTTCTGAGTGGGAGTCCAAGATTTTGTTCATTCATCCCTACTGTCATTCATTCATTCAAACAGTGCACTCTAGGCACCTTCCCCACACAATAACCATCCACCAGTGAGACAGATCACACTAGACTTGGACTTGAGTCCAAGTGAGGATTCGTCATTTACTGATTCTATGACTTTGGAGAAGTGCTGTCCTTAAACCTCATCTTTCTCATTTTTGTCAAATAGGGATAATAATACCTTCTTGAATGGGGCATTGTTAGAGTTAAAAATGATGGAAGTTCCCCAGAAATGCACATACCTGTGTTCTGTAACATATGCCACTGTTATTCTGCTAGGCCCTGAGCACATGATTAAAGAAATCATAAAGCAGTCTTTTTCTCCCCATAATCCCCTTTCCCAATCTAAGAGGGCAGCTAAAAGCTTACAGAGGTCCCATGCACAGATCAACATGTGAGATGCCAAAAGCCTATCTCCAATAACAGCATTCAGTCATCTAAAATCGTTCAAGCTCTTCTAATCTTCTGTTTCCTTTCCTTAGGTCTTGCAGCTCTACATACATAATCTGTGCTAAATCCTGTTGTTGGTGGAAGTCAAATGCTTAGGCACCAGTTGTGTTGTCCAACCCAAGTTCCTGTGCTTGAGGTAAAGTGAGGCCAAACAAACCAAAATGTTGGAGATGAAGCAGAGAAAAGTTTATTGAAACGATTAAGCAAAGAGTACAGGCAGCTCATGCTATAAAGACCAGAACTCTCTGATGGACTTCAGGGGATAATTTTAAAAGGCAAGGTGAAGAGAAAGTCCAGTGTATGTGATCAACTGTTGCATTATTTTCTGCTTGGTTGATGGTGAGGTAACAGGGTGGTGTCACAGGGTTTTATATCATCAGTCCTTAGGCTCTAGCTGGTGTGGGGGCTCCCTGCTTGTGGCCATCATACAGTTAATTTCTTCCATCTGGTGGGGGTTTTAGTATCTGCAGAATAACTCAGGAATGTACATTTGATATTGTTATCTATTAATATGTCCTTCAGTGAGGAACTATGGATTCTGTGACTGCTGCATGGCTTATCTAGTGTTTAATTTTGTTTTTAAATTACATGTTCACATTCTTTCAGTCTTTTTTAAAAAAGAGTTTTATTTCTTTTTGGCTATGCTGGGTCTTCATTGCTGCATAGGCTTTTCTCTAATTGCAGCGAGCAGATGGCTATTCTTGATTGCAGTTAAGCAGACTTCTCATTGCACTGGCTTCTTTTGTTGTAGAGCATGGGCTCTATGGCATGCAGGTTTCAATAGCTGTAGCAGGTGGTTCAATAGTTGCTGCTCCCAGATTCTAGAGCATAGTTTCAAGTTGTGGACCCCAGGGTTAGTTACTTCAAGGCATATAGATCTTCCCTGACCAGGGATCCAACCTGTGTCTTCTGCATTAGCAGGCAGATTCTTTACCACTGAGCCACCAAGGAAGCCCCAATCATCAATTATTGAGCCACCTCTTGTAATTCAGAGGAGATCTGGGAGACTAAAGCTTTTCTACAAAAGGGAAGCAGGAAGAGGGCATGAGGTGGTGTGCTCCATCCCAGGAAGGCCCCATAGGGTCCTGCTCCATTACAGTTGGAGAACTTCCCACAGCGCCCTTGTTTGGTCCTGATGAGGGCAGAGTGCCCAGAAGGCGAGGTGCTATCTCTTTCGGCCAGCTCTCTCCTGGTCTCTCCACAGCTGACGGGCGTTTCTGAGCAGATGCGGCTGATAGAGTTGGTACCTCCTTTCTCCACCTTCGGGGTGGGTGCCTGGGTTCATAGCTCTCACTTCGGCAGAGTTTGCAGCCAGGTGCCTGAACGCTGGCGCCCTGGTGCAGGACTCCGAGTGCAGCACCGTCCTACCCGCCTCCATCAGCTGCGCCAGCATCCTCTCCGCGCACCTGCGTGTGGCTCCTGTCTGGCCACCCTTTCGTCCCGCTGTCCACACCGCTCCCGACTCAGGGCTCCAGGCGGTGGTGGCAGAGGCGCCTAGAGGGTGGTCCAGAAGGCTGGGAACAGGCAAGAGCTGACGCTCCATTTCCAGAATGGTGGTTCTGGTATACCGCCTAGCGGACTGGCACTGTGGTTGAGCCTCCAGCATCCCCGTCGGCGCCACCATGAGCACTCCGAGCAACTCCCCTGCCAAAGCGGCGCCCGCGCCCCAGTCCACGCCGGCCCCGGAGCCCACGCCGGCCTCGGAGTCCACGCCAGCCCCGGAGCCCACGCCGGAGTCCACGCCGGAGCCCCAGTCCACGCCGGCCCCGGAGCCCACGCCGGAGCCCTCGCCGGTCCCCATGCCCTCGCCGGTCCCCGCGCCCTCGCCCGTGGCCGCTAGCAAGATGCACTTGGTGTACCCGGAGGTGAATCCCAACCCGCTGCTGCACTCGAACTTCTGCTCCCTCTTGTTTCTCAGGTGAGCGCCCCGTCTGAGCTGTGACCCGCCCGCCGCAGGCACCTTGCAGTGACCAAGGGGAGAGTCGAGGCGAGGGAGCATTTTCCGCGGGCGCCCAGGCAGCTGGTGGAGCCTCCCCAGTCTGGCCTCGTGGTCCCCGCCTGCGCCTGGGCTTGAGGAGTGAGGAGTGAGGGGAAGTCCTGGGCGTAGGAGCGGGACGCAGAAACCTGGTATCCGGAGCGCAGGATTTCCTAGCCTGGTCTCTCGCTGCTCCAGCATCCTCCAGGGCCCTGGGCCCGGGGAGCAGGAGGCAGGGAGGTTAAAAACCCAGATTGCCCCGGGGGAGTCGCCACCCAAACGGAGAACGAACTGGATCCCTACATTCCATTTTTAGCGGGCTTCCCCAGTACAGCTCAGGATTTCCAGTTCTAAACTAATTTGCACCCTTTCCCCACAAGGGTGCAAACAAGCAAGCAGTTTATGAACAGCTTCCTTTATCTAATTAGTACCCTGCCATTAGATGTCTTTGCCATCTTCCAGTGATGTCCCCACTGGAAGTTACATTTCCCATGTAACTTAGGTGACACCTGGGTTCCAGCTGCACTGGGCTCTGTCTGTCCCTGTATCTATGACCATGTCTTTCTTTTCCTCCCTCTCTCTCTTCCTGTGTGGCTTACACTGCATGTCCTGGTACCTAGTTGTGACAAATTTCATGTATGTAAAAAAAACTCTATTGCTTTTTGTTTAATGAATGGGGACCCTGTTCTTGAACATGTTTTGCTTTTGCCTGGGATATACATCTTGGAATAGAGTGTGCATTTGATCACAGCCCCTTTCCCTGTTGTGAATATTTCTGCTTTCACCTTTGAGGACCACTTGGGGCATAAGGTCACTGAAGGCTGTGGGGTCTTAACCGGATCTTTAGCCTTTGGAGAAGAGGTGAAAGGTCTTGATGCAGGTGGTTCTACCTTGGAGTCATTTGGTCCTGAAACCACTCAGGGGTCCCTGAGATGGGAGGAAACACACACAGATGAAAAACAGCACAGAGAGATGTAAGAAAGTTTTCCCTCTGGTAACTGGGACTACTAACTAGCTGGGCCTGAAGCTTTGGGTTTTAATTGCTCTTGGATGATAATTAGATTTTTTTTTTGTTTCTAGACCCTAACCCATTCATATTTCCCATACATTCTGACATTTCCTTTTTTAAGGGGAAGATATAGGGGATCCTCATGGGATGGGAGTCACTGTACTTATCTTCATGGTAGTGTGTTCAGTGTGTAGCTACATCTCTTGGCCATTTGGCAGCCCTTAAGGCAAGAGAGGCCTAGAAGTAGGAGTGTAGGGGTGGTTACTGTAAATAATAACAAAATAGACACATGTCTCTTTAACTTCTGCAGGGCAGGCAACTCTCCGGGCGTGTTCTATTTGTAGATTTGCAAAATGTGTATATGTATGTGTGGAAATGGGAAAGTGAAGACTCCTCATTGATTTGGGTAGCCACCTATTTCCAGTTTTCCTGCCAGAGGGGAAAGAGCTAGTACCTCTTACCTAACACCTGAAGGCACTGAAGCAGAGAGGCTGAGTAAATTGCCCATATCACACAGCTAGTAAGTGTTGGAGTTGGATCTCAAACCAGGCCATCTGTCTCCCCAGCCTGTGTTATCCTGTATGTAACTGCTGTACTGAGCTGCCTTTGTGGACACTTGTTCTTAAATGCAGGGAGAAGGCAATTCCAAACACGCCTTTGGTCTTGTTGGCAGGAGTTTCTCCAAGTTCTTAAAGTTCTTGCTGTTGGAGATGATGCATGTGAAACATTCTATAATCAAGCTTTAGGATAGCTGTTCTCAGCTGTTCTCTGTTCTCAGAGTCTGGCTTTCAGACCGGCAGCATCCTTGTCACCTGGGATCTTGTTAGAAATAAAATTCCCCACCGTGCTCCTTCTAGACCAGTTTTGTAAAGTTAGAAACTCTGGGGATGGGGTTAAACAAGCTCCAGGTGATTCTGATGGAAGGTGGAGGCTGGTTTCTGCTTTAAGTTATTCCTCCCATTGGCATTGTTACTTCACTATTAACTTTTTTAAAGGGGTTTAGACTTTGTGAGGAGAAGGCAATGGCACCCCACTCCAGTACTCTTGCCTGGAAAATCCCATGGACGGAGGGGCCTGGTGGGCTGCCATCTATGGGATCACACAGAGTCAGACACGACTGAAGCGACTTAGCAGCAGCAGACTTTGTGAAGTTGGTTGTTGACCATGATTGCCATCTTGTATGTAAAGTCTGAGGTACCCTCGTGATTTCCTTGTGTCCCCCACTTGCTGATCCTGGGAAGTGGAAATGAGTCCAGCTAGAAAATGCTGCCCAGAGACAAGACCCAACTTGTAGAGAGAAACCATGTTTTCATCTTCTCATTGGGTATTTGTTTTTGTTTTTTGTTTTTCTCAAATTTCATCAGCTTTCTAAACTTGTAAGTGATGCCAGTAACTAGCTTATTGATTTTATACAAATGGCCTCACTGGCTTTTTAGTGTTTTCACAACACAGTTTAGAGTTAGGGTCTAAGAGAAGTTGACATTATAGCTAATGGTATTTGTTGTGGATTTTTTAAAATGATAAACATTTTTCTATTTCTGTAAGACATTTAAAGCTATAGAAGAAAGTAGGATTTATTTCTGTTACCATATAGATTTGCCGATATTTTGGTTGTTTCTTAATCTTTCCTCCAGAACTCTTTTTGTATACCTGTGCATATGCATGCATCTTTTCTATAAAACTAGTTTTGAATCTTGATTCCTTCTTAATTTTCTGTGTTTAACATTTATTTATAACATTAAGTTATGTTCAGAGCATGATATTTAATTGTCATTTATGCAATCTTGTACTTAAGTTTAATGTAGTTTATTGCTGATTATGATATGCATATCCACGAACATGTACTTTGGTGTATCTTCCTTTTTCTAAAGTCCTAGGAATACAATAACTTGTGAAAGGTTGAACTGTTTTCCACAATGTTCAGATCAATTTTCCCTCTTCTATTTTTTTGCCACACTGAACTGCATGTGGAATCTAAGTTTCTGACTAGTAAAGAATCTAGGCTTTTGGCTGTGACAGCTCTGAGTCTTAATATCTGGACCGCTAGGGAACTGCCAGTTTGCCCTCATAGTAGCTCTTAGTGTGCCTATTTTATTGCCAACTTTGAGTATGTGAATTACATTTTTTCAAGGTCTAAAGTTAAAAAAAAAATGTGAAACAATTTGAATTTATTGATCTATATAGATGGGATTTTTTTGGAAACATTTACATTTATTGACCATTTATTTGTGTTTATTTGAATTGTCTATTAATAGATTTTTTTCTCTCTGAGGAATTTATATTTTGAAATAATTTTCCATAATGCTTATAATATTTTTTCCAGATTTTCATTTGTCCTTTACTTTAGAGCTATCATTATTTATGTTGGTTTCTCCTGTTTCTTTTCCACCTTTTTAAAATTCCAGCATCATCTACCTCTCTGTAAACATTTTATTTCAGCATTTTTGTTTCATTTATAAGAATAAAGGCAACTAAAATTTCTTTTAGTATTTGATATAAGATAGTCCTCCTCCTTTTTTCTGAAACAGCTCTTCTTCCCATCATGGTTTATTGAATGATTCTTCCTTTTACCCATTATTGGAAATCAGTGGCACAATTTATGAACCATGTCCAGTCTGACGAGATCCTCCCTGATGATGTCCCTGATGTCCTCACTGCAGCCTCTGGGGTGAGCTCTGCATTTCTCTCCACCCTCGTCCCAGAGGCCAGCAGGTTGGGGGTGAGTGCAGGACCTGTCCCCAGAGATGAGGGTGGGGCAGGGCCTTGGACCAGAAGCACTTGGCCCTTCAGGGAGTGGTTACATCCTCACTACCCTAACACTGGGCACGTCACAGTCAGTGAACTGACACCTTGCCAAGGGAGTGTGGACGTGGAAACTGTCACTGGTGTTAAGACAGACTCTCCAGAGATTCTTGTCAGAGAAACTGATGGCATGAGAGGGACATGAACTGGCTGAATGCTGAGATGGTTTAGACAGATTGGTCCTGTTAGGTCCTCAGTAACTCTACCATGAAAGCATAGAAATGTTTAATATCAAACCAGGATTCTTGGCACCATTTTCAGAATACGACTGGTATGAATCTTGTTGTTCTTCATTAACAGTCAGAAAATCCACATGTTGTTGATGGAGGCTGGGTGAGCTCTCCATGGCTCTTTCTCTGGTCTTGATCTGTTCCCCTTTCCTAAGCATTTCTTTTGATAAGTTTTGGTAATTTTAATACAATAACTACAGCCCCAAGCAAGATGTAGAACATCCCAAAGGTATATTCAAATTTACTACCATGTCTTTAAGGCAAAATAAAAAGCCTAACATATCCAAGTTTATCGCCTATAGTTTATGCTTGATCTCTTTGGTCTTTATAGTTCTGCATCTGGTCAGCCTGAGAGGTATTAGCTAGTGTCCACTCAGATGTGTCAAGTGGATAATTTGCCTTTCTGAGTTGTCCATGGGTCCCCTGATCATGTTGACTCTCTTTCCTCTGTTGCCTTGACTATCAGATATTTCTGCAGCAAAGATGGCTTTATTCAGGATCAGCAGAGAATTGCGGTTCCATACCTGCAACCAGAGTGAGCCATGTTCAAGTCCCCAAAGGGCAAGGGATGAAGAGCATCTTTATATAAGGGAAAAGGAAGTTGGGAGGACTGTCAAAAAAAGTGTCCATGGCTTTTCATTAGCTGAGCCCTTGCCAGAAAGGAGAGGAGTCTTTCTTCTTCCTGTTGGACTCTGCTATTGTTGTAACCTCATCTATCAAAGTTATCAGAGGCTTTCTACTGGGGACCACATGGAATTACTAGAGAGCACTGTCGGGGGTGACAGCTTCCCTTTGTCTGACAGGACTTTGTTCAAAACACCAGTGATCCTCTCAGAGGACCCTCTCAGCAGCTTTGGGGAGTGTTACCTCCACATGTTCCCCCTGTTTGTCAGAGGCCAATACTGCGAGCTTATGTGGCTAGTTCAAATTCTTACAACCAGAAATCTGCAATCTAGACTTTAACACAGGAAGATTTCATACCTGAGGTGTATCGAGTAAAATTTTTCCTCATTTAATTTTAAAAAATAGTAATAAAGTGCACTTAACATAAAATTTACCATCTGAATTATTTTTAAGCATTTGGTTCAGTGTTGTTAAGTACATTCACATTATTGTGCAACCAGTTTCCAGAACTCTTTTCATCCTGCATCAATATGTCATCAAACACTAATTCCCCACTCCCCTTTCCCTCAGCCCCTGACAACCACAGGGTCACTTTGTTTCTTTCTGAATTTGACTGCTCTCAGCACCTTTATGAAAGTGGAATCATACAGTGCTTGTCTTTTGTGACTGCAGTGTTTTACACCCCCATGATCAGTGTGCAAGGGTTCCAATTTCTCCATATCCTTGCCAAACCTCCTTCTCTTGCTCGTCTTCCCCCTTCTGCTTTCCTCCTTCCTCTTCCCTGCCTTGTCCCCCCTCCTCCCTTCCTTCACCTCCTCTTTCTACCTCTCCCTCCTCTTCCTCCTTCTTCACCCCTCCTAATATGTGTGAAGTGGTGTCTGATTGTGATTTTGATTTGCATTTCCCTAAGGATTCAGGTGGCTCTAGTAAAAAACATGCCTGCCAATGCAGGAGACATAGAGAGTTGGGTTTGATCCCTGGGGTCCGCAAGATCCCCTGGAGAACAGCTTGGAAACCCACTCTAGTATTCTTGTCTGGAGAATCCCATGGACAGAGGAGCCTGGTAGGCTTCAGTCTGTAGCATCACACAGAGATGGACACGAATGAATCGACTTAGCACACACAAGGATTTGTGATGTTAAGCATCTTTTCCTCTGCAGGGAAACCTTTTTTTGTTGTTATTGTTGTTCTTCAAGCTTTCACTACATGAAGTTAAGCAATAAGGCAAAACAGTAACCTGTCATTCATAAAGACCAAGGAGTGCCTCTCATTCCCAAAAGGGACCAAGAAGGATATTTCTTACAAATGTGCATGACATTTAGCTCATTAAGCCTATAAACAGTATGAACAAAATAAAACTCTGGTGCACGAATCAAATTACAAATTCAAATTAACCGTTAAGTTCCCCAAATTGTAGTTTCTATGCCAGTGACATCTAATTGGTCTTCAGTGGCCCACACTGACTATAAAAATCTGCAAGCAGACTTTTAAAGAGGGTCTTTCAGAGTAAGTCCTGCTGCTAATTGTCTGAGTATTTCTTATAGGGAATAACTGTAGGATGAATGACCCAGGTGTTTCAAATCTGTTAAGTGGTTAAAGCACAGAGACAAATGCTTTTGTTTTAGAAGGAAATTTAGAGCAACATATTAAGGGTCATGGTGATACTCACCTGGAGTGGAAAATTGGAGTAGAGGACAATTGAGGTCCTGGGTCCTCAGTTCTTGGGTCCAGTCTTCAGATTCCTGGACTGGAATTCTTTAGAAGTGCCAAGTTACCAGGGTTAGCAAAATCTGAAATTCAGTCTCTCTTATTCCTTCTTTAATAGTTCATAGACATTCATTTACTTAAAAAATAATTCTTAAACATCTCCTCTGTACCCATACTGTACTAGGAATAATGCAATAAATAAGAGAAACATGGTCTCTGCTCATGGGTTATTATTGTCTGGCTTTGGAAATTTCCTTACCCAGTAAAATAGTGTTAATCCTTGGGCTATTTCCACATATTATTAACATGTAACTAATACATAATCAATTTAATAGGGTTTGGAGGAATCCTCTATACAGTTACTGTTTTTCATTTTATGAAGTGAAGTTAAAGTTGCTCAGTCATGTCCAGCTCTTTGTGATCCCATGGACTATACAGTCCATGGAATTCTTCAGGCCAGAATAACAGAGTGGGTAGCTGTTCCCTCCTCCAGGGCATCTTCCCAACCTAGGGATAGAACCCAGGTATCCCACATTGCAAGTGGATTCTTTACCAGCCGAGCCACCAGGGAAGCCCATTTCATTTTATAGTTAATAAGTAATTTGGAGAAAGATAATTTGAGGTTATATGAATACCATGCTGCACATCAAACTTTCAACCATTAGGTTTAGCTTCCATTGATAATTTTCTAACTCCATGTTCATTCTGTTTATTTGCATTCTTGAATACAAGAGCTTTCCCTTCTCTCATGTATATGTAGCAGTATGGATTGATGGATCCTTTTGTTATTTAATAGATTGTGATTCATTGCCATTTATTTTGATGCCTAAAGAATCCCAGATTTGTTTAGCAAGAGCCATTCAAGCTGGCTTCTCTGTCCTCCTACACATCCTCATGATTCCTTGAGTGCTTCCTTATTTTTTAGCATAAGTCCATCTTCCACCAGGTCTATCTTCTACTTTCTCTGCCTGTTGGTCTCAGCCTGTAGATAGTGATGCGGTTGGTGGGAATGCCTGGAGCTCTGCTCATCTTGGCCTGTACTAGTTATAGCAGCCCCACAGGCATTCCCCTTCTGGAGCCAGTGTTGCAGTTGGACTGGCCCTTGTGGCTCTTAGGATTGTGAGACACATCTCAGTGACAACCATCAGGGAATTTTCAAATGCCAAGGTGTATCACTCACATGACCTGAAGAGTACAAGGCATGCCTGGAGCTACATAAGGAGGTCCTAGGTAGAAAGAGAGAGAGAAAGAGACTGTGAAAACTAGCGAGTGAAAGAGCTTGGACCTGGTGTTCTGCCTTTTGGGTATTGAAGGTGGGGTGTGCTAGGATTTAGCAGGTTCACTCTATTGGTGAATTTAAAAAATAAGAGCGGGAATTAAAGTGCAGGAAGGGAGAAGCAAGTAGTCAGTGAGATGGTCTGTTATCAAGTCAACCAGCACTTTCTGAAAAAGGGAACTGCATGGGTGGGGCGGCCTGGCTCTTTATCTGGTTGTATAACTGACTCATGTTCATTGGAGATGGATAGCTTTGAGGTGTATGTCTCCAAAGCTTAATGTCAGGCGTTTATATTGCAATTAAAAAAGGTGATTATCAGGTGCTAAAACACACTGCCACAACCTTGGAACCAGCCATTTCTTCAAGGAACCTTGGTTCCTTTTAGAGAAGAAAGATATTAATAAGTCAGGATCTGGGTGGAGGGGGCCAAAGGGACAAACTTCCCTAAAATAAGTAAGTCATGGGAATGTAATGTCTGATAGAGTGACCACAGTTATAGTGCTTTATTGCATATTTGAAAGCTGCTGAAAGTTGGCCTTAAAAGTTCTCACCACAAAAAAAAAATAATTGTGTATGTTAAAAAAAATAACTTTGAGATCTGGGTCTGGAGTGTTCTTTGCTACTAGTGTGTCATTGCTTCCAGGGTCCTTCAGGATATAGAGCTAGACAGTTCAGTTTAGTTCAGTCGCTCAGTCGTGTCCAACTCTTTGTGACCCCATGAATCCCAGCACACCAGGCCTCCCTGTCCATGACCAACTTCCGGAGTTCACTCAAACTCATGTCCATCAAGTCGGTGATACCATCCAGCCATCTCATCCTCTATCATCCCCTTTTCCTCCTTCCCCCAATCCCTCCCAGCATCAGAGTCTTTTTCCAAAGAGTCAACACTTCACATGAGGTGGCCAAAGTACTGGGATTTCAGCTTTAGCATCATTCCTTCCAAAGAAATCCCAGGGCTGATCTCCTTTAGAATGGACTGGTTGGATCTCCTTGCAGTCCAAGGGACTCTCAAGAGTCTTCTCCAACACCACAGTTCAAGAGCATCAATTCAGTGCTCAGCTTTCTTCACAGTCCAACTCTCACATCCATACATGACCACTGGAAAAACCATAGCCTTGCCTAGATGGACCTTTGTTGTCAAAGTAATGTCTCTGCTTTTCAATATGCTCTCTAGGCTGGTCATAACTTTCCTTCCAAGAAGTAAGTGTCTCTTAATTTCATGGCTGCAGTCACAATCTGCAGTGATTTTGGAGCCCCAAAAAATAAAGTCTGACACTGTTTCCACTGTTTCCCCATCTATTTCCCATGAAGTGATGGGACAGGATGCCATGATCTTCGTTTTCTGAATATTGAACTTTAAGCCAACTTTTTCACTCTCCTCTTTCACTTTCATCAAGAGGCTTTTTAGTTCCTCTTCACTTTCTGCCATAAGGGTGGTGTCACCTGTGTGTGTAAATATCCAATTTTTTTCTTCCATATTTCTATATATTTACAGTGTAGACTATTTCTTTTTACAAAGCCCATAAATGTAGGATTCTAATTAGAGTTGTATAATTTGAATATATACCACTCTCCTTTTCTCTTAATTTATAACAGGTGGATAAACCCCTTTTTCCTATTTGGTCACAAATGGAGATTGAAAGAAAATGAGATACACTCAGTGCTTCCAAAAGATTGCTCCCAGCACCTTGGAGAAGAGCTGCAAGGGTGAGCACAGACAGCAGGGAGAAGGGGAGGAAGAGTGAGAATTTCCACTTGGGGGTTTCTTCTGAGACTCCTCCCCTGACTCTGCCTGCTCAGTCCCTCAGGCTGACCCCAGGCTTAGCCCACTTTGGAGGCTGGGGGAGCCCGTGTTCCCTGTGCATCTGTGGATGTGAAGGGAGCCTGCGGTCAAGGCCCTGAAGGCCAAGCTCTGTCCCCAGAGGTGGGGTCCCTGGAGGACAGTGTCTGCCCTTCTGAGCTGCTCATGACCTGTGAATCCAGCAAAGCCTCAAGGCCTATTTTTCTGGTGCTTCAGTCTACACCACTCATCTTTCAGGAGCCCTGTGAGCAGTTAGCCAGTATCTATGGGGCAGCCACAGAGCGCCCTGTAGTGAAGGCTAATCTTCCACCCTGGCCCCTCCCCCATTTTCCCTATGGCAGTGCTGTTCTTTACTGTGCTTTTGCTCATCACAGGTACTGGAAGCAAGAAGTTGACAGAGCTGAGGAAAATGGAGAGAAGCCTTCTTTAAAGAAAGCAATCATAAAGTGCTACTGGAAATCCTGTTTATTATCTTCAATTTTTATATTTTTTGAGGTAAAGGCTTTTATAAACAGTGCATTGCTTTCATTGTACATGGGCCAGTACTGAGATGGATGCAACTGATGAGAGAGACCAGTGGTTTAACATCCTGTAGGCCAGTGGTTGTATTTATTCTCAGCATAAACAGGCATTTACCTAGGGAATTGGTCTTCTGGAGATTGCTATTTGTCTTTTAACCAATTAACACATAGTGTCATGGGAGGAAAGACTGAAAAGCAAAGACATTTTAGACCATGTTAGCACATCGTTGGTGCTCAGAAAATGATATAAATGCTAAAATTAATCCTAGATCAAGAGAATACCCTAAAACCTAAAGGAATATGTGGTTTGGAGGAAGTAAACTTGGGGCAGAGCCCCAGTAACATAAGACATTTTACAGGTGCTCAGTTCAGTGCAGTTGCTCAGGCATGTCTAACTCTTTGAGACTGCAACATGTCAGGCTTCCCTGTCCATCAGCAACTGCTGGAGCTTTCTCAAACTCATGTCCATCGAGTAGGTGATACCATCCAACCATCTCGTCCTCTGTCATCCCCTTCTCCTTCTACCTTCAATCTTTCCCAGCATCAGGGTCTTTTCCAATGAGTCAGTTCCTCGAGTCAGGTGGCCAAAGTATTGGAGCTTCAGCTTTAGTCCTTCCAGTGAATATTCAGGATTGAGTCCTTTAGGATTGACTTGTTGGATCTCCTTGCAGTCCAAGGGACTCTCAAGAGTCTTCTTCAAAACCACGGTTCAAAAGCATCAATTCTTCAGTGCTCAGCCTTCTTTATGGTCCAACTCTCACATCCATACTTGGCTACTGGAAAAACCATAGCTTTGACTAGTCAGATGTTTGTCAGCAATGTCTCTGTTTTTTAATATGCTGTTTAGGTGGTTCATAGTTTTTATTCCAAGAAGCATGTGTCTTTTAATTTCATGGCTGCAGTCACCATCTGCAGTGGTTTTGGAGCCCCAGAAAATAAAGTCTCTCACTGTTTCCATTGTTTCCCCATCTATTTGACATGAAATGATGGGACCAGATGCAATGATCTTCATTTTTTGAATGTTGAGTTTTAAGCCAGCTTTTTCACTCTCCACTTTCATTTTCATTAAGAGGTTCTTCAGTTCCTCTTCACTTTCTGCCATAAGGGTGGTGTCATCTGGATATCTGAAGTTATTGCTATTTCTCCCGGCAATCTTGATTCCAGCTTGTGCTTCATCCAGCCAGGCATTTTGCATGATGTACTCTGCATATAAATTAAATAAGCAGGGTGACAACATACAGCCTTGACATAACTCCTTTCCCAATTTGGAAGCAGCCTGTTGTTCCATGTCTGGTTCTAATTGTTGTTTCCTGACCTACATATTGATTTCTCAGGAGGCAGATAAGGTGGTCTGGTGTGTTCTCATCTCTTTAAGCATTTTCCATAGTTTGCTGTAATCCACACAGTCAAAGGATTTGGCATAGTCAATAAAGCAGAGGTAGATGTTTTTCTGGAATTCTATTGCTTTTTCTATGATCTGATGGATGTTGGCAATTTGATCTCTGGTTCCTCTGCCTTTTATAAATCCAGCTTGAACTTCTGGAAATTCTCCATTCACATACTGTTGAAGCCACACTTGGAGAATTTTGAGCATTACTTTGCTAGAGTGCAAGATGAATGCAATTGTGCGGTAGTTTGAACATTCTTTGGCATTGCCTTTTTTGGGATTGAAATGAAAGCTGACCTTTTCCAGTCCCATGGCCCCTGTTGAGTTTTCAAAATTTGTTGGCACATTGAGTGCAGCACTTTCACAGAATCATCACTTAGGACTTGAAATAGCTCAAATGGAATTCCATCACCTCCACTAGCTTTGTTCATGGTGATGCTTCCTAAGGCTCACTTTACTTTGCACTCCAGGATGTCTGGCTACAGGTGAGTGATCACACCATCATGATTATCTGGCTGATAAAGATCTTTTTTGTATAGTTCTTCTGTGTATTCTCTCCACCTCTTCTTAATATCTCCTGCTTCTCTTAGGTCCATATGGTTTCTGTCCTCTGTTGTGTCCATCTTTGCATGAAATTTTCTTGGTATCTCTAATTTTCTTGAAGAAATCTCTAGTCTTTGCCATTCTATTGTTTTCCTCTCTTTCATTGCCTTGATCTACAAGGAAGGCTTTCTTATCTCTCCTTGCTGTTCTTTGGAACTCTGCATTCAGATGGGTATATCTTTCCTTTTCTCCTTTGACTTTAGCTTCTCTTCTTTACTCAGCTATTTGTAAGGCCTCCTCAGACAACCATTTTTCCTTTTTGCATTTCTTTTTCTTGGGGATGGTCTTGATCCCTGCCTGCTGTACAATGTCACAAACCTCTGTCCATATTTCTTCAGGCACTTTGCCTATCAGATATAATCCCTTGAATCTATTTGTTACTTCCACTGTATAATCATAAGGGATTTAAGTTGTACCTAAATCGTCTAGTGGTTTTCCCATCCTTCTTCAATTTAAGTCTGAATTTTGCAATAAGGAGTTCATTATAGGTACTCAGCAAATAATACAGAGAAGGCAATGGCACCCCACTCCAGTATTCTTGCCTGGAAAATCCCATGGACGGAGGAGCCTGGTAGGCTGCAGTCCATGAGGTCACTAAGAGTCGGACAACTGAGCAACTTCACTTTCACTTTTCACTTTCATGCATTGGAGAAGGAAATGGCAACCCACTCCAGTGTTCTTGCCTGGAGAATCCCAGTGACGGAGGAGCCATCTATGGGGTCACACAGAGTCAGACATGACTGAAGCAACTTAGCAGCAGCAGTAGCAAATAATAATTAATTTGACCAGGTCACATGTGATAAATGCTTTCCTAAGATAAGATCATCCCCTCTCCCCTTCCAGGGGAACAGAACCCGGGACCCTGCATCTGGGCTGGAGCTGCCCAGAACTCCCAAGAGCACATCCTTCCCTGGGTTTTCCACTTCCCCAATGGCTGGCACTGTGAGCCAAAACCCCCGTGTGGAGGAGCTCCAGCTTCACCATGAATTCATTCACCCTTCATGCTAGTTTCTGTCCTGGCTGTGGGGGTGGTTTTCTGGTTGAAGGGGGAGTCTTGGTACCTGGGATTGGCAGAGGGTGGAGAAAGGCATGTGCAGGGAAAACCAGAGTAGAAAGCCATGAGGTCAGTGACCTCCATGACCCTGAAGATCCCGGGTCAAGATCCCCAGAGGACAGTTCAACTGGGGACAGTGCCATCAGCCCCCTGTTCTGGCTGAGCCTACTGGAGGTCTACTGCAGACCCCCCTGGGTGGCTCGTGCTCTCTGTAGTCCCTTAGCACTGCCTTAGAGACACGGGTGGCCTGTGAGTGTGTGGGAGCAGGAGGGATGGAAGATACAGTTGCTGAGAGGGAGGTGTTTTAGGTGGAGAAGGTGGTGAGTTGTCATCATTCCATTGTATTGGGGGGTGAGGTGATAGCCCAGGTGGTTTTCAGGTGGAAGGTGTGGCTCTTAAGGTTGTTTTCTTCTGAAGAGCATGCAGGCAGCTGGGTAGGTGAAGTCCACCCCACACAACTGAAAAAACCAGAAAATCTGTCAATTCACTGGTAACTGGATGGCCCTCGCAGGTTGAAGTCTCATTAATGACACAGGTGGACTAGCCATTGTGCTAGAGACTGGGGACAGGTATATGAGGGAAAGTGCTACCTTTAAGAGGGCTCTGACGACCCAGATATTGCAGTGCCTTGTGGCAGGGTAATGTGTTGATTTCACAGTTTCCCAACCCCAGCCATGCTTCCTGCTGGGGATCCAGGAAGGCCAGGCCTGGGGGCTGCATAAGGTGCAATTGGCAGAGCTCTGGCCCCTGTTTCAGGAGGCTGATTGTTGGGTGGTCATGGCAGAGAAGTGGGGAGTCGAGGACCTGGTAAATGTGGGGCTCATGCTCTGTAGTACTAGAAGTACTAGTGGCAGTAACAGAGGATCATACTCATAGTAGTGGTGGTGGCAGGGACTGCTGCTGCTGCTGCTGTCGCTTCAGTCGTGTCCGACTCTGTGCAACCCCATAGGTGGTAGCCCACTAGGCTCCTCTGTCCCTTGGATTCTCCAGGCAAAAATACTGGAGTGGGTTGCCATTTCCTTCTCCAATGCATGAAAGTTAAAAGTGAAAGTGAAGTCGCTCAGTCATGCCCGACTCTTAGCGACCCCATGGACTGCAGCCTACCACGCTTCTCCATCCATGGGATTTTCCAGCCAAGAGTACTGGAGTGGGGTGCCAGTGCCTTCTCCAGGTGGCAGGGGCAGCAGTACTATTAATAGTGTAGTTAATAGTGTAGTAGTACAATAGTAAGTACTCCAAAAACATTATGTAGCAAAAATGCTATAAGCACTTTGCATGTCATATCACCAAATCCTTTGGCTAATTCAATTAAGTCATAGATATTATGTTACTTCCATTTTAGAAGAGAGGACACTCTGTTCAATAGTTACATAGTGTGTCTGCGGTCATATGAAGAGTCAAGGACAGACTGAGGTTCCCTCTCAGGTGCTCTGACTTATGAGCCCGATCATCTGGATGACTGGAAGTTTGTCCATGATCAGAAAGGCTCGTCTTGAGAGCTTTGTCTTCATGATCTCAGACACACATGTCCTGAACTTGGCCTAAGGATAAGAAATGGGATACAAGAACTCCCTGGGATGTCAGATTAGGGATCATAAATGAGGGTGGAGTCCAGGTTGGACCACATCCCCCCCAATACTGGAAGTGATGAGGACTCTGACACTAGCAGCAGTGTCATATTGAGTTCAGATGGACCAGGAGCCCTTTAGGAAGCCACCTTGCCCTCATTACTATTCCCAATGAATGAGTTTATGGCTGCCCTGGAGAGCTAACTCTAAATCCATCCATACTCTTAAGACATTGCTCCAGATGGGCTCCCTGGCATGGACCAGTGAGAAGATGTTGGGTCTTGGATGGTGACTATGTTGGGACTGATGATCTGGACAGAGGCCGAATCCTCTATGTTGTTATTAAGTGCTCCTGGTTGCTTGCTGAGACCCAGTATGTCTGTGATTCTGGGGGTGCATTTGCTGAGCAAGAATGAGAACCCCAGGTCAGTTACTAGGGTGTGGAGCGGTTCTCCTGCATTCCAAATACACTTCCCCACACAGAGGGTGTACCCCAGACCTAGGTCTTAGGGTGAGAGTTGGGTGGGACCAGACCATCCCTGGGTGAATAGCAGATAAATCAGCTCTGAAGTGCCAGGACTGGACTTTCTCTCAGGAGGGAGCTTGCTTGATCATGCTGTTTAAGCCAATGTCTAGGTGGTTTACAGTGTAGAACTAGGCAGTGGCCTTGATTACCCAGGTAAGGATGCTGACTGGCATATGAAACTCCTTCTAACTTTGTGGTATTAGGGTTATAACTGGCAGAACTCTTCATTCTAATGCAGTGATATTCTAGAAGTTGAGGTCCATTAAAACTCATGGAGAAGTGAACCTTGAATTTTTTCTTTTCCTGTCCACCAAAAGAAGCCTGAAATACAACATAAATACTCCTGTTTGCCTAATCTTAGCTATTGACAATCTACTGTTTGGAGAAGTTACAAAGAAATGATTTCTCATGACAAAGCTAGTAATGATTTAGCTTTTTTTTTTCCCTTGTCTTTTACATTTTAAAGATCTTTTTAGGTGCTGTTTTGAATTTGGGATGATTAAAGCTAGTTGCCAAGTTGGATGGAATGAGTGTTAATAACTGATTTTATGAAGCAATGTCTCATTTTGTGATCTTCTGTCTATGCTGCTTGTTGGTCATTATATTTGAGACGGCAGAAGATCTAAACTCAGCCCAGGATTCTCTAAAATGCAAATGTGCTGCCTGCTAATTCACTTTAGTCATGTCTGACTCTTTGAGACTCTATGAACCTTAGCCCACCAGGCTCCTCTGGCCATGGGATTCTCCAGGCAAGAATAGCAGAGTGGGTTGCCATGCCCTCCTCCAGGGGATCTTCCCAACCCAGGAACTGAACCAGCAACTCTTACATCTCCTGCATTGGCAGGCGATTTCTTTATCACTAGGGCCAGCTGGGAAGCTTTAACATGCAAATACATTTTCTTTATGACTTCCAGCCCTCTTTTAATTCCTCTGGTGCATAGAACACCTTGTAGATCATCCATGATTCCCAAGCAATGTGCTGTGACCACCCACAGTGCCGGTATTCCTGGCAGCACCAGAAGGAAGAGGCAGGCAATGTCAGTCCAAGGTGAGGCTTTTGGAGTTAGGATTTTGAAGTATGAAAATCTCTGTCCTATGAAAGAATGACTTATGATGCTCAGAAAAACAAATGGCAGGCTGATGTTGATGTGGAGGTCTTGAAAAACCAACAATAATGAAAACAGAACATCCAGTAAGTCCCCAGCATGTCTGGCCCCTGAAAATATCTCCATGGGGACCCACAGACATCCCCAGGTCATCAGGGATTCCCTCTTAGAGATAAGTCTTCCATATGCTGTTGTGTAAGTAGGGTGATCTCAAAGAGCCGTTTGCCCAGTCCCCTCCCCTGAGAGGTGAGGAGTGGCGGGGGTTATGTCCTATTCTCCTGACTGTTAGAAATGGCCCAGCTTTGTCTCCTGTACATGAGCCACCTTGACTTTCTGCATTAAATTTAAAAAATATTGCTTAAAAGGAAAATCTTTTTTGAAAGTCAAGTTCCTGAAAGATTTCCAAACTTTTGGCATTTTGTCTTTTGAGAAGTCTGTGGAAGAAATGATGTTGAGGGTGGAGGTGTTTACTTTTGGTGACTTGGATTCTTGTTGAGTGTTTGATTTTCCTTAATAGGGGAGAAGGGAACCTTTAGGGGGTGACTAGAGGGAAGGGGTAGGTTGTGGGATGGAATGACTGTTTGGCAGGATGGGCAAGTGTTTCTTTAGTTTTGGGAAAGAAAATTGCTTTCCCTAAGTCTTACTCAGGAATTAAGCCTCAATGCCTCCCAACTGACTGGTTTGAGATTTGACTTTTGCCTTGGGAAAGAGATGATTTGTAATATTTCTTCCAAAGCAGCACCTGCAGTGTTTGTTAGATGGAGAACCATGGATGGCATTTTTTTTCTTTTTTTAGTTTGGCTTCTGCCATGTTTAATTTTTGACTCCAAGGAACATCCCAGCTTCTAGAGGGTAGAGACGTAATAATACAGTATTCCCTGGAGCTGAGAGCCTAGGAACCTCCCCAGCCTGGTTTCCTTGTGATGTTCAACAAAAGCTGGGCTCCATTCTCTTAATCTCTGAACATGTACAGTTTAGGGTGGAAAAGATTGGATGTGTTTGTGCCAATGTCTTGGGCTTCCCATATAGCTCAGTTGGTAAAGAATCCACCTGCAATGCAGGAGACCCTGTTTTGATTCCTGGATAGGGAAGATCCTCTGGAGAAGGGATAGGCTACCCACTCCAGTATTCTTAGGCTTCCCTTGTGGCTCAGCTGGTAAAGAATCCGCCTGCAATGTGGGAGACCTGGGTTCGATCCCTAGGTTGAGAAGATCCCCCAGAGAAGGGAAAGGCTACTCACTCCAGTATTCTGGCCTGGAGGATTCCATGGACTGTATAGTTCATGGGGTCACAAAGAGTTGGACACGACTGAGCAACTTTCATAAGAAGATCTTGTGCCAATGTTTCAGTTCAAAAATGCTCTTAAAGCAGAAGGTGATGGCAAGAGAATGTTTCCTGTACATAAACCATCTTTATTTTCTGTTGGGCTGGGATGATGAGAGAATGGGAACAAGGGCCAGCTGTGAGCAGGGCTTGTTCATAGAGAATTTCTCACCCTTCTCTGCCACCTTTTTCTTTGTTCATCTTAGTCAAAGAGTCACTTGGCATCTTGCCAAATGCATTCTAAGGCAGTAGTTGTGATACTTATTGAGTATTCACAATGTATAAGCACAGTGTGCTAAGGCTTTATTGTCTTTCAACATAAAATTCTTGCCTAAGATTAAAACTGCTTGTCTTATAGAAGATAGTGAATCTGTACACTTTTCTTTTAGATGAGCCATGGATGTAGCATTTTGTTAAAATGCTTTTCAACAAGCAAAAATAAAATTTAAGCTTGTGTTAAGAAAAATAGGTATGACTTGAATTTCTAATGGAGACTTTTTTCTTTCAGGAATGCACCATGGTACTTCTGCCCTTACTTTTGGGGAAAATGATTAGTTATTTTGAAAACCCCAAAGGTTCTAATGCTTTGCATGATGCATACATCTGCGCTGCAGTGCTGAGTGCCTGTGTGCTCCTGTGGGCCATTCTGCACCACTTGAACTTCAATCATCTTCAGCGCGTGGGGATGAGGCTTAGAGTGGCCACCTCCCATATGATCTACCACAGGGTAAGTGTCACTTGGTACTGCACTGCATACCTCTGCTAAAGCGTCAGAAGCGTTTTGTAACTGGCATCATTGATGCTTTACTAGAGAAGCTTGCTATTTGCATCAAGTCAAGTTTGTTGTCATTTAAGCAAACTTTACTAATATATAACTAAAAGTTTTTGAGAGCAAGTCAAGGCCACCTTTGATAAATTTAATCTACAGGCTGTTGCATAATACCCACTAAATTTATAATGAAATCTAATTAAAAAATAAGTATGAAAAGTATCTAGTTGATTTTCAGTGTTTTCCCTGCCTAAATCTCAGTGGTATTTATGGAAATTTTGTTATTGTTGTAAATTTCATTTACATCAAATTTATGTTTAAAAATGAGGTTTAGTGATTGGATCTCTAAAATTAAATCTAGGAAACAAGAATGTATTTGAGAAAGTTTATGATTGTATTTTTGAATTACCCATTTAATTATATTCAATATAATTGTTTTAACTAAAAATATATATGGGCTCCCCTGGTGGCTCAAATGGTAAAGAGTCTGCCCACAGTGCAGCAGACCCGGGTTGAATCACTGAATTAGGAAGATCCCCTGGAGAAGGAAATGGCAAGCCACTCCAATATTCTTACCTGGAAAATCCCATAGACGGAGGAGTTTGGTGGGCTACAGTCCATGGAGTCACAAAGAGTTGGACACGACTAAGTGACTAACACTTTCACTTTCAAATATATATATATATATAAATGGAATCTATGCCAAAAACAGATTCACTGTGTTCTACAGTTAAGGTTACTTTTAATGGTATTAGGAAAAATAGTTGTATGTTCAGGACAAAGCTTGAAATTTTCCACTGGTTTTAGTAATTTTGGAGAGCATTTGTTGCTGTTCATTCAAGTTACTGTCTTAAAACAATATTTCCTTTTTTTCTGTAATAAAGATTACAGGAGTTTTTTTTTTTGTTTGTTTGTTTTTTCCTGCACTGAATGGAGTGTGGGATCTGTTCACCAATCAGGGACTGAACACAGGTCCAAGGCAGTAAAAGCACTGAGTCATAACCACTGAACCACCAGGGCCTTCCCTGCATTATAGCACTTCTCATAAGACCTACATTGATGTGTTCAGTGACTTTACATTGAGAAATGCCATAGCATTATTCCACAGTTTACTCTGATCTTAACTGATATAAAAGGAGTAAGGATTTCAGATGTCTTTACAAAGGAATTGACACAAATACACTGCCAGTAATTAAAGGGCCCTTTATAAACTTGATCCTGGATACCTCTTTACCTTGGGCTATTTGCTTTAAAATAAATCCTTATTTAACTGTGTCATATACTTGAAATTAGATCTTTAAGTGTTTTGTTCCACACACACAAAAAAACATGTGGTAATGGATATGTTAATTGGTTTTACTGCAGTAATCATTTCCCAATGTATATTTATATCAAAACATCATGTTGTACACCATAAACATATATAGTTTTTATTTTAAAAAGTCCTCATTGAAAAGTAAAAACAAAACATTTAAATTGAAATTATCACCACTTTTACTTGGTTGCTCCTTCCCTAGAGCTTCTGTTTCTTGGGAGTACTTGTCCTGGAAAAATTCAGTATGACTTCTCCTCATCTTCCCTTGAGCAAAGTGTTGTTAACCTCAGGGCTGTGTGAACTTGGAGCCCTGGCATCTCACTGTCTGTGCTTAACTACAGCATCTAAGCCAGTTTCTTCCTGGGTAATGTGGAAAGGGCAACAGTGACTGTACACTCTAGTCAGAGGTCTGGTTTGTCATTCATCTTCATCTTTTTTATTCTGTGGCATCAACTATTAGGAGACAAATACCCAGATTTCCCCATAAATTAGCTAGATGTTTATCTTTCTGGATCATGCTTAATGCCCATAAAGAGGAAATTTCACCAACACAGCACAGTGAAAACCTTAAGTTAGGCTTGAGGTAATGGTTCAGTCAAAGCTGGGTCTTTGCCATTGTTCACCTGTTTTTCTTCCTCTTTCCACTGACACTTTGGAAAGCTGCTTTTGGAAAATCCAATCTGTCTTGGCACATACGCATGTGTGAATGTAAACATCTCTAAAGGTGTTTATTTGCCAGCTTGATTATTCTTGAAAAGATTGTCCCTGTATCAAATCAAGAATTATTGGGATTAAAACTATGGACATAACCTGAAGTAGTTCCAGAACATGAGAAAGACACATTTCTTCATGCGTAGCCTTGCATCTAGAGTCCTGCTGGGGTACAGAAATAAGACACTTCTTCTTTGCAGGTTATGGGCGGGCTGATTCCTTAGGGCAAAGCTGGTGCTGCCAAGTGGCTCTGAAAGACCCCTCTGAATGTTTGTGGTTCATGTTCAGGCCCCATCTCCTGATCCCTGGTCCTGGGTAGGAATCAGATTAAGACGTTAAAAATGAATGACTGCTCAGCTCATAGTTGTAGTTTATCTACACTGTGGAATCCGGGCTTGGGCACGTCTCAAGAAGATCTCTAAGGCTGCACATCTGCTGGTCCTAAAATGGCCCATTCAGCATTTTCATGCTCTTTTCAGCTGAATTTTGATCTTGTGGGAGGGATCATATGTAAAATGACTTGTTATTTATTTACATTTCCACAGCTTCGATAAAATTACTTTTGATCATTGATTTTTAAAAACTATGATAAAATATATACAACATAAAATTTACCATTTAACTCATTTAAAGTGCGCTATTTAGTGACATTAGGTACATTCACCTGGTTGTGGAAACATCACCATTATTCATCTCCAGAACTTTTCATCTTCCCAAACGAACTTCTGCAACCATTAAATACTAACTCCCCAGGCTACTCCCCCTTACAACCATCACCATTCTACTTCTCTCTCTGAGTTTGACTATTCTGGATGCCTCATATAAGTGGAATCATACAATGTTTGTCATCTATTTTACATATGGTAATACACATGTTTCAGTGCTATTTTCTCAAAACATCCTACTCTCGCCTTCTCCCACATAGTCCAAAAGTCTGTTCTTTACATCTGTGTCTCTTTTGCTGTCTTGCATATAGGATCATCATTACCATCTTTCTAAATTCCATATATATGTGTTAATATGCTGTATTGGTGTTTCTCTTTCCAATTTACCTCACTCTGTATAATAGGCTCAAGTTTCATCCACTTCATTAGAACTGACTCAAATGCATTCCTTTTTATAGCTGAGTAATATTCCATTGTGTATGTGTACCACAGCCTTCTTATCCATTTGTCTGCCGATGGACATCTAGGTTGTTTCCACGTCCTACATATTCTGAACAGTCCTGCGATGAACATTGGGCACTCTTGCAATTCTGGTTTCCTCGGTGTGTATGTCCAGCAGTGGGATTGCTGGGTCATATGTCTAGTCAAGGCTATAGTTTTTCCAGTGGTCATGTATGGATGTGAGAGTTGGACTGTGACGAAAGCTGAGCACTGAAGAAGAATTGATGCTTTTG
Source organism: Bos mutus (assembly GCF_027580195.1). Classification (NCBI taxonomy): domain Eukaryota; kingdom Metazoa; phylum Chordata; class Mammalia; order Artiodactyla; family Bovidae; genus Bos; species Bos mutus. The sequence continues at coordinate 117,834 of NW_027219464.1, forward strand.
AACTGCGGTGTTGGAGAAGACTCTTGAGAGTCCCTTGGACTGCAAGGAGATCCAACCAGTCCATCCTGAAGGAGATCAGCCCTAGGATTTCTTTGGAGGGAATGATGCTGAAGCTGAAACTCCAGTACTTTGGCCACCTGATGCGAAGAGCTGACTCATTGGAAAAGACTCTGATGCTGGGAGGGATTGGGGGCAGGAGGAGAAGGGGATGACAGAGGATGAGATGGCTGGATGGCATCACTGACTCGATGGACGTGAGTTTGGGTGAACTGCAGGGGTTGGTGATGGACAGGGAGGCCTGGCATGCTGTGATTCATGGGGTCGCAAAGAGTCAGACACGACTGAGCAACTGAACTGAACTGAACTGCACTGATGACAGTTCTATTTCCAGTTTTTTAAGGAATCTCCACACCTCACTGTGGTTTTGATTTGTATTTCTATAATAATGAATGATGATGAGCATATTTTCTTTTCATGTGTTTATTAGACATATGTATGTCTTCTTTGGAGAAATGTCTGTTTAGTTCTTTGGCCCACTTTTTGATTGATTTGTTCATTTTTCTGATATTAAGCTGCATGAGCTGCTTGTGTATTTGGGAGATTAATTCTGTCAGTCGTTTCATTTGCTGTTATTTTCTCCCATTCTGATGGCTGCCTTTTCACCTTGCTTATAGTTTCCTTCATTGTGCCAAAGCTTTTAAGTTTAATTAGGTCCTATTTGCTTATTTTCATTCATCTTGGAGGTGGCTGATAGAGGATCTTGCTGTGATTTATGTCAGAGTGTTCTGCATATATTTTCCTCTAAGAGTTTTATAGTTTCTGGCCTTACATTTAGATCTTTAATTCATTTTGAGTTTATTTTTGTGTATGGTGTTAGATAGTGTTCTAGTTTCATTCTTTTACACATGGTTGACCAGTTTTCCCAGAACCACTTGTTAAAAAGATTGTCTTTTCTCTACTGTATACTTTGCCTCCTTTGTCAAAGATAAGGTGTCTGTGGGTGTGTGGATTTATCTCTAGGCTTTCTATTTTGTTTCATTGCTATATATTTCTGTTTTTTTTTTTTTGTGTGTGTGTGTGTGCCAGTACCATACTCTCTTGATGACTGTAGCTTTGTAGTATAGTCTGAAGCCAGAAAGGTGGATTCCTGCAGTTCCATTCTTCTTTCTCATTATTGCTTTGTCTACTTGAGGTTTTTTGTGTTTCCATACAAATTGTGAAATTATTTGTTATAGTTCTGTGAAAAATAACATTGGTAGCTTGATAGGGATTGCATTGAATCTATAGATTGCTTTGGGTAATATACTCATTTTCAATATACTGATTCTTCCAATTCATGAACATGGTGTATTTCTCCATCTATTTGTGGTATCTTTGATTACTTTCATCAGTGTGTTGTATTTTTCTATATATACATCTTTTGTTTCTTTAGGTAAAGTTATCCCTAAGTATTTTATTCTTTTCGTTGCAATGGTAAATGGTATTGTTTCCTTAATTTCTCTTTCTATTTTTTCATTGTTAGTGTATAGGAATGCAAGGGATTTCTATGTATTAATTTTATATCCTTCAACTTTGCTATATTCATTGATTAGTTCTAGTAATTTTCTTGTGATGTCTTTAGGGTTTTCTATGTAGAGGATCATGTCATCTACAAACAGTGAGAGTTTTACTTTTTCTCTTCCAATTAGGATTCTTTTCTTTCTTTTTCTTCTCTGACTGCTGTGGCTAGGACTTCCAGAACTATGTTGCATAGTAGTGGTGAAAGTGGGCACCCTTGCCTTGTTCCTGATTTTAGAGGAATTGTTTTCATTTTTTTGCCATTGAGGATAATGTTTGCTGTGAATCTATTGAATATGGCTTTTATTATGTTGAAGTATGTTCCTTCTATGCCTGCTTTCTGGAGAGTTTTTATCATAAATGGGTGTTGAATTTTGTCAAAAGCTTTTTCTGTATCTATTGATATAATCATATGATTTTTAACTGTCAATTTGTTAATATGGTGTATCACATTGATTGATTTGCAAATATTGAAGAATACTTGCATCCCTGGAATAAAGCCCACTTGGTCATGATGTATGATCTTTTTAATATGTTGTTAAATTCCGTTTGCTAGAATTTTCTTGAGGTTTTTTGCATCTCTGTTCATCAGTGATATTGGCCTATGTTTGTGGCATCTTTGTCTGGCTTTGGTATCAGTGTGATGGTGGCCTCATAAAATGATCTTGGGAGTTTGCCTTCCTCTGCAATTTTCTGGAAGAGTTTGAGTAGGTTAGGTGTTGGCACTTCTATAAATTTTTAGTAGAATTCATCTGTGAAGCCATCTGGTCCTTGGCTTTTGTTTGTTCAAAGATTTTTTTTATTACACTTTTGATTTCCATGTTTGTGATGGGTATATTAAGATTTTCTATTTCTTCCTGGCTCAGTTTTGGAAGGTTATACTTTTCTAAGTATTTGTCCATTTCTTCCAAGTTGTCCATTTTATTGGCATATAGTTGCTTATAGTGGTTTCTTATGATCTTTTGTATTTCTGTGTTGTCTATTGTGATTTCTCCATTTTAATTTCTAATTTTATTGATTGGATTCTCCTCTTTTTCCTTGATGAGTCTGGCTAACATTTTGTCTATTTTATTTATCTTCTCAAAGATCCAGCTTTTAGTTTTCTTGATCTTTGCTATAGTCTGCTTCATGTCTTTTTCATTTATTTCTGCTCTGATTATTATGATTTCTTTCCTTCTATTAACTTTTGGGGTTTTTTGTTGTTGTTGTTGTTGTTCTTTGTCTAGTTGCTTTAGGTGTAAAGTTAGGTTGTTTAAGTTTCTCTTGTTTCTTGAGGTAGGCTTGTATTGCTATGAACCTTCCTCTTAGCACTGATTTGACTGAATCCCATAGGTTTGGGGTTGTTCTGTTTTAATTTTTATTTGTTTCTATGCATATTTTGAAGAAAGGTAATGCCAAAGAATGCTCAAACTACCACACAATTCCACTCATCTCACACATTAGTAAAGTAATGCTCAAAATTCTCCAAGCCAGGCTTCAGCAATACGTGAACCATGAACTTCCATATGTTCAAGCTGGTTTTAGAAAAGGCAGAGGAACCAGAGATCAAATTGCCAACATCTGCTGGATCATCAAAAAAGCAAGAGAGTTCCAGAAAAACATCTATTTCTACTTTATTGACTATGCCAAAGCCTTTGACTGTGGATCACAATAAACTGTGAAAAATTCTGAAAGAGATGGGAATACCAGACCACCTGACCTGCCTCTTGAGAAACCTATATGCAGGTCAGGAAACAATAGTTAGAACTGGACATGGAACAACAGACTGGTTCCAAATATGAAAAAGAGTATGTCAAGGCTGTATATTGTCACCCTCCTTATTTAACTTCTATGCAGAGTACATCATGAGAAATGCTGGGCTGGAAGAAGCACAAGCTGGAATCAAGATTGCTGGGAGAAATATCAATAACCTGTGATATGCAGATGACACCACCCTTATGGAAGAAAGTGAAGAGGAACTTAAAAGCCTCTTGATGAAAGGGAAAGAGGAGAGTGAAAATGTTGGTTTAAACTTCAGCATTCTGAAAATGAAGATCATGGCATCTGATCCCATCACTTCATGGGAAATAGATGGGGAAACAGTGGAGACAGTGTCAGACTATTTTTTGGTGCACTGCAGATGGTGACTGCAGCCATAAAATTAAAAAACACTTACGCCTTGGAAGAAAAGTTATGACCAACCTAGAGAGCATATTCAAAAGCAGAGATATTACTTTGCCAACAAAGGTTCGTCTAGTCAAGGCTGTGGTTTTTCCAGTGGTCATGTATGGATGTGAGAGTTGGACTGTGAAGAAAGCTGAGTGCCAAAGAATTGATGCTTTTGAATTGTGGTGCTGGAGAAGATTCTTGAGAGTCCCTTGGACTGCATGGAGATCGAACCAGTCCATTCTGGAGGAGATTGGTCCTGGGTGTTCTTTGGAAGGACTGATGCTAAAGCTGAAACTCCAGTACTTTGGCCACCTCATGTGAAGTGTTGACTCATTGGAAAAGACCTGATGCTGGGAGGGACTGGGGGCAGGAGGAGAAGGGGACGACAGAGGATGAGATGGCTGGATGCCATCACCAACTCGATGGACATGAGTCTGAGTGAAATCTGGGAGTTGGTGATGGACAGGGAGGTCTGGCATGCTGCAATGCCTAGGGTCACAAAGCATCGTACATGACTGAGCAACTGAACTGAACTGAACTGATGCATATTTTGATTTCCTTTTTTATTTCCTCCATGATTTGTTGGCTATTCAGAAGCATGTTGTTTAGCCTCCATATGTATTTTTTATAGTTTTTTTTTTTCCCGTAGAGTTGATATCTAATCTTACCACATTGTGATCAGAAAAGATGTTTGAAATGATTTCAATTTTTTTTTCCACTTATCAAAGCTAGATTTGTGTCCTAGGATGTGATCTATCCTGGAGAATGTTCCATGTGCACTTCAGAAAAAGGTGAAATCCATTGTTTTGTGGTGAAATGCGCTGTAGATACCAATTAGGTTTAACTGGCCCATTGTATCATTGAAAAACTTGTGTTTCCTTGCTAATTTTCTGTTTGGTTCATGTATCATAGGTGTGAATGGAGTTTTAAAGTCCCCACAATTAATTGTTTTAATTTTCGCTTTCATGCTTGTTAGCATTTGCCTTACATATTGAGGTGCTCCTATGTTGGATTCATATATATTAGTAATTGTTATATCTTCTTCTTGGATTGATCCCTTGATCATTATGTAGTGTTCTTTGTCTCTTAATACAGTCTTTATTTATTTTATCTGATATGAGTATTGCTATTCCTGCTTTCTTTTGGTCTCTATTTGCATGAAACATCTTTTTCCAGCCCCTCACTTTGTCTGTATGTGTCCCTAGATTTGAGATAGGTCTCTTGTAGACAGCATATATATGGATTTTGTGTTTGTATCCATTTGGCCAGTCTTTGTCTTTTGGTTGGAGCATTTAACCCATTTACGTTTAAGGTAATTATTGATAAGTAGGATACCATTACCGTTTACTTTGTTTTTTGGGGGGTTCTTTTGTAAACCTTTTCTGTGTTTCCTGTCTAGAAAAGCTCCTTTAGCATTTGTTGAAGAGCTGATTTGGTGGTGCTGAATTCTCTCAGCTTTTGCTTATCTGTAAAGCTTTTGATTTCTCCTTCATAACTGAATAAGATCTTTGCTGGGTAGAGTAATCTTGGTTGTGGGTTTTTCTCTTTCATCACTTTAAGTATGTCCTGCCTTTCCCTTCTGGCCTGAAGAGTTTCTATTGAAAGATCAGCTGTTACTCTTATGGAGATCTTCTTGTCTGTAATTTGTTTCTTTTCCCTTACTGATTTTAATATTTGCTCTTTTTGTTTAATTTTTGTTAGATTGATTAATATGTGTCTTGGGTTGTTTCATCTTTGGTATATCCTATTGGGGCTCTCTGGATTTCTTGGACTTGGGTGGCTATTTCCTTCCCCATTTTAGGAAAGTTTTCAACTATTATCTCCTCAAGTATGTTCTCATGCCCTTTCTTTTCATCTTCTTCTCTGGGACGCCTATGATTCAAATATTGGGGCATTTAACATCATCCCAGAGTTCTCTGAGGTTGTCCCCATTTATTTTTATTATTTTTTTCTTTTTTCCTCTATGCTTAATTTATTACACCATTCTATCTTCTAGTTATTCTACTGTTAGTTCCCTCCAGAGTGTTTTTAATCTCAGTTATTTCATTGTTCATTATTGATTTACTCTTCTTTATTTCTTCTAGGTTCTTGTTAAACATTTGTTGCATCTTCTCAGTCTTTATCTCTAGTCTGTGTCTGTAACTCCATTTTTATTTTCAAGATTTTGGATCATCTTTACTATCATTATTCTTAATTCTTTTTCAGGTAGACTCCCTATCTCCTCCTCTTTTGTTTCATTTGGTAGGTTTTTATCATGTTCCTTACCCTGCTGAATATTTCTCTTCCTTTTCATCTTGTTTAGATTGCTTTGTTTGAGGTGTCCTTCCTGCAGACTGGAAGTTCATGGTTCCTCTTAATTGTGGCATCTGCTCCCTGAGGGTGGGGTTAGACCAGTGGCTTGTCAAGGTTTCCTCATTGTGGGAACTTGTGTCTGTGTTCTGGTAGGTGGAGCTGGATCTCTTCTCTCTGTAATGCAATGAAGTATCCAGTAGTGAGTTTTGGGGTGTCTTATGGTTTGTTATGGCTTTGGGCAGCCTGTCTTTTAATGTTCAGTGTTGTGTTCCTGTTTTGCTGGAGAATTAGTGTGATGTGTCTTGCACTGGAACTTGTTAGTTCTTGGGTGAAGCTTGGTTTCAGTGTAGGTATGGAGACTTTTGGGTGGGCTCTTGTCTATTAATGTTCCTTGGAGTCAGGAGTTCTCTGATGTTCTAAAGTTTGGGAGTTCAGTCTTCTGCCTCTGGGTTTTGGTTCTCCTCTTACAGTAGTCTCAAGACTCCGTTCACAGAGATTGGGCTGCCTTTCTGGGTTCCTGATATCCTCCACCAGCATTTAGAAGTTGTTTTGTGGTGAATTCAAATGATCTTTTGATGAATTTGTAGGGGAAAAAGTGGTCTCCCCATCTTATTCCTCCACCATCTTGGGAATCCCCCCTCTCACCCCGACTGGCATTAAGAACACAGTTTCCTCACAGGAACATGTATGGAACATTATCCTCATTCATTTCAAAATGTGGAAACTAACACCAAGGTCTTTCAATAACATCAACCACAGATTTAATGACTGATTCCAGATTTATAATCTACATCCCCAATTTTCTTTCCTGAAGGCATCCTCATCATTCTCATATAATTGGCTCAGAATTACTTAGTTTAATCCTAAATCAGTGGAGTGGGTAGCCATTCCCTTCTCCAGGGGATCTTCCCAACTCAGGGATCAAACCTGGTGCTGCTGCACTGCAGGCAGATTTTTACCATTAAGCCACTAGGAAAGTCCTTTTATTCTTCAGGTGGGTCCGAGATCCTTGAGAAACAGGGTGGAGGATTTTGCTTCTACCTCTTGTTTCTCCATTTTCTGGTCTTATTGGGGAGGGCAGTTGCTGCCATATTGAAGAGACATTTAACAATGAATCACGTCCCTAGAGCCCAGCTGTCAGGAGTCATCCTACTTGTCCTGATGTACAACCCCATGAAAACCCACTCTGTTTTGTTATGTACTAAAAGTGACCACACAATTGCACTCATCTCACATGCTAGCAAAGTAATGCTCGAAATTCTCCAAGCCAGGCTTCAACAGTATGTGAACTGTGAACTTCCAGATGTTCAAGCTGGTTTTAGAAAGGGCAGAGGAACCAGAGATCAAATTGCCAACATCCTTTGGATCACTGGAAAAGAAAGAGAGTTCTAGGAAAACATCTATTTCTGCTTTATTGACTATGCCAAAGCCTTTGACTGTATGGATCACAATCAACTGTGGAAAAATTCTGAAAGAGATGGGAATACCAGACCACCTGACCCACCTCTTGAGAAATCTGTATGCAGGCTAAGAAGCAACAGTTAGAACTGGACATGGAACAACAGACTGGTTCCAAATCAGGAAAGGAGTACGTTAAGGCTGTATATTGTCACCCTGCTTATTTACCTTATATGCAGAGTACATCATGAGAAATGCTGGACTGGATGAAGCATAAGCTGGAATCAAGACTGCTGTGAGAAATATCAATAACCTGAGACATGCAGGTGACACCACCCTTATGGCAAAAAGCAAAGAAGAACTAAAGAGCCTGTTGATGAAATTGAAAGAGGAGCATGAAAAAGTTGGCTTAAATAAAACTCAGCATTCAGAAAACTAAGATCATGTCATCTGCTCCCATCACTTCATTGCAAATAGATGGGGAAACCATGAAAGACTTCATTTTGGGGGCTCTAAAATCACTGCAGATGGTGACTGTGGCCATGAAATTAAAAGACACTTGCTGCTTGGAAGAAAAGTTATGACCAACCTAGACAGCTTATTAAAAAGCAGAGACATTACTTTGCCAACAAAGGTCCATCTAATCAAAGCTATGGATTTTCCAGTAGTCATGTATGGATGTGAGAGTTGGAGTATAAAGAAAGCTGAGCACTGAAGAACTGATGTTTTTGAACTGTGGTGTTGGATAAGACTCTTGAGAGTCCCTTGGGTAGCAAGGAGATGCAGCCAGTCCATCCCAAGGGAAATTGGTCTTGAACATTCATTGGAAGGACTGATACTGAAGCTGAACCTCCAATATTCTGGCCACCTGATGTGAAGAACATTCATTTGAAAAGCCCCTGATGCTGGGAAGGATTGAAGGCAGGAGGAAAAGGGGACAACAGAGGATGAGATGTTTGGATGGCCTCACCGACTCAATGGACATGAGTTTGAGTAAACTCTAGGAGTTGGTGAAGGACAGGGAGACCTGGTGTGCTGCAGTACATGGAGTCGCAAAGAGTTGGACATGACTGAGTAATTGAACAGAAAAGTGACTTGTTATTACCACAGGAATCCAGCTCAGTATCTTTTCTCGTTTCAGGCATTTCACCTGAGTAACTTGGCCTTGAGGAAGACCACCACAGGTCAGATAGTCAACCTGCTGTCCAACGATGTGAAAAGATTTGATCAGGTAAGCTGCCCCTGAGGGATCTTCTTCCACTTCCAGTCCTTCTGACTGGGTTTAGCTTATGGTTGATGCAGGATACCTGTGTTTGCTGTTGACCAGGATTTGTTGAGTGTCTAAAACAAGGGTTCATTTTATCCAACTCTCATTTCCTCTGTGTGCAACTGAGATGTAATAATTTGTGTTGTCCTTAGACAATAATTTTTTTTTTCTGAGATAATCTATGGCATACTTCAGTAATAGGCAGCAGTCTTGCTCCCCAGCTTAATTCATGTCCCTAGGGGTCCTCAGCTGGAATCAAGATTTCCAGGAGAAATATCAATAACCTGAGATATGCAGATGACACCACCCTTATGGCAGAAAGTGAAGAGGAACTAAAAAGCCTCTTGATGAAGGTGAAAGAGGCGGGTGAAAAAGTTGGCTTAAAGCTCAACATTCAGAAAACGAAGATCATGGTATCTGGTCCCATCACTTCATGGGAAATAGATGGGGAAACAGTGGAAACAGTGTCAGACTTTATCTTTTGTGGCTCCAAAATCACTGCAGATGGTGACTACAGCCATGAAATTAAAAGACGCTTACTCCTTGGAAGAAAAGTTATGAACAACTTAGATATCATATTGAAAAGCAGAGACATTACTTTGCCAACAAAGGTCCGTCTAGTCAAGGCTATGGTTTTTCCAGTGGCCATGTATGGATGTGAGAGTTGAACTGTGAAGAAAGCTGAGCACCGAAGAATTGATGCCTTTGAACTGTGGTGTTGGAAAAGACTCTTGAGAGTCCCTTGGACTGCAAGGAGATCCAACCGGTCCATTCTGAAGGAGATCAGCCCTGGGATTTCTTTGGAAGGAATGATGCTAAAGCTGAAACTCCAGTACTTTGGCCACCTCATGCGAAGAGTTGACTCATTGGAAAAGACTCTGATGCTGGGAGGGATTGGGGGCAGGAGGATAAGGGGACTACCGAGGATGAGATGGTTGGATGGCATCACTGACTCGATGGACATGAGTCTGAGTGAACTGCGGGAGTTGGTGATGGACAGGGAGGCCTGGCGTGCTGCGATTCATGGGGTCTCAAAGAGTTGGACACGACTGAGCGACTGAACTGAACTGAACTGAGGTGTCCTCCTGGCATGGACCTTCTTGGCACATGGTGTTGGTGTTGCTACCTGAACTGTCTTCCTCCTCCTCTGGATGATGAAGGCCTGTGGGCAGGGATTGTTCTTTCCCCCACACCCTGTTCAGTGCCTTCTGTATAGGAAGCCTTCGAGGAATAATGCCAAGTGGGTGGTCCCCAGCCAGACATAACCTCTTCTCTGCTATCTCACCACACTCTTTTTATCCACTTAGCTTATGAGTAGATCATGTAACCCACGGTGTTGTAGCTGTTGCTCAGATCTGTATTGCACTAGACACTTCTCTTTCAATTATTCATTCATCAAACATGAAGTAAGATCCCCCTACCCACTTTCAGGGATGAATACTATTTCTTTCCTGGAGAAGCCACAGGCTGTCAGGAGGTAAATACACAAGTAGTTACTGGAGAATGTGGTAGGTACCATAAAATAGGCTTTCCTAGGATGCTAGGGAGAGATGGGGGCTGAATTTTGGGACAGAGAGTTTGGGGAAGCCCTGAGCTCATATGTGGTGTAGACAAAATCAACATTTTCCTTCAGTGCTGCTGCTCTGGTTCTCCCTGGATGTCCCTGAAGCCAGCCCTGTGCTGCCCCAGAATAGCGTCATCTGGGGTAGATGCTTGAGTTTCTGCTTCAGCAGGTTTAAAACCCACTGAGATCATTCCCGTTTAGGTTCCTGTCTATTGTTTCCAAGCATAGTTTTTCTATAATGGGTCCTTACTGGTTTTGTTTTCATACCATCTTAAGAAGGCTTTGTCCTTCTCTTTTAAGGTAACAACGTTCTTGCACTACCTGTGGGTGGGGCCGCTACAGGCTATTGCAGTGACCGCCCTGCTCTATATGGAAATAGGAATATCATGTCTTGCTGGGATGGCGATTCTCATCATTCTTCTGGTTTTGCAAAGCTGCTTTGGGAAATTATTTTCATCACTCCGGTAAGAGAAACACTGATTTCAAAAATTGGTGATGTGTATTTAATTGGTAGCATCTGCAGTCTGCTTGATGCTTTTGTTCAAAAACAAGAAGTGCCTTCGTTTGTCTCTTTGTTGCATGTGTTGTAGATGCTTCAGACTTAGCCAGTGGAAGCTCCAGCCTCAAGCTGAAGGCTGACCTTTAAGGGGAAAAGTGACAACATTTGCTGACTTTTCCCAACATTGTAACCAAATAAATAGTGTCTTTAAGCAGAATTCACTGATGTTAAAGTTATTTAAACATTATTAAAAGTACTAATACTTTTATATAATATACAGGCCCTTTTCTAGCTACATTATTTTTGTTATGTTTGTATTAGAGCCATTTTCAGGTATGTATATTTTTTTCTTGTTTATAATTCAGTGTTTTTAATTATCAGTGTCCCAAGGGCAAGATCAATCTTAATTATGTCCTTATAAAGCCCCATAGCCCCAGCGGTATATGTAATAGATAAGTGGCTGGTGATGAAGAGCCAAACGATAATGAGTTACACCTGAAGCAGGTCACAGAGAGTTGGAGATGGGTCATTGTTTAGGTAGCCAGGTGATGGAGATGTTATGTTGTTTGAAGTATATTGAGGGTTGTTTGTTGGTGTCTGTATGTGTATTTTTCTATGCTTGGAATTTCCTTTGCTCTCTTTGCTGTGGAGAGATGTTCCTTATCCTTTGAAGCCTGTTCTAATGCTACCGGGTCCCTGAAGCTTTTCTTGTTCTCCTTTCCCAGTGGAATTAACAGTTCCATCTTATCTGCCCCTAGCACTTTAATCCTATTTTATTACAGCACAGACACTGTCTTCCTGTTAGAGTCAAGGTCTTTTCTGCCTTCTCTGCCCAGCTGTGACCTACTTGAGCAGACAGTCTGTATCTGTTTCATTTCAGGACTTTATTATACATTACTACAAGTTTTCCAAGTATATGTTGAATTTGGCTGAAGGTTTTAATTTCTAATTGAAATCTTTTTTTTTTTTTTTTCATTTCTCCATTTGTACATTGGTCTGTGTTTTCAGCTCAAAAGAGCTATAGGGAATCATTTGATCCCTGTTCTCTGCTTGTGCCCCCTGCTGCTGCTATGGAAAGCTGGGCTGTGGTCACTAAGGCTCATCTCTCATGTCTGTCCCCTCAGGAGTAAGACCGCAGCTCTCACAGACGACAGGATCAAGACCATGAGTGAAGTCATAACTGGCATCAGAACAATAAAAATGTATGCTTGGGAAAAGTCATTTGTAGAGCTTATTACCACATTGAGAAGGTAAGTTTTTATATATATCAAGTCACATTTTGTACTTTTTATTTCCTGTTTTTACTGAATGAATTTAGGAGTCTTACCAAGTTTTCACATTAATGTAAACTTAACTATACCCCACTCCCATATGTGGCAGTGGGGTTAAGTAGAATAGTGGGAACATAATTTTAATCTGCTCTCCCATTTACCATATATATATATGTATATATATATATATATGTATATATAGCTACACCAGATGGCTTGTGGAATCTTAGTTCCAGGGATTGAACTCAAGGCCCTAGGCAATGAAAGTGCAGAGTCCTAACCACCAGGGAATTTTCTCATTTACTATGTTCTTAAAGGAAAAAAAAAAAAAATATATATATATATATATACACACACACACATATATATGCTTCTTATACAGAAATAAAATTCATAATATTTCTTAATAGTGCAAATCCCAAATAAGCAATAATTATAAAATTTTAGTATTTGAAATGATATTTAAACTAAAGCTGTAATTTATGTTAATGTAGTACAAAGGGGAGATTATAAAGGCTGGGTATAACTGTGTCAGGCCCAACTTTACGAATCAGTATTTTTCATTCCAAACAGCCATGGAAATATCAGGTTTTTTTAATTGTAATTGTTTTTATTTTTAGATAATCATAGATTCACATGCAGTTGCTTATAGTACGGGGACCTCCCGTGAATCCACTGCTCAGTTTCCCTCAGTGGTAATTTCTGGAAACACTGTAGTGCAATATTGCAACAGGATGTTGACAACTATACAGGGAAGATACAAAATGTTTTCATCAGGACCAGGATTAAACATGTTGCCCTTCTATAGCACACCTACTTCCCTTCTGTCCCTACCACATCCTTAACCCATGTCAATCTCTAGTCTGGTCTCTATTTCTATAATTTTTTCATTTTTAAAGAATGTTATCTAAATAATACCATACAGTATGTTACCATTTTTGATTGACCTTATTCACTAAGAAGAATTCCCTAGAGACTCATCCAAGTTGTCTCATGTATAAGTAGCTGGTTCCTTTTATTGTTGAGTAGTATTCCTTGAAAATGCTGGGGTTTTGCTCTGCTTTATATTTGTAGAATTTCTTTCATCTTTCAGTTAAATATCTGATGACTGTTTATACTCGAGCCCAGGGTGCTTAGAATTCTCTGGGTGCTCCCTGTCACCTCTCACTTTGCACCTTTGTGGGCGCCCCTCCCTCTGCTGGGGAAACACTCTCATCCTTCCTCTTCTCTGGCCTCCGCCAGCCCTGACTAACTGCATGTCGTCTCAGGTTCCATGTGTCTGTGACTTGCCCTGACTCCACTGCTCTGGGGTACACGCCTCTGCTCTGTACTCCCACGGGGGCTGTGCTGGCTGCCTGTCTAATGTCTTGGTGTCTCACAATTTGGGGGTTGCTTATTCTGTCCCCCAACAAGTTCATGAGCTCCTGCAGGGATGGGCTTTGTCTTAGACATTCTCAAGGTACCTGGCACACGACTTGTGATTTCAAATGCTTGTTGACTGAATATTCAAATCCAATCTGATTGACTCAAAATGTTTAAAAGTGTGACATGAAGGACGCTTTTAGTTGGAAGAGTGAAGTGGCAATGCAGTGTGTGGTCCTGGTGTCAGGGCAGACCCCCAGGTGTGCACTGTGTAGTGTCTCTGTGATGTGAGGGATGGTTTATCTTAATCTGTGTCCACTGCCTAGAAAAGGGCCACTCACACAGGGCACTGAATTCATGGGTTGATGTTGGTGTTCCTTTTAAAACCTGTTTCCTACTCTTTTCCAGGGATGAAATTTCCAAGATTCTGAAAAGTTCCTACCTTAGAGGAATGAATTTGGCAATTTTTTTTGCTGCCAGCAAAATCATGATTTTTATCACCTTCATCATTGCCGTGGTCCTTAACAACCGGATCACAGTCAGCCAAGTGTTTCTGGTGGTGATGCTGTTCGAGACTGTGAGGTTTACAGGCACCCTCTACTTCCCCATGGCTATCGAGAAGGTGTCAGAGGCCGTTGTCAGCATCAACAGAATCAAGGTTTGATGAAAAGCAATTTTTTTTAGTTGTAGGTGAACTTTATGAACAATGTCTTATTTGGTGTCACTGTGTGCCAGTTTGGTGACATTTAAGTCTCATTGCCAAAGCTGGCAGTCTTTCCAAAATGTCATACATACTCCCCTCTCTTCCTATATAGCTGCTAAGCTGCTGCTAAGTCACTTCAGTTGTGTCCAACTCTGTGCCACCCCATAGACAGCAGCCCACGAAAGGCTCCCCTGTCCCTGGGATTCTCCAGGCAAGAACACTGGAGTGGGTTGCCATTTCCTTCTCCAATGCAGGAAAGTGAAAGTGAAGTCGCTCAGTCATGTCCGACTCTTAGCGACCCCACAGACTGCAGCCTACCAGGCTCCTCTGTCCATGGGATTTTCTAGGCAAGAGTATTGGAGTGGGTTGCCATTGCCTTCTCCGACTTCTTATATAGAGTGCATAACAAATATCATAAGATCCCTGCTGGTTTATGGGCGGCAGTAGCAGAGGCACAGGCTCTTGATGTGTAGTGATGACTGCAGGGTGATTAAAATATCTAAAAGCAGGAGCAGCAAACAGATTCCATCTCCTACACTGACTGGAATGACAAGGTAGTGACTGTACATTCCGGGTGTGAACAGGATTCCTTTCTGAGCCGGGAGGGGAGGAGATTGCTGAGAGGTCCTTGTTCCCTGGGCAAGAAGAGTAGCCACAGATTCACTCAGTTCTCTGTGTTTAAAAATGTGTTATTTCTTCCATAGATGCTCTTCTTCTTGATTGCTGAGCTTGCCTTTTGGATCTGCCTTTTCATCCCTGTTCTCTTTTCCCTTTCTGCTTAATCCATCTCAAGCTTCCCTCTTCTTTCTAACTTGTGATTCTTATCATACCCACTGTCTCCTTTTCCTAAGAGTCTGTAAATTTCCAAGGGCAAATAATTTACATCATCAAGACAAAGGCTTGGCACACAGTAGGTGCTCAATTATTCATGTCTGTATGAGTAGGTCTAAAATGAGGATAAATTGGCACTGTGACCTGGCCGGGCATGAGTTTGAGTGTCTGGGCTTTACAAAAAATCTAATTTGTTTTGTTCTTACTTTCTTACAGTGATGGATGGGCTGGTAATAGCTCTTTAGTGAAGTTAGATCACTCTGGGTGTGATTATATTTTATTTTTGGGTCTTGTCATCAAAGCCGATTTTTTTGTCATTAGTTTTCTCTACTATAAAAAACTATTACCCATAAAACATATCAATCATGTGGGTTCAGTTCTGGTCGCCTGAGTTTATCATACTCCCAAAATAGGCTCAAATTCATGTCCACTGAGTCGATGATGCCATCCAACCATCTCATCCTCTGTTGCCCCCTTCTCCTCCTGCCCTCAATCTTTCCCAGCATCAGGGTCTTTTCCAGTGAGTCAGCTCTTTGTATCAGGTGGCCAAAGTATTGGAGCTTTAGCTTCAGCATCAATCCTTCCAATGAACATTGAATATTCACGAAATTGAATGAATATTGAATATTCATGAAATTGAATGAATGCTGAATATTCATGAATATTGAATATTCATTCAATTCAAAGGGTAGATTTCCTTTAGGATTGACTGGTTTGATCTCTTTGCTGTCCAAGGGACTATCAAGAGTCTTCTCCAGCACCACAGTTCAAAAGCATCAGTTCTTCGGTGCTCAGCCTTCTTCATGGTCCAACCCTCATCTGTACATGACTACTGGAAAAACCATAGCTTTGACTATATGAACCTTTGTCAGCAAAGTGATGCCTCTGCTTTTTAATAAGCTGTTTAGGTTGGTCATAACTTTTCTTCCAAGAAGCAAGCGTCTTTTAATTTCATATCTGCAGTGATTTTGGAGCCCCAAAAGTAAAGCCTCTCACTGTTTGCATGTTTCCCCATCTATTTGCCATGAAGTGATGGGACTGAATGACATGATCTTAGTTTCCTGAATTGTTGGGGTCCTTTAATGGACCAGGACCTGGCGGTCCAGATCAATGATAAGAAAGTGAAAGAGAGAGCCAAAGGGAAGGAGAGAGAGAGACAGAGAGAGAAAAGAAAGAAAGAAAGACAGACATGGGGACCCAAACTCTTATGGAGCAAAGGTGCCTTAATGATTTTTCTGTGAGCATAAATAGGCTGTAGTACAAGAAATTTCTTTCAACAATGATAAAGATCAGAAAACCAAATGTACAGTAACTGTTACCAAGGGAACAAGGGATAATAATGGTCACAAGGTCAAGAGACAACCCATATCTCAAGGAAAAGGGGGGCAAGACTAAGCAGTTTTGTTGTAAAGAGAATGTTTACTAAAGGAGACCCAAGCCTGTCTCACACAATGACCTCTGTCCTGAGAGCTGCATGCAGTTTTACTGGCCTCTGGCAGAAGCTGATAAAGAACAGAGGATTTGTGAGAAACAGCACGTAGTTAAACACTCCCCGACAATGAATGTTGAGTTTTAAGCCAACTTTTTCACTCTCCTCTTTCACTTTCATCCAGAAACTCTTTAGTTTCTCTTCACTTTCCGTTATTAGGGTGATGTCATCTGCATATCTGAGGTTATTGATATTTCTCCTGGCAATCTTGATTCCAGGTTATTCTTCATCCAGCCCAGCATTTCACATAATGTGCTCTGCATATAATTTAAATAAGCAAGGTGACAATATACAGCCTTGATGCACTCCTTTCCAAATTTTGAACCAGTTCGTTGTTCCATGTCTGGTTTTAACTGTTGCTTCTTGACCTGCTTATAGGTTTCTTAGGAGGCAGGTAAGGTGGTCTGGTCCTATTTCTTTAAGAATTTTTCACAGTTTGTTGTGATCCACATAGTCAAAGGCTTTAGAATAGTCAGTGAAGCAGAAGTCGATGTTTTTCTGGAATTTTCTTGCTCTTTCTATGATCCAACGGATATTGGCAGTTTACCTCTGGTTCCTCTACCTTTTCTAAATCCAGTTTGTACATCTGGAATTTCTCAGTTCACATACTGCTGAAGCTTGAAGGATTTTGAACATTACTTTGCTAGCATGTGGAATGAGCACAATTATGCAATAGTTTGAACATTCTTTGACCTTGCCTTTCTTTGGGATTGGGCTTCCCTGGTGGCTCAGCTGGTAAAGAATCCACCTGCAATGCAGGAGACCTGGGTTTGATCCCTTGGTTGGAAAGATCCCTTAAAGAAGGGAAAGGCTACCCACTCTAGTATTCTAGAGAATTCCATGGACTGTAGAGTCCATGGAGTTGCAAAGAGTCAGACTTGACTGAGCAACTTTCACTTCTTTGGGATCAGAATGAAAACTGACCTTTCCTAGTCCTGTGGCCACTGCTGAGTTTTCCAAATTTGATGGCATATTGAGTGCAGCACTTTAACAGCATCATCTTTTAGGATTTGAAGTGACTCAGTTGGAATCTCATCACCTCCTCTAGCTTTGTTCATAGTAATGATTCCAAGGCTAACTTGACTTCACACTATAGGATGTTTGGCTCTAGGTGAGTGATCACACCATTGCAGTTATCCAGATTATTAAGACCTATGGAACCTGCTTCTCTTTTGTCTCCTTCATTGGCAGACGTGTTCTTTACCACTAGAGCCACCTGGGAAGCCCAAAGAACTACCATGCTGCTGCTGCTAATGCGCGTCAGTCATGTCCAACTCTGTGCGACTCCATAGACGGCAGCCCACCAGGCTTCCCCGTCCCTGGGATTCTCCAGGCAAGAACACTGGAGTGAGTTGCCATTTCCTTCTCCAATGCGTGAAAGTAAAAAGTGAAAATGAAGTCACTCAGTCGTCTCTTCGCGACCCCATGGACTGCAGCCTACCAGGTTCCTCTGTCCATGGATTTTCCAGTTAAGAGTACTGGAGTGGGGTTCCACTGCTTTCTCTGAAGAACTACCATATGATCCAACAATTCCAGTTCTAGGTATTTTCCCAAATAAAATGAAATAAGAGATATCTTTTCAAAATATATCTGTACTCCCATGTTCATTGCAATGCTACTCATAATAACCAAGATGTGGAAACTACCTGAATGTTCACTGGTGGGTGAATGAGTATAAAGTGAGTGTGTACATAAAGCAGAATGTTATTCAGTGTTAGGAAAAAAGGAAACTCTGCAATAGCAACAACATGGGTGAAACCTGAAGACATGATGAGTGACATAAGCTAGTCATGTGAGGACACATGCTGTATGATTCTGCTTGTAAGAGGTATCAAAAATAATCAAATTCATAGAATCAAAATCAAAGCTAAAGGGGAAATAGGGAGTTACTGATCAATAGACATAAAATTTCAGGTAAGAAAGATGAATATATTTTGGATTATCTCCTATACAGTGTTGTTTCTGTTGTTACCAATGATGTACCTTTAATTTACTGTAATAAAATGACAACAGAAATAGAATCCTGATAGCAATTGAATGGGATAAGCATAAGTGTCCCCATTTTACAGGTAAGGAAACAGGTCCTATAACAGATGAAATAGTTCACCCGTCTTTTCATCTCTCATAAGTGACAGAACTAGGATTCTGCCCAAAGCCTGGTTTCTTGCATCGCCTTGTTAGTATATTCTGGCATGTGGAATCTCTCATTAAGTGTGGCTTTCATCATCTGTGACCCTACATCTCTTTCTTTGAGCTCCTGGATGTAACTTTGAGCTGACTAAGCCACGTGTTTGTGGATTTCTTTCCTTCCCTGAACTCCAGACTTATCTAAAAGGCAGCTACAGTGCCTTGTTCATCTTTGTACTCCTCACAAATAGCCAATGCTCAGAAAATGTGCAACTGAAGTACCTTCCAGCTCCATCATGTCTAGGCTCCTGCAGATGCCTAACTATTAAGAATGGTTGTAGTGGAGACAGTGGTAACTCTGATTCTCAAATCAATTATGTGACGCACTTAAAGGAGATGCATGAAAGGGGACCTGCAGAGTTTTTCGGAGTATTGTGCTCAAAAATATTTGAGCAGGATTTTTTATTTATTTTCCACCAAAATGTACCTGAACAGTGTCTGAGGCTTAAAATTACTTTCCATGTAAATGTGTGTGGTAACATTAAAATTATAACCTACTGAGAACTTTAAATTTTCCTGGGGCTTTGTCAGGATGCTTTGTGTTCTGATTAAACATCATTGATTTGAGCAAGAAACCTAGATTTTCTCATGTTCATACATTTTCTGGCGGGATGATGGTCTAGGAATTTAGAGATCTTTTAGGCAATAGTTGTTTTCAGTAAAGGCGGGACCAATGGCCAAGAATAAGCATGGTGAGAAGGTTGGTGTTAGTATGACACATTGTTCCAAGGTGAGTAGAAATAATTGTTGAACTATTTTTTTTCTTTTACATATTAGACTCTTATTCAGCTCATATAATTTCTGCAATGCTTAAGAAATTTTTATTTCTCTAGCTCATCAGAATCCCTTGAATGCCTTTTAAAAAAATCACACCTTGGTGTTTCTGATTCACTAGGTTTTTGCTAGGGCCCAAAGTATCTGTGTCTTTAGTCAATGTGCCATGCATCTGAAAATCAGCCAAACCTGGGAAATATTGCCCTAGTTGTAGACAGAAACACACAAAGTCATCAGGTATTTTAGCAAATATAAAATACGACAGGATGTTGTTGAGATTAAAATAATTTGAGAGGAAAACCCTGTCTTAATTTATGCTAGACTTTTGGTGGGGTGCGGGGGAGTAAATTTGAAGTTTATCCACCTATTTCATCACTTCACAAAATAATGGAATACTACCTACCTGAAGTCTGGAGCAGGCTAGATGAGTATGTTCAGTGGCAGATAAGCACATGCAGAGAAGTCCTTCCTCCTTGGAATGTATATTTTATCAAGTGAGGGGTTACTGCTACTGCTGCTGCTAAGTCACTTCAGTTGTGTCCGACTCTGTGCGACCCCATAGACGGCAGCCCACCAGGCTCCCCCGTCCCTGGGATTCTCCAGGCAAGAACACTGGAGTGGGTTGCCATTTCCTTCTCCAATGCATGAAAGTGAAAAGTGAAAGTGAAGTCGCTCAGTCGTGTACGACTCCTAGCGACCCCATGGACTGCAGCCCACCAGGCCCCTCCGTCCATGGGATTTTCCAGGCAAGAGTACTGGAGTGGGTTGCCATTGCCTTCTCTGAGTGAGGGGTTAAAATAGAATCAAATAGTGAAACTCATAGTGGAGGCACATTTGTCTGTCATTAGTCCTTGGAAGGAAAAGTCTGAGGTGCCATGAAGTGCTTTGGCAGAATCACTGGTGTAATTTTGGAGGTCGTGTTTCCTGGGAAGGCTGAGGAAATTACCTGAAGAATTCCGTGTGTAGGGCTGGGGGAGGTGGGAGGCTGATGCTTCTCATTTTCCTGGGGAAGGTAATGTGATAAAGGCTTTTAGTGCATGAGAAGGGCATTCATGCATTTAAGGAACCAAAAATGTTTGAGCCTCCAGAGTATGGAGTGCTAGAGGCCTGATCAGGGGACTATGTAAGTCCCTACAGGTAACTTTAAGATTTTTTATCATCTCAGAGTTCCCTCTGGCTGCAGGTTCTAAATGTGCTGGAGTTTGGAGCCAGACTTTCTCCTTGAGGAGAAACTAGTCCACTTACTGAGAAACTTACAACTTTCCTCATGGCCTGAAACTCTTCATATTATATATACACACAAACATACACACACACACCCTACACACACACACACACACACACACACACACATATATATATAATATGTGTGTATTATATACACGCACAAACCTATATATATAAAATACTCTATGTATCCTGTATTCACTATGTTGCTGTATATCTGATGCACTGTATATTTTATTCTATATATTATTTAGTGTGTTCTGATGTGAACCAACACTTTAAGTACAGTTGGAAAAATGATATGTAGGCTATATGAAGTTTGTTATCAATTCCAGGAAAGCAGTTATGTTTGTTTGTGCTTTCATCCTGCAAACTAAACTGTCTGTTTTTCCTTTCTCTGTAGGACTTTCTGTTACTCGAAGAGATACCACTGCATGACCATCAGCTGCTGCCATCAGATGGTGAAACAATTGTGGATGTGCAAGATTTAACTGCTTTTTGGGATAAGGTAACAAGTCCTCCACCTCAGGATCATGACTGCTAATAAAACAACTGTGACATAGATTTATAAGAAAATTTTGAGGTTTTACACATGGTGTAAAATGTGACTTACTCATACACTGAAAGTATGTTATAAAACTTCTCAAAATCAGGAATAAGGTTTGAAACTACTGGAGATTATAAAATCAGCTAAGACATCTTACAGGTTGTTCTCTCTCTCATTTTCAACAGAGCTTTAGAGTATTAGCATATCTTGAACTTAAATTATGTACATTGGTAATATTAGAATTTACAGGATTGGGCATACAAAATGCTGCGGTATGATGTGGGTTAACTAACAAATACACAACCAGTTGTTAGAAACAACAGCCTGTGGGGAATCATGTACATTTTCTGTATACTGATCTTCACAGACCATCTTACTACACACGGAGTGAGGCTGTGATCTGGATCTTGTCTGTGGGGTAGAGTGGGGCTCCCCCATCCTAATCTTCTGGAAGCTTCTGGCTACTTTGGTGGCAGCCAGGGACAGGAGGAGACAGCAAGTGGACATCGTGAGCTCCAGTGATTCCGTTCAAAGCTTTCACTGTATGGAAGCTGACATGGAGAACTGGCGATGTTCCAACACTTGGTTTATTTATAATGTTCAGGCAAACAGGGAAAACAGAAGAATTTGCTCTCAAGTATTGCACCCCCAGTGCAGCCCCTTTATTGACAATTGAAATGCTCGCCTGCAACCTGGTTCCATGGTCCTCTGTGCACACCGTCCTGTGTCAGTGTGGGTGAGTCAGGAAAACTGAACCCACACCACAGGAGGGTAGGTTAGGTCATGGGTTAGGTCATAGGGAGCCCTCAGGAGGGAGAGGGGCACAGACGTTGGGGTTTTTGAGAGAAGCTGAGTCTGAATGAAGCCCCTGCTGGGTTGGGAGGCAGGAGATTCTGTAACCTGCTCCCCTAGACAGCCAGGTGGGCAGGTGGGGGGAGGTCTCAGGGACCCAGTTCTCATTCATGAAATGGTGGGACTTGGTCTGTTTTTAAGCTCTAAAATAAATGGTCCTGTGTGAGCCTCCAGATTTCATGGAACAGGGGTTTCCAACTGTGTCTGCACAGAGTTAGGGCTCAGCTGATGATCCTTGTTGAGTCAGTGTCCCCTGATCCTGGGTAACCATAATGGGAGGGGACCCAGTGCCTCTGAGCTGTCAAGTGCTGCCCCCTTCTGGTCATGGCAGAGTAGTGCCTGCCCGAAGCCTGAACAGGGAGGGAACTCAATGTCCTGTCCTGACAAACTATGAGGGGAGGGGACAGGGATGATGATTGTATGTGGTTCATTGTTTTGTTGTCACACCTGAGTGAAAAGTAGTAAAATAGGACCCTAAGTGTCAACGCGAAGAAAGGCGTGAAGTGTAAACAAATGCTTCTTGTATATTAAAATCTAGCTTCTTACTGATTTTTCTTTTCTTTTTTTTAAATTTTATTTTATTTTTAATAATATTTTAATATTTTTAATAAAAAAAAAAATAAAAAAAAAAAAAAAAAATCAGTAATAAGCTAGATTTTAATATACAATTTAAAAAAAAAAAGAAAAATCAGTAAGAAGCTAGATTTTAATATACAAGAAGCATTTGTTTAAACTTCACGCCTTTCTTCGCGTTGACACTTAGGGTCCTATTTTACTACTTTTCACTCAGGTGTGACAACAAAACAATGAACCACATACAATCATCATCCCTGTCCCCTCCCCTCATAGTTTGTCAGGACAGGACATTGAGTTCCCTCCCTGTTCAGGCTTCGGGCAGGCACTACTCTGCCATGACCAGAAGGGGGCAGCACTTGACAGCTCAGAGGCTCTGGGTCCCCTCCCATTATGGTTACCCAGGATCATGTAAATATCATGTAGGAAACGAGTTGCCAGTCCAGGTTCGATGCACGATGCTGGATGCTTGGGGCTGGTGTACTGGGACGGCCCAGGGGGATGGCATGGGGAGGGAGGAGGGAGGAGGGTTCGGGATGGGGAACACATGTATACCTGTGGCGGATTCATTTTGATATTTGGCAAAACTAATACAATTATGTAAAGTTTAAAAATAAAATAAAATTAGAAAAAAAAAAAACAGGGCCAAGATTAGGGTTGAGAGAAGCCCTTGCCTCCCATGTAAAGTTTAAGGGGGCACCAACACTCTCAGGAGTCACCGGTCTGCCTCAGACTCTGATATGGGACAGGGCAGCACTGTTACTGATCCTATCTTTATGTAAATTTTGTTTTTCACTTTGTAAAAAAAAAAAAAAAAAAAAAAAAAATTTATTTTATTTTTAAACTTTACATAATTGTATTAGTTTTGCCAAATATCAGAATGAATCCGCCACAGGTATACAGGTGTTCCCCATCCTGAACCCCCTCCTCCTCCTCCCTCCCACACCATCCTCTGGGTCGTCCCAGTGCACCAGCCCCAAGCATCCAGTATCGCGCATAGAACCTGGACTGGCAACTCGTTTCTTACATGATATTCTACATGTTTCAATGTCACTCTCCCAAATCTTCCCACCCTCTCCCTCTCCCACAGAGTCCATAAGACTGTTCTATACATCAGTGTCTCCTTTGCTGTCTCGTACACCTGGTTATTGTTACCATCTTTCTAAATTCCATATATATGCGTTAGTATACTGTATTTATGTTTTTCCTTCTGGCTTACTTCACTCTGTATAATAGGCTCCAGTTTCATCCATCTCATTAGAACTGATTCAAATGTATTCTTTTTAATGGCTGAGTAATACTCCATTGTGTATATGTACCAAAGCTTTCTTATCCATTCATCTGCTGATGGACATCTAGGTTGCTTCCATGTCCTGGCTATTATAAACAGTGCTGCGATGAACATTGGGGTACACGTGTCTCTTTCCCTTCTGGTTTCCTCAGTGTGTATGCCCAGCAGTGGGATTGCTGGATCATAAGGCAGTTCTATTTCCAGTTTTTTAAGGAATCTCCACACTGTTCTCCATAGTGGCTGTACTAGTTTGCATTCCCACCAACAGTGTAAGAGGGTTCCCTTTTCTCCACACCCTCTCCAGCATTTATTATTTGTAGACTTTTGGATCGCAGCCATTCTGACTGGTGTGAAATGGTACCTCATAGTGGTTTTGATTTGCATTTCTCTGAGAATGAGTGATGTTGAGCATCTTTTCATGTGTTTGTTAGCCATCTGTATGTCTTCTTTGGAGAAATGTCTATTTAGTTCTTTGGCCCATTTTTTGATTGGGTCATTTATTTTTCTGGAGTTG
Source organism: Bos mutus (assembly GCF_027580195.1). Taxonomy (NCBI): domain Eukaryota; kingdom Metazoa; phylum Chordata; class Mammalia; order Artiodactyla; family Bovidae; genus Bos; species Bos mutus. The sequence continues at coordinate 142,180 of NW_027219464.1, forward strand.
AGCTGTAGGAGTTGCTTGTATATTTTTGAGATTAGTTGTTTGTCAGTTGCTTCATTTGCTATTATTTTCTCCCATTCTGAAGGCTGTCTTTTCACCTTGCTAATAGTTTCCTTTGATGTGCAGAAGCTTTTAAGGTTAATTAGGTCCCATTTGTTTATTTTTGCTTTTGTTTCCAATATTCTGGGAGGTGGGTCATAGAGGATCCTGCTGTGATGTATGTCAGAGAGTGTTTTGCCTATGTTCTCCTCTAGGAGTTTTATAGTTTCTGGTCTTACGTTTAGATCTTTAATCCATTTTGAATTTATTTTTGTGTATGGTGTTAGAAAGTGTTCTAGTTTCATTCTTTTACAAGTGGTTGACCAGATTTCCCAGCACCACTTGTTAAAGAGATTGTCTTTAATCCATTGTATATTCTTGCCTCCTTTGTCAAAGATAAGGTGTCCATATGTGCGTGGATTTATCTCTGGGCTTTCTATTTTATTCCATTGATCTATATTTCTGTCTTTGTGCCAGTACCATACTGTCTTGATAACTGTGGCTTTGTAGTAGAGCCTGAAGTCAGGTAGGTTGATTGCTCCAGTTCCATTCTTCTTTCTCAAGATCGCTTTGGCTATTCGAGTTTTTTTGTATTTCCATACAAATTGTGAAATTATTTGTTCTAGCTCTGTGAAGAATACTGTTGGTAGCTTGATAGGGATTGCGTTGAATCTATAAATTGCTTTGGGTAGTATACTCATTTTCACTATATTGATTCTTCCAATCCATGAACATGGTATATTTCTCCATCTATTAGTGTCCTCTTTGATTTCTTTCACCAGTGTTTATAGTTTTCTATATATAGGTCTTTAGTTTCTTTAGGTAGATATATTCCTAAGTATTTTATTCTTTCCGTTGCAATGGTGAATGGAATTGTTTCCTTAATTTCTCTCTCTGTTTTCTCATTATTAGTGTATAGGAATGCAAGGGATTTCTGGGTGTTGATTTTATATCCTGCAACTTTACTATAGTCATTGATTATTTCTAGTAATTTTCTGGTGGAATCTTTAGGGTTTTCTATGTAGAGGATCATGTCATCTGCAAATAGTGAGAGTTTTACTTCTTCTTTTCCAATTTGGATTCCTTTTATTTCTTTTTCTGCTCTGATTGCTGTGGCCAAAACTTCCAAAACTATGTTGAATAGTAATGGTGAAAGTGGGCACCCTTGTCTTGTTCCTGACTTTAGAGGAAATGCTTTCAATGTTTCACCATTGAGGATAATGTTTGCTGTGGGTTTGTCATATATAGCTTTTATTATGTTGAGGTATGTTCCTTCTATTCCTGCTTTCTGGAGAGTTTTTATCATAAATGGATGTTGAATTTTGTCAAAGGCTTTCTCTGCATCTATTGAGATAATCATATGGTTTTATTTTTCAATTTGTTAATGTGGTGTATTACATTGATTGATTTGCGGATATTGAAGAATCCTTGCATCCCTGGGATAAAGCCCACTTGATCATGGTGTATAATCTTTTAATGTGTTGTTGGATTCTGATTGCTAGAATTTTGTTAAGGATTTTTGCATCTATGTTCATCAGTGATATTGGCCTATAGTTTTTTCTTTTTGTGGCATCTTTGTCAGGTTTTGGTATTAGGGTGATGGTGGCCTCATAGAATGAGTTTGGAAGTTTACCTTCCTCTGCAATTTTGGAAGAGTTTGAGCAGGATAGGTGTCAGCTCTTCTCTAAATTTTTGGTAGAATTCAACTGTGAAGCCGTCTGGACCAGGGCTTTTGTTTGCTGGAAGATTTTTGATTACAGTTTCAATTTCCATGCTTGTGATGGGTCTGTTAAGATTTTCTATTTCTTCCTGGTCGAGTTTTGGAAAGTTGTACTTTTCTAAGAATTTGTCCATTTCTTCCACGTTGTCCATTGTATTGGCATATAATTGTTGATAGTAGTCTGTTATGATCCTTTGTATTTCTGTGTTGTCTGTTGTGATCTCTCCATTTTCGTTTCTAATTTTGTTGATTTGATTTTTCTCCCTTCGTTTCTTGATGAGTCTGGCTAATGGTTTGTCAATTTTATTTATCCTTTCAAAGAACCAGCTTTTGGTTTTGTTGATTTTTGCTATGGTCTCTTTTGTTTCTTTTGCATTTATTTCTGCTCTAATTTTTAAGATTTCTTTCCTTCTACTAACCCTGGGGTTCTTCATTTCTTCCTTTTCTAGTTGCTTTAGGTGTAGAGTTAGGTTATTTATTTGACTTTTTTCTTGTTTCTTGAGGTGTGCCTGTATTGCTATGAACTTTCCCCTTAGGACTGCTTTTACCGTGTCCCACAGGTTTTGGGTTGTTGTGTTTTCATTTTCATTCGTTTCTATGCAAATTTTGATTTCTTTTTTGATTTCTTCTGTGATTTGTTGGTTATTTAGCAGCGTGTTGTTCAGCCTCCATATGTTGGAATTTTTAATAGTTTTTCTCCTGTAATTGAGATCTAATCTTACTGCATTGTGGTCAGAAAAAATGCTTGGGATGATTTCTATTTTTTCTAAACCTGAAACTTTTTTTTGGTGATGAAAGTTAATTATTTTTTTTTAGTAAATGATTGCCTTATTATCAGTTCAGCTGTTTACAGAGAAATCTTTCATTTTGAAGATTATCTAGACTTTTTTATACAGACTCTATGCTTTTAGTCTTTGGGGCATTTTACTTAATTACATGTAACCACTGTGTATGTATTTTTAAACATAACAGTTACTGACAATTTTCTTAACACTTAGAATATGTAAAGAAGTACACATACCCTCAAGTCTCCCAGGAATACGCCCTGTGATTGGCATGATGAGTACTTTGTCCTTCTTCCTCATGAAATGTTTTTGTTTTCCTTACAGTATAGGTATAGGTACTTTATTTTCCCTGTTTATCCAGGACAGGTAATGCATATAACATGTATAAAACTGAGGCTTTATTCCTCTGACTCACAACGTCATAATTTTCCTTATTCCCCATTTATTTTGGTGTTATTGGTGTTAAATTAGAGCTCTCGTGAAATTAGACCATTATTTACAAGAGTTAATTTACCAAGAGTGATTTTATTATGTAAAGTGTCCTCTTCTTGCTGAGTGTTACTGAGATTTTTTTCTTTATCAAATGAAAATGGAGATATTAATGGGGATTTCAAATTACACTGTTTATTAGTATAGGACCAGGCACACTATGTTCTTCTGCTGCCACCTTGTGGAAATTAATGAGATAGTTAAAACCAAAGATTATTGCGTGTGTCTTCAGTCGCTGTGTCAGACTCTTTGTAAACCCATGGACTGTAGCCTACCAGGCTCCTCTGTCCATGGAATTTCCAGGCAAGGATACTAGAGTGGCTATGAAAGGGTAAGTAGTAAAAACCTCCCACACTGAATACTCTAGTAAGTACATTATTTTAATAAGCTTATGTACATCATTCAGTTTGCATTTCAAGCAGGTTCCTTGTCATTTCAACTCCTTAAATTCTGTGGGTGTCTACACTGGAGTCCATATTGAAATTTGGTATAAGAAGCCTTCCTAAGGCAACTAAAGCTGTTTCAACTCCCAAAAAGATAGGACTGGATGAAAAGACCTGTAAAACACAATGTCTTTTTTTTTTAATTTAATTTAATTTTATTTTTTAACTTTACAATATTGCATTGGTTTTGCCATATATCACAGAGAAGGCAACCAACATGAATCTGCCACAGATATACACGTGTTCCCCATCCTGAACCCTCCTCCCTCCTCCCTCCCCGTACCATCCCTCTGGGTCGTCCCAGTGCACCAGCCCCAAGCATCTAGTATCGTGCATCGAACCTGGACTGGCGACTCGTTTCATATATAATATTATACATGTTTCAATGCCATTCTCCCAAATCATCCCACCCTCTCCCTCTTCCACAGAGTCCAAAAGACTGTTCTATACATTAATGTCTCTTTTGCTGTCTCATATACAGGGTTATTGTTACCATCTTTCTAAATTCCACATATATGCTTTAGTATACTGTATTGGTGTTTTTCTTTCTGGCTTACTTCACTCTGTATAATAGGCTCCAGGTTTATCCACCTCATTAGAACTGATTCAGATGTATTCTTTTTAATGGCTGAGTAATACTCCATTGTGTATATGTACCACAGCTTTCTTATCCATTCATCTGCTTATGGACATCTATGTTGCTTCCATGTCCTGGCTATTATCAACAGTGCTGCGATGAACATTGGGGTACACGTGTCTCTTTCAATTCTGGTTTCCTTGCTATGTATGCCCAGCATTGGGATTGCTGGGTCATGGATTAAAGATCTAAATATAAGACCAGAAACTATAAAACTCCTAGAGGAGAACATAGGCAAAATACTCTCCGACATACATCACAGCAGGATCCTCTATGACCCACCTCCCAGAATATTGGAAATAAAACAAAAATAAACAAATGGGACATAATTAAACTTAAAAGCTTCTGCACAACAAAGGAAACTATAAGAAAGGTGAAAAGACAGACTTCAGAATGGGAGAAAATAATAGCAAATGAAGCAACTGACAACTAATCTCAAAAATATACAAGCAACTCCTACAGCTCAACTCCAGAAAAATAAATGACCCAGTCAAAAAATGGGCCAAAGAACTAAATAGACATTTCTCCAAAGAAGACATACAGATGGATAACAAACACATGAAAAGATGCTCAACATCATTCATTCTCAGAGAAATGCAAATCAAAACCACTATGAGGTACCATTTCACGCCAGTCAGATTGGCTGTGATCCAAAAGTCTACAAGCAATAAATGCTGGAGAGGGTGTGGAGAAAAGGGAACCCTCTTACACTGTTGGTGGGAATGCAAACTAGTACAGCCACTATGGAGAACAGTGTGGAGATTCCTTAAAAAACTGGAACTAGAACACAATGTCTTCAAATGAGAAAAATGTGGGCTATGTTAGCATTTCCGTGACTCTTATGGTATTTTCCCCACTATTTGAAGTAATTTGTGTTACTTTATTGAAATGGGTACATTTTTGTAACTTTCATTTGCAGGAATCAGGAACCCCAGCCCTAAAAGGCCTTTCCTTTACTGTCAGACCCGGTGAACTGTTAGCTGTGGTCGGACCTGTAGGCGCAGGAAAGGTACGTTCTGATGGGTTTTGACAGCTTGATAACAGCCCCGGTTATATTCTCAGAGTGGAGCCCAGAGCTGAGTGTGACTCAGTTTGAATTCAGTGTGTCTAGAACAGTGTTTCTCTAGGTGTATTCTGTGGAGCATTCATTTTGTGAAAAGGTTTTGTGGCAAATAAATCTGAATAAATGCACACAGTGTTTTCCTTCTTGGTGCTTCACATTGCCCAGTTGGGAACCACTTGTAAAGCACTGAACATCTCAGTGAAGGAAATTATTGATGTGACAGCTGTTCAGAATGGATGGAGACAATGGGGATTTCTTTTTGTCACAGTGGCCCCTCCAGGAAGTCTGGAGGTGGTGCAGGTTCTTCCAGGAAGTTCTGAGCATTTCCCCACGTGACCTGACTTGGTCCTATCAGTGCACATGTAGTGAATGTGCAGCCACGTGCTGGAGATAAAGGTACAGACATGAGCCAGGGCTCGACGCCTCTGCTCCAGAGCAGCCAGGTTCTGGGATGAGACAGATACACAGGCAGGTTATTTCAGCCCAGGACAATGAGCACTCTGATGTGTAGACACAGACAGAACACACCTATGTGTTGTAAAAAATTTGAAATTTGCACATTGACTTAGTCTCATGTGTTTTGTGCAACAACATACAGAAACTTAAATGTGGGATATGTACATGAAAGGGTGATGATTTCCTTTATCATGGACTTTTGCTCTGCAGACACAACTCACTTCATAGTTTAATTCATCATCTTTGTTTTTTTTTAAGATTTTTAAAATTTTTTAACTGAAGGATAATTGCTTTACAGAATTTTGTTGTTTTCTGTCAAATGTCAACATGAATCAGCCATAGGTATACATATGTCCCTTCCCTCCATAAAATTTTTTTAATGGTGTTTAACATAAACAGTTTTTTTTTTTTTTTAGTTGTTCAACTTTACCTGTCCAAGTAAAATTTGAAGCTACTGTATTACTTGCTTTTTACTATTTATCCTATCTGTTCGCGTGTCTTTGTTTTATTTAGTTATTTATTTGCTTCTTCCCTTCTTCTTGGATTATTTTCTATTACTTTATCATCTCTCTCCATTAGCTTGGAAGTTATATGTGTTTTTTTTTTTTTCCCCAAATCTTCCCACCCTCTCCCTCTCCCACAGAGTCCATAAGACTGTTCTATACATCAGTGTCTCTTTTGCTGTCTCGTATACAGGGTTATCGTTACCATTTTTCTAAATTCCATATATATGCATTAGTATACTGTATTGGTGTTTTTCCTTCTGGCTTACTTCACTCTGTATAATAGGCTCCAGTTTCATCCACCTCATTAGAACTGATTCAAATGTATTCTTTTTAATGGCTGAGTAATACTCCATTGTGTATATGTACCACAGCTTTCTTATCCATTCATCTGCTGATGGACATCTAGGTTGCTTCCATGTCCTGGCTATTATAAACAGTGCTGCGATCTTTGGATATATTATTTACACATAACTTAAAAAAATAAAATATTTGTTTATTTGACTGCATGAGATCTTAGTTCCAGCATGTAAGGTCTAGTTCCCTGACCAGGAATTGAACCCCAGCCCCTGCACTGGGAGCTCAGAGTCCCAGCCTCTGGGCCACCAGGGAGTTCCCTATACATAGCTTTTTAAGAACAAGTATTTGTCAAATAAAGGATATCCCGGATGTAGGAACAACTGCATTAAACATCAGATATATGAAATACACATCCTGTGGGGCTGCTCTACTAGAAAAAGATGTTAAAGATTCTTAATTAGTCTTTGCTGAGTAGAGCACTTCATTTGGGGGAAACTCAGGCAGCATAGATTGTTATACTATTCATATTCCTTATCAACCTTTAGTTTACCTTGACCAATGGTATTATTTTTATTTTTATTTTTATTTTCATCACAATCACCAGAGCAGTACTTTATCCTGTTCTGAAGGAAAGGGTTCTACTGTGTATCAAGCACCAGGGTGAGGTCGGCTGTGCTGCAGGGCATGTTCCATCCTGAGTGCTGCCTGTTCATTTGTGTGTTGCCATCTGTTTCAGTCATCACTGTTAAGCGCTTTGCTGGGGGAGCTTTCCTTGATCCAGGGAAATGTCAACGTCCACGGGAGGATTGCATATGTTTCTCAGCAGCCCTGGGTGTTTCCAGGAACTGTGAGGAGTAACATTTTATTTGGGAAGAAATATGAAGAAGACAGATACAAAGAAGTAATAAAGGCGTGTGCTTTGGAAAAGGTGAATAATGACTTTTGAGCTGTATATACTCAAATTTCAAATAGTGATAATGTTGGTTTAAACTCTGAAGTTAGTTGAAATTTCTTTTTAATTTGAAAAGTCTTTGATTGTTGCTCAATATATTTGCTGGTCTTCTGGGTAAATATGCAGGCACATATGTTGCTGTTTTAATCCTGATGTGATAACAACACTCACAGAATAACTTTGATGGGGGGCTGTGTGGTTGTTTCATTTTGTGAAATTTCATTCATTGTTTTTGGTATGGAGGGCTGTGCCACACGCCTTCCACAATCTTAGTTTCCTGACTACAGACTGAACTCGGTCCCTTGACTACAGACTGAACTCGGTCCCTTGACTACAGACTGAATTCGGTCCCTTGGCAAGTGAGAGCACAGAGTCCCAACCACTGGACCACCAGTGAACAGGGGATTTCCTCATTCACTTTTAATTTCTTTTTTTAATGGACAATTGCAAAACTTTGTAAAAAATAGAGAGCATGGTGTAATGAACCCTCATGTACCACCCCCCCAGCTTCAGCCAGGAACAGCTGGTGGCCAGTCTGGCTGCATCTCCAACTCTGCCAGCCCCACCCCCACCCCGGATTATTCTGGAAAAGATCCTAGACCTCAGATTAGTTCATCTGCAAATGTATTATTAGTTTTCTCTGAAAGATAGGAAAGCCTTTGGGAAAAAATCACATTATTTCACCTGAAAAATAACCCAGATTCCTGAATGTCATCGACCTGCTAGTCTCTGTTTACATGTCCTTAGTCATCTCACTGAGGAATCTCCTTCAGTGCCCCTGGAGGCAGCCTGCACATGAGGTCTCCCCCCTGACCCTTGGCTCGTGCCTCCTCAGGCCTTTTCAGTCCCTAGGTTTCCCTCTCCACTTGGTTTTGACTTGCATTTGTATTTTTATTTAAAGAAAATAGAATACTTTAACATTTCTTCTTAATACTGCATCTTTTCTTTGGGGGAGAGATTGTTTTCAGAAATGGCATTGCATTTCACAGAAAATGACAAAATTAAACATTTAATTCTAGCTTGGGATTTAAATGAAATTAGTGAATGAATGATGAAAATTGAACTTACTTGAGAGGGGAATGTAATTTGGCAAAAAGGAAGAACAATGTAAATACTGATTAAACAGTATGTTACTCTCCTGGGTTGTTCCCCTTGAGTCTGTTGAGTCCAGTCTGTACATCCGAGTATTCTTCTATACTGTGAGAAAGAGCCCAGGACAGACTTTCAGAGGTGAGGAGTTAAGACTCCAAAACCTCCTTCCTGAGGAAATAGAAAATAGTAATTTTGCTTGAAGCACAGCTCAAACATCATAGATTGTATCATGTGAGTAGCATTTTACAATAATGTTGTTAAAACAGAATTGCTCCTTTAATGGGCTTCTTTTCTAATGTCAAGTTAGTAGGAATGAGCTAGATTTGTATTAAATGGTGTTGAGACTGTATAAGAAAAGAAGAGGGAAGTGCATATAGAACAGTGAGAACAGTAGCTCCCATTTATTCAGAGTCCATATACAAATCATTTTTCTGTCTTTCACCCCTGTGTGTGCACACATGTAAGAGGGTATATGAGTTATTGATTCTTTATCAGTGTCTTCAGCATTAACATCCTCATTTTGTAGTTGGTAAAACTAAGGCTTGGAGGATCAAACAGCTCATCTCAGCTCAAGTTCAGATCCCTTTCTGCATGACTCTAGACTCCCTGCTTGTCCTTGGTGCTGTGCTGCCTCTCAGTTGAGGAAATGTATAAGGAAGAATTTTTTTAATTTATTTATTTTAATTAGAGGCTAATTACTTTACAATATCATATTGGTTTTGACGTACATTAACATGAATCCCCCACGGTGTACACGTGTTCCTAATCCTGAGCCCCTCTCCCACCTCCCTCCCCATACCATCTCTCTGGATCATAGAGCAGGTAATAGATGAAGGTATAAGGTGGGGTGTGGAGTAAACAGATCTCAGGCATTTCCTCTTTACTGTAATCACTTCCAGCCCCTAATGCCCAGATCAGACTCCAGAAACCCAGGCCAGGGTGAGGTGTTTCTTTCATGACTTTGCCTTACTGGTGAAGCTCAGCCCTTCTTTCTCCCCACATTTGAGCATCTCTACAGAAGAGATGGGACAGCGGCTGATATTCAGCTTTTTCCCTGGGGGTCAATGCTTTGTCGTAGCTACATGGGCTGATTGGACCAGTAATGTGGGCAGTGTTCTGGGGCCTCCCCCACCCTCGGGTGTCTATGCTGCAGTGTCTGGTGGGAAGGGGCCCTGCAGGACCGGGCTGCACAGCGATTCTTCTGTACATGATGTGACCATTATAAACATGGACTGCTTTCCTAGTCTGCGTGGTCGGAACACGGACACCTTCCAAATGTGTCTGGAGTGTGACGCCATCTCTGCATCCTCAGTGCTCCCTCTCTGGTCCTGACCACAGTCATCTCTCACCTAGATTTTTCCAGTAGCCTCTTTACTTATATTCATACTTCCCCTTCCCCACTTACTGCCTGTTTTCTGCAAAGCACAGGAGTGATTCCTTAAAAAACCCAAGACCATGTCAGTCCTCCCCTTCCTCCTTTACTGGAGTGACCCCAGGGCTCCTCCTGCTCTGGCTCTGCCCTCACTCCCCTCATTCTTACTCAGCTCTGCTCTCCTGCCTCCTTGTCCTGAACCCCTTGGGCACCTCCCTGTGGCCCCTGCACCCGCCCCTCCCTCTGTGAGGAGCAGCCTCTCCAGGTCTGCTAGAGCCCCCCTCCCCAGATCTGCTCACAACCCCTCTGAGCAGAGTCCTCACACCCCAGTATGGACTCACTTCCCTCCTTCACTCTCCATTCGACTTCCTTTTCCTTTTCGTCCTTAGTTCTTGCACTCAACATGAAAAGAAACTGTAGGGACTTTGTTTCCTCGTGGCTGAATTCACTGTGCCCAGAACAATGTCTAGCATGTAGTCAGTCCTCAGTAAATATCTGTTAAAATGGTCAAATGCATAAATGCTGTGGAAAACTACAGAATGAAGAAAAGATTAAAAAAAACCCCGAGAGGTTTGTTGTTTTAATGTTCAAGGTTATCGTTATTCACTATGAAATAAGCCCATTATCATTGATCAAACACTTGTGGGGAGAACAGCTGCTGAAAGGTTAGGATGCTAGGAGAACACATTTTAAATCTTTTTCTTTTTCTATCTCCTTATAGAATTTGCAGAATTTGAAGGAAAGAGATCAAACTGTGATAGGAGATGGAGGAACCCCGCTGAGTGAAGGGCAGAAAGCCCGGATCAGCCTCGCCAGGTAAATGGGGTTTCAGTTGCCATCCGCCCCTCCTCCTCCATGGCTCCTAGTGGACGTGAGCACGCAGACCCCGCTCACCAGGTGGGCCTGGGTGAAGCAGGCTCTTGGCCCTTTCCCTGGGCTCCTGGAATGAACATGACATTGTTGGACACCATCATGATTCAGAGATGAGACTCAGGGAGTGTGAAGTATTCTATCCTGACATCTCTACATTTTCTAGAGCCGTATATCAGGACGCAGACATCTACCTCCTGGACGATCCGCTCAGCGCAGTGGATGTAGAAGTCAGCAGGCACTTGTTCGAACAGTGAGTTTGCTCCTGTTTTCTATCGTTTCTTCTTTCCAAGAGCCCTGTAGGGATCAGGGAAGGAAGCTCAGGAAAGCCTTTGTGATTCAGGAGACTCAGCTCATTGTGTGCTGCTGTCCTTCTCTCCCTTTATTTCCTCAAAAGAAGATCCATTGTAGAGAAATCTTGCATCATGTTGAGGTCAGGACAGAAAAATACAGCAGGTGCTTCCAGTGTGTGGAGCACAGTGGAGTCCATGCTTTAGGGAGTCAGGGATAGATGGCAGATTCTACCCTGTGACTTGCAGTTGATGGATCCAGATGCTGTGGACAGATCCACACCCCAGGAATCAGAAGGATGCTATCCGATTTTTAAATCATAGAGTGGAAGTCTGTAATCTGATACTTGGCTGCCAGTTCTTTTCCTCCATCATTCCCTCATCATTTAAGGCACATTAGAAGGTACAGTGTTTTCAGTACTGACATAGAGCTTCCATGGAAAGGCCTTGTTATCTTATGCTTATTATTCTTTAGGTCTGAAAATACTTAGCAAAGTCTAGAATTCAGGAATAACTTATCAGAGCCATACTTGATATCAGAGTATGGCTTCAATCATTTAATGTTGCTTCATGGATGCTTGTGGAATTAATACTTAGACCCACAATATAGGGTTAACTTGAACATGAATCTAGTTATCTAGAATCTTTCTTAAATCCTGACTCTCAATTTGTGATTCTGGAATTTGGTGTCAGTGGCTCTTGCTTGGCCATAGAATCCCTGAAACAGAACAACTACGATGCTTTTCTGTGTATAATATGTCTTAACATATACTGACTGAGGCCTTTGATGGAGTCTAAATTGGCCTCCTTGAAAGCCTCATGAACTTGCTTTTGCTGAAACAGCCGCCACATCTCCCCCCAGAGTTAGTTCCCTTGCTGTTCACCCTATAAAGACAATGGGCCTTCCAGCTACACTTAACACCCTGCTGTGTGCACTGAGTTAGATGCCCTTACAGATGTCCCTGCACAAAACCTCTCAGTTTATAAGGAGGACAGTGAGCCAGGAGAGGGGAAGGACCACACTGGGCAGAATAAGGGAGATAGGACGCCCAGCTCTCATTCCTGCCTCTAAGGAACCTGTCTCTACATGGAGCTTGTTAAGACAGATGCCTGGGGAAAGGTCAGCAGAGTCAAGCTTTAGAAAGTTTCAACACAGGATAAGTGTGTTGTGCTTATAAGTAAGTGCTGAATAGAAGCAGTAGTGGAAGCTGGAGGCTTTTATTAAAAATGAATGAATCGAAAAAAAAAATATGAATGAATCGCACTTCTACTTGACATTAAGAGTTTCCTTCAGTCATGAGGCTATATCCCAGGTTGTTAAAGTTTTACTGCTTTATGCTTGAATATTAAGTGGGTTCTGTCACCTAAAGAAGGTGAGAGGCCTTAGGCGAACTGATGCTGTCTCACCATGCTATGGATCCCGACGTGTTTCAGCACCACATCACCAGACCTTCACCTCCTGGTCATCAGCTTTTCAGGTCTGTCCTGATCAGACTGCCACACTGCTATCTATACAGCACACCCTCCTGTCTACACAGCTTACCCTCCTGTCTACACGGCTCACCCTCCTGCTCCAGCCCTTCACAGGCCACTGCCACTCCACCCCATGTTCAGGAAGCAGCTCCAGGTCCTCAAACAGAGAACAGGCTTCTTTGCCATCTGCCCCCATCAGCCTTTCCAGCTCGTCCCCTTACTCACTTGGTGTCCAGCTGTGCTGGCTCTGTGGGGGTCATTTCTCACCCTGTCTGTCGGTGCACACTGGTCCCTCTGTCCCAGAGCCAGGGAGCTCTGCAGCAGGACACAGGAGGAAGGTGAAAGGTGGGTCCTGCCTTTGCCTCCTGCTCCTCCAGGGAGTGCCTGTGCCCTGTGTCTTCCCACAGTCCTCAATAATAATGCTAAATAAATAATGCTTAATAAAAAGCATTATTTAGAAAAAATGTAAAGCCCTTAATTGGTCACTTTGGAATTATTTATATTACATTATATGTGATGGAATATTAGGAAGAAAACATTTTACAACTTTTGGGTTGATCTATCTTGGACATAGCAGCCCATCAGATTTGATTTACAACCACTTTCAGGGACAATTGGCAAGTAATTCTAAATTAAGGAGAAACAGTTACATTAAAAGCTTTAGTAATAAGACTGAAGAGGGCTAACTCAGTCAAGGAACTTAGTTACAAACATTGAACTCAGTTCAGTTCAGTCGCTCAGTCGTGTCCGACTCTTTGCGACCCCATGAATTCCAGCACGCCAGGCCTCCCTGTCCATCACCAAGTCCTGGAGTTCACTCAGACCCGTGTCCATCGAGTCAGTGATGCCATCCAACCATCTCATCCTCTGTCGTCCCCTTCTCCTCCTGCCCCCAATCACTCCCAGCATCAGAGTCTTTTCCAATGAGTCAACTCTTCGCATGAGGTGGCCAAAGTACTGGAGTTTCAGCTTTAGCATCATTCCTTCCAAAGAACACCCAGGACTGATCTCCTTTAGAAGGGATTGGTTGGATCTCCTTGCAGTCCAAGAGACTCTCAAGAGTCTTCTTCAACACCACAGTTCAAAAACATCAATTCTTCAGCACTCAAATTTCTTCACAGTTCACCTCTCACATCCATACATGACAACTGGAAAAACCATAGCCTTGACTAGACGGACCTTTGTTGGCAAAGTAATGTGTCTGCTTTTCAATATGCTATCTAACTTGGTCATAACTTTCCTTCCAAGGAGTAAGCGTCTTTTAATTTCATGGCTGCAATCATGAGCAGCCATCTGCAGTGATTTTGGAGCCACAAAAGATAAAGTCTGACACTGTTTCCACTGTTTCCCCATCTATTTCCCATGAAGTGATAGGACCAGATACCATCATCTTAGTTTTCTGAATGTTGAGCTTTAAGCCAACTTTTTCACCCTCCTCTTTCACCTTTATCAAAAGACTTTTTTGTTCCTCTTCACTTTCTGCTATAAGGGTGGTGTCATCTGCATATCTGAGGTTATTGATATTTCTCCTGGCAATCTTGATTCCAGCTTGTGCTTCTTCCAGCCCAACGTTTCTCATGATGTACTCTGCATAGAAGTTAAATAAGTAGGGTGACAATATACAGCCTTGATGTACTCCTTTTCCTATTTGGAACCAGTCTGTTGTTCCATGTCCAGTTCTGACTGTTGTTTCCTGATGTGCATATAGATTTCTCAAGAGACAGGTCAGGTAGTCTGGTATTCCCGTCTCTTGAAGAATTTTCCACAGTTTATTGTGATCCACACAGTCAAAGGCTTTGGCATATTCAATAAAGCAGAAATAGATGTTTTTCTGGAACTCTCTTGCTTTTTTAATGATCCAGCAGAGGTTGGCAATTTGGTCTCTGGTTCCTCTGCCTTTCCTAAATCCAGCTTGAATATCTGGAAGTTCACAGTTCACATATTGCTGAAGCCTGGCTTGGAGAATTTTGAGCATTACTTTACTAGCGTGTGAGATGAGTGCAATTGTGTGGTAGTTTGAGCATTCTTTGGCATTGCCTTTCTTTCGGTTTGGAATGAAAACTGATCTTTTCCAGTCCTGTGGCCACTGCTGAGTTTTCCAAATTTGCTGGTGTATTGAGTGCAGCACTTTCATAGCATCATCTTTCAGGATTTGAAATGGCTCAACTGGAATTCCATCACCTCCACTAGCTTTGCTCATAGTGATGTTTTCTAAGGCCCACTTGACTTCACATTCCAGGATGTCTGGCTCTAGGTCAGTGATCACACCATAGTGATTATCTTGATCATGAAGATCTTTTTGTACAGTTCTTCTGTGTATTCTTGCCACCTCTTCTTAATATCTTCTGCTTCTATTAGGTCCATACCATTTCTGTCCTTTATCGAGCCCATCTTTGCATATGTTCTCTTGATATCTCTAATTTTCTTGAAGAGATCTCTAGTCTTTCCCATTCTGTTGTTTTCCTCTACTTCTTTGCACTGATCGCTGAGGAAGGCTTTCTTATTTCTTCTTGCTGTTCTTTGGAACTCTGCATTCAGAGTTCTGAATCTTTCCTTTTCGCTTCTCTTCTTTTCACAGGTATTTGTAAGGCCTCCCCAGACAGCCATTTTGCTTTTGCATTTCTTTTCCATGGGGATGGTCTTGATCCCTGTTTCCTGTACAATGTTACGAACCTCCATCCACAATTCATCAAGTACTCTATCTATCAGATATAGTCCCTTAAATCTATCTCACTTCCACTGTATAAGCATAAGGGATTTGATTTAGGTCATACCTGAATGGTCTAGTGGTTTTCCTACATCTCAAAGGGTAAAAATGAATCCTTTTGGATTTAATGAATTGATGGTGTTTGTGTCTACATCCTAGGGTGTGATCCTCTGATCACAGAACCAGTGTCCAGAGTGTCCACTTAGGACTTTTCTGTCCTGAGTCCAAAGTACATGACAGCCTGTGGTTAGGGAGGAGTGGGGAAGGGGGATGACCTTTACTGGGCGGATTGATGGTTTGATTTCTCAGAACATGTGGGTGAGTTGTCATTGACATTGTTTGAGATGGAGAAACTGAGGTTTAGTAGCTTGTCTGACATCGTCAGTCTCATGAGAAGGACTGAGCTTCAGTCTGCTGCCTCCAGACTCTCCATCTGACTCACTCACAGGCTGAGCTCTGGCCCTTGTTTCTGAGATTTGCTCTGCAAGGGGCTTGGGCTCCCAGGTTACCTCTCTGGAGCCCTGCCTATGGTCACCAGAGTCCTGGACCCAGGCTATAACTTCCTGGAGGAGTTGTGGACCCAGTAGGATGAAACGGGTTGAGTCCCTGTGGCGGATTCATTTCAATATTTGGTAAAACTAATACAATATTGTAAAGTTTAAAAATAAAATAAAATTAAAAAAAAATAAAAAAATAAAATGAGGAGCAGATTGAGGGGTTACTGTGAAAGGACACTTAATAATGTGAAGGACACTGAGGGGATTGTTGGGTTACACCTTGGCAGAACTTGGCAGCAGCTGTTGCTCTTAACAGGCAGGAGGTAATTACCAGTTTCAGGGGAATTGACATCCAGTTGGCTTGTTGGTTACCATGGAAACCAGCAGAGGGTCATGCCCCTCCTGCCCCTTTGACAAGCATAGTGGAGGGTTCTGATCTAAAGCTAGAACAGCCATTCGCTGGGCTCTGGGACAAACATATAGGAAGGTCAGTCACGTGAGGAGGTGTAGTTGAAGCAGGCACTGGGTCAGGCAGGGGATGTAGAGAGGACAAGAGAAGAGCCATCTTGGGTGGTCTGACCACACAGGGGTCTTGGCTAAGAGAGTTGGTATGTCTTTTGATTTGTTGGTTGATTTCCACTCCGATTTGGGCCATTTGGGTTCCGTTCTTTCATTTCCATGTTTGGAAGGTGTTCAGTCCTAATGAAAGAAGAATTGCTTCCTGAATGGGACTGGGAATGTTGAAGAGAATGTTGAGGCCATGCCAGCGTTCATTTTCTGTCTAATATTATTTGGGGGGAAGGGTCTAAAATATGCACTCTGGCAAAGGTTATCAAGAAACTATTCATTTTTGTTGTTAATCTGTACATCGTAAATCATAAATAATCGCATAGAAAACTGCCTAAAAATGTACACTTTTTTTTCAAGGAGTTAAATAATTTTGTTTTTTTAACATAAATTTATTTCTTTTAATTGGAGGCCAATTACTTTACAATATTGTATTGGTTTTTCCATACGTCAACATGAATCTGCCACAGGTGTACACATGTTCCCCATCATGAACCCCCCTCCTACCTCCCTCCCTGTACCATCCCTCTGGGTCATCCCAGTGCACCAGCCCCAAGCATCCTGTACCATTTTTATATGACATAGATTCCTGTTCTCCTATTCTCACATAGAAATAACAGTGTTTTAGTTCAGTTGAGTTTTGGAATCTCAGTGTTGCTCAATTGCTTTTCTTATGAAATATATAAATGCTTAGCTGAGTTTTAGGTAAAAGAAGTTAGCTCTTGGTGCCTCCTTCACTGGATTGCTTTTTAGAATATTTTTTAGTGGAGCTGGAGTCAAGCTTGCTGCTGATGAATTTGAAGACCTTGCCAAATTCATTGATTTATGTTTGTATTAAATTTTGTCATTTATTTGGTATTTAAAGTGCAGATTTTTGACTATTATGTTGTCTTTGTCTCACTATGTTTTAAAAGTATAAATTTTTACTTTGGTATATCCCCATTAATGTGCTTTTGCATGCCATACCTTTTATATTTGTAGGTGTATTTGCCAAGCCTTGAAAGATAAGGTCACAATTTTAGTGACTCATCAGTTGCAGTACCTAAAAGCTGCAAGTAAGATTCTGCAATTGGAAAATGTAAGTAGTTTCTAGAAATCTGTGGAGCTTGCTAGCACTCTCCTAGGAGTCATGATAAATGCCCTCTTCTCCCTCAGTTTTTTGCCCCCTTCTTCCCAGAGCTGGTGGTACTCATGCCCTGAGGATGAATTCAAAGACCATAGAAATGTCACTATTATGCTCTAAGCCACATAAACCCTAAAGTGTATAAAATTGCTACTGTAGAATTACTGAGTCATCACTGTTCTAATGAAATTTGTTAAGGATAATAATGCTATATTATATACAAGATTTTGTTTTCCCCTTCCAGGATTTGAGTCAGAGTATACTAATTTGGAAATTATAGATACTAAGACCCATTGTAACCATGTTATAGTCAAACGCAGTTTGCTAAACATCTTCCATTAGCACCAGAAGTGAGGCTGGGTAGCCGAGCACCTGGGTCAGAGATGCCCACTCTGCTGGTGTCTCCAGTTGCTGGTCTCCCTGTGCAGGTCTCTGCCGGTGCCAGCCGGCAAAGTCCATCAGGTCCCGAGAACATGCACGGCGGGGCTGAGAAAAGAAACTAAAGCAAGAGAAATCTACAACAAAGATGGGGTCGAGAGGTTCAGACACGTCTCCACGAAGGGACGCAGTCTGACACCAACTTTATTCAGCATCTCATATTTATACAGAAGAGCGTGAGAAAGACAAGACAGTTAACATTTTCTTTGTTTGACCTATACATCTTACAAACAGTCACAAGAAATCTTGAGAGCATGGGAATGGCACCCTGTTATTATTTCTTACACCAGATAACATTTCTCTGTGCGTGAGAAGTTTGCACAGAACTCCAGGTGCCTGCAGTAAATAAGCGCGTAATCTCTGGGGTGGCGGGACAGAGAGCTATGTTTGCAAGCAAACCCTCAAGACTGAGGCAGCTCCCAGAGCTGTGTCCTTCGGACAAAGGACCCCGTTCTCACGGGCAGCTCTCCGCAGGTCTCTATGTGCCTGATCCATGTGGGAGCCTGTGCAGCAGGAGGTCAAGGCCCTGCCTTCACGGGGCTCCTGTTCTTATGGGGATGGGTGTGACAGAAAGGGTGACATCCTGGCCTCTTTGAGGAGCTGCTGCCTCATGGGGTCTGAGTGACATGAAGGTGGAGGCCACACAGTCACCTGGGGGAGGGGGTCTGAAGCAGGGGGTCCTCAGGATGAGGCTGACCTGGCAGGTTGGAGGAACAGCAGGAAGACCAGTGTGTCTGAGGAGAGTGAGCAGGGGGACAGGAGGGAGCTGGTCTCTGAGCAATGGGCAGGGGACCGGAAGTGGGATGGAAGCCTTGGATGGTCCAGAGCAGAGGAGGGATGTGGTCTGATGTGAGAGTTAAGAGAGTCCTATGATGCACTGGAGGGGTAACAGCAGAAGCAGTTACAAGTCTTAGTAATGCTGAGGAGACAGCAGCATGGGCTTAAGCTAGGATGTCAGTTTCTAGAGCTGCTGTAACAAAGCGCCGCAAACTGGGTGAATTAAAACAACAGAAGTTTGTCATTTCCCTGTTCTGGAGGCTATGGGTCCCAAATCCAGGTACTGGCAGGGCCATTCTCCCACTGAAGACTCCAGCGGGGGGAGAATCCTTCCCTCCAGCCTCTGGTGCTCATCTGCTTCCCTTGGTGTTCCTTGGCTTCTAACTGCAGCACTGTGGTTTCTGCCTCTAATGTCACATGGCCATTGTCCCCGTGTCTGTCTGGGTCTTTTCTCATAAGGCCATGAGTATTACTGGATGTAGGGTCACCCTGTTCCAGTCTGACCTTATCTTTACTTGATTACATCTGCAAAGAGCCTGTATCTAAATAACGTCATACCCACAGATGTCATGTTTAGGGCTTGAACGTACTTTTGGGGGGCCACCATTCAATCCACAACTCCTAGTGTGGTTGGTGGTGGACTGGAGATAAATGAGAATATTTCAGGCTTACTGGTTGGTTGATGCTTCAGTCTTGGCTTGTTTGCCTCTGGGCCTCAGCAACAGTGTCCTAAACCCTTGTCTGCTCCACAGGCCCGTGGCCAGATTCCTCACTTATCAAGTGAAGTTCTACTCTGGGAAAGATTATTAAAATGTACAATCTCTAACTCCATAGAAGTAGTTCCATGTGTAGATTCTCCACTCCCCTAGGAATGTGGGGCTCAGATTTCTCAAACATGTTGTTGTTTAGTTGCTCAGTCATGTCTGACTCTTTGCAACCCCATGGACTGTAGCCCACCCAGCTCCTTTGTCCATGGGATTTTCCAAGAATACTGGAGTGGCCTGCCATTTCTTATGTTAATGATATCCATCTTTAACACATGAGAACATATTTCTTTCATATACCCCAGCACCTAACACAGCGTTTGGCAGAGAACACAATGCTCAGTTCTATGTCAAGCTGAACCGAACTAGATTTGTCCTCCAGAATTTCAGACCTAATGATCACTTTCTTACAAAAATCATAACTTAAGATCCGTTTACTTCTCTTGATTAGCATTTATATTAGGTTAGTATTAACAAATGCAAATACATGCCTTTCGATTTTTTTTTAATTTTAGGGTGAAATGGTGGAAAAGGGGCCTTACACTGAGTTCCTGAAATCCAGAATAGATTCTGACTCCCTTTCAAAGAAGAAGACTGAGGAGCCTGAACCATCTTCCAAGTCTCCAGACCAGCCTCAAGAGTCCTCCACACAGTCAATGAAAGATGCAGCCCCAGAGGACCACGATGTGAGTTTCTCATCCTGCAACATGTCCAGATCCATCTGCTCTTGGTGGCCTTGTGGGCCTTCAATCTGCTCCAGTTATACATACACAGGTCCTCCTCGATATCCAAACCCAGGAGCCTGGATGATTCTGATAAGTGTTCAGATTAGTCCCTCACATTCCACACTCAGGAATCACTCTCTGAAATTCAGGAACCACATAGATTTTGATCACATGCTGTCCCCTGCTACCCAGATTCACCTTACTCCAACTTGCTGTGCAAGCTCAGTTTACTGTATTTGACTAGTATTTTGAGGCTCAGTTATGTTTTATGTTTCCATCATTGAGTGACAAAATAAAAGATTACAAGCTAAACATTAGTTCAATATCATTTTGTGTATTATTTTGAACAAGCTTCTGCATTTATACTTGAATTGGGTATGGTGTGCTTGTGTTGAGAATCATGATTGACTTTAAGCAAAACTAGCCAACCGTGAATAGCCTCATGCAGATGATGTTTTTTTTTTTTTTTTCCCTAATGGATCCCTAGGAATGGGATGGCTGGGTCCAAGCATAAATGCATATGTGGTTTTTCTAGGTATTTCCACACCCTTCTCTTTAGAAGACAGACTTTTCACTCCTGCCAGCATATGAGTTTTGTATGTGTCCCCACCTTTTTGCAATGAAAGTTACTGTTGAACTTTTGATATTTGGGGATTAATTACTTAATGTTTTATCTCTCACTGACATTTTTCCCCTCACAGACTGAGGATATACTGGTTAAACTACCCCTGGAGGACGATTCAAAGGGACAAGTTGGTTGTAAGACCTACAAGAATTACTTCACAGCTGGTACTCACTGGTCTATCATCATTTTCCTTATTCTAGTGAACATCGCAGCTCAGGTAAATAAGGACATTTATTTTGCTTTGTGCCCTCAGTTTGGTATTTACATATTATTTGTACTTTATATGGGCTTCCCTGGTGGCTCAGATGGTAAAGCGTCTTCCTGCAATGCTGGAGACGCCAGTTCGATTCCTGGGTCAGGAAGATCACCTGGAGAAGGAAATGTCAATCCACTCCAGCACTCTTGTCTGGAAAATCACATGGACAGAGGAGCCTGATAGGCTATAGTCCATGGGGTCGCAAAGAGTCACACACGACTGAGCGACTTCACTTCACTTCACTTCACTTATACTTTATTTATCATTATTCTTAGTATGTATATGAAGATATTTAAAGAACTGGCCCATGAGGCTGTGGGATCTAGCTTGGTAAGTGTGAAATCAGGAAGGCAGGCCTGCAGGCTGGAACCTCAGGCAGGAGCTGACCCTGCTGTCTTGAGGCAGAATTTCTTCCTCCTCCGGGAAGCCTCAGGTTTTTCTCTTCAGGGCTAACTGACTGGATGAGGCCACCACAGTGTTGAGGGTGATCCCCTTTACTTCCATGCTCATGATGGATGTGAACCACATTCACAAAATACCTTCATGGCAATGTCTAGACCAGTGACTGAATCACTGGAGACTGGCCTGGCCAAGCTGACATAGAAAACTGACCATCACAGTACCTGTTAAGTTTCTCTCATTTGAAAAACTCCAACATTTACACTATTATTACTGTATTTGCAGTTCATCTGGATTTGCATTGAAAAGCATTTTTTGTGGGGAGCTAAATAAGTGAGCTTTACTGGTGTTGTGTGTACATGACAGAGAGCTTCTAGGAAAATAACAATGTCTTTTGGAGATATTAAAATGCAGCATGCCCTCCCCTGTCCTGTGGTCATTTGGGGTGTGGGGCTTGGCACAGACCTGAGCTGGAAGGACCGTCTCCATGCTCTGGAGCCTTTCCGTCCCCCATCCTAGTGAGCAGGATGTGAGGGTTCAGTAACATCAGTGTGTGAGTGACTGTTGTTTCCTGCTCCCAGGTTGCCTATGTCCTGCAGGATTGGTGGCTTTTAGACTGGTGAGTGATTCCTGGTCTGACCCAAAGTGCTGGAAGTCGACAGGAAGCTCCCTCCTATTCCCACAGAGCCAGGGAGGGCGGTGGAGCTTGTTCAGCCTCCTCTTCTAACCCTCACGGAGTTTCCCTGAAGAAAAAGTTTCTTGCTGGTGGAATATGACCCCACCCTCCCATGGTCTGTCCCCATGTCTGACCCTCAGCAGCTTCCTCGTAGACAGTTTGAGAACTGAAACTCATGATTCAAGTTGAATTTTTATAAGATAGAGGGACACCAGGCCCCATGAGCTGGGAATTGTTTTCCAGCATAAACCATGTCTCCTAAATTGAGGTTTTTTGTTTTTTTTTTTTTTTGTCTTTACCTAATTCTATCTACTGCATTTTTTTCTCTTCCCTATTCCATAGGGCGAATGAACACCACATCAATGTTAGTAGACAAGGAAATGAAATGAAGACGATCGATCTGAACTGGTACTTAGTAGTTTATTCAGGTAAAGTTGAATCTTCTACTCTATTATACAGGAGTGTGAAATGCTTTTAGTGAGCCTGTGCAAGCAACTAGGGCTTCCAGGAGTAATTCAGTAATGTCTTAACAGATTAAGTCTCAGTTGCATTTACTCTGTGAATTAATTGGAATGATTATTTTTAAAATTGACTAGAAGAAAGAGATTGAATGAAGACTTTTTAAATTTATTTTATTGATGTATAGTTGATTTAGTACAGTTGTGTTGATTTCTGCTGTACAGCAAAGTGATTCAGTTTCATATATATAGAATGCTATATATGCATATATGCATATATGAATATATATGTGCATATATATTCTTTTCATATTGTATGCCATTGCTATATATGTGTATATGAATATATATGTGCATATATATTCTTTTTCATATTATATGCCATTATGGCTTGTTACAGACTATGGAATACCATTCCCTGTGCTATGCAGTAGGATCTGGTTATCCACTCTCAGTATAATAGTTTCCATCTGCTCACCCCAGACTCCCAGTCCACCCCTCCCCACCCTTCTTCCCCTTGGCAACCACAGGTCTGTTCTCTCTGTGAGTCTGTTTCTATTTTGTAGATAAGTTTATTTGTATCATATCTTAGATTCCACATGTAAGTGATATGATGTTTGTCTTTCTCTTTCTGATTTACTTCACTTAATATGATAATCTCTAGGCCCATTCATGTTGCTGCAATTTTCATGCTGCATTATTTCATTCTTTTTATGGTTGATCAGTATTCCATTATATGTGCGCGTGTGTGTGTATACTTTCAGTATACCATTATATATGTGTGTGTGTATACTACATCTTCTTTATCCATTTATCTGTTGATGGACATTTAGATTGTTTCTATGTCTTGACTACTGTAAATAGTAATGCAGTGAACACAGGGTGCATGTTTCATTTCAAATCAGTTGTCTTTGGATGTATACCCAGGAGTGGGATTGCAGGATCATATGGCAACTTTACACATGGTCATCACCAGATGGTCAATACCAAAATCAGATTGATTATATTCTTTGCAGTCAAAGATGGAGAAGCTCTATGCTGCTGCTAAGTCGCTTCAGTTGTGTCCCTCTCTGTGTGACCCCATAGACGGCAGCCCACCAGGCTCCCCCATCCCTGGGATTCTCCAGGCAAGAACACTGGAGTGGGTTGCCAATTCCTTCTCCAGTGCATGAAAGTGAAAAGTGAAAGGGAAGTCACTCAGTCATGTCTGACTCTTAGCGACCTCATGGAGAAGCTCTATACAGTCAGCAAAGATAAGACCAGGAGCTGACTGTGGCTCAGATCATAAACTCCTTATTGCCAACTTTAGACTTAAAATGAAGAAAGCAGGGGAAAACCACTAGACCATTCAGGTATGACCTAATTCAAATCCCTTATGATTATACAGTGGAAGTGAGAAATAAATTCAAGGGATTAGATCTGATAGAGTGCCTGAAGAACTATGGACAGAGGTTCGTAACATTATACAGGAGGCAGGGATCAAGACTATACAAGAAAAATAAATGAAAAAGGCAAACTGGTTGTCTGAGGAGGCCTTACAAATAGCTCTGAGAAAAAGAGAAGTGAAAGGCAAAGGAGAACACATGTATACCTGTGGTGGATTCATTTTGATATTTGGCAAAACTAATACAATTATGTAAAGTTTAAAAATAAAATAAATTTTTTAAAAAGGAGAGATAAACACATTAGAATGCAGAGTTTCAAAGAATAGCAAGAAGAAATAAGAAAGCCTTCCTCAGTGATCAATGCAAAGAAATAGAGGAAAACAATAGAATGGGAAAGACTAGAGGTCTTTTCAGGAAAATTAGAGGTACCTAGGGAATATTTCATGCAAAGATGAGCACAATAAAGGACAGAAATGGTATGGACCTAACAGAAGTAGAAGATATTAAGAAGAGGTGGCAAGAATACACAGAAGAACTGTACAAAAAAGATCTTCATGACCAAGATAATCACTATGGTGTGACCACTCACCTAGAACCAGACATCCTGGAATGCAAAGGTAAGTGGCCCTTAGGAAGCATCACTATGAACAAAGCTAGTGGAGGTGATGGAATTCCAGTTGATCTATTTCAAATCCTAAAAGATGATGCTTTGAAAGTGCTGCACTCAATATGCCAGCAAATTTGGAAAACTCAGCAGTGGCCACAGGACTGGAAAAGATCAGTTTTCATTCCAATCCCAAATAAAAGCAATGTCAAAGAATGCTTTAACTGTTGCACAATTGCACTCATCTCACATGCTAGTAAAGTAATGCTCAAAATTCTCCAAGCTAGGCTTCAATAGCATGTGAACCATGAACTTCCAGATGTCCAAGCTGGACTTAGAAAAGGCAGAGGAACCAGAGATCAGATTTCCAACATCCATTGGATCATTGAAAAAACAAGAGCATTCTAGAAAAAAAAAACATCTACTTCTGCTTTATTGACTATGACAAAGCTGTTGACACTGTGGATCACAACAAACTGTAGAAAATTCTTAAAGAGATGAGAATACCAGACCACCTGACCTGCCTCCTAAGAAAGCTGTATGCAGGTCAGGAAGCAACAGTTAGAACTGGACATGGAACAACAGACTGATTCCAATTCAGGAAATGAGGACATCAAGGCTGTATGTTGTCACCTTGCTTATTTATGTTATATGCAGGGCACATCATGAGAAACGCTGTGCTGGATGAAGCAAAAACTGGAATCAAAATTGCTGGGAGAAATATCAATAACCTCAGATATGTAGATGACAATACCCTTATGGCAGAAAGCAAAGAAGAACTAAAGAGCCTCTTGATGAAAGTGAAAGTGGAGAGTGAAAAAGTTGGTTTAAAGCTCAACATTCAGAAAACTAAGATCATGGCATCCGGTCCCATCACTTCTTGGGAAATAAATGGGGAAACAGTGGAAACAGTGACAGACTTTATTTTTTTGATTTCCAAAATCACTGAAGATGTTGCCATTGGCCATAAAATTAAAAATGCTTGCTCCTTGGAAGAAAAGTTATGACCAACCTAGACAGCATGTTAAAAAGCAGAGACATTACTTTGCCAACAAAGTTCCGTCTAGTCAAGACTATGGTTTTTCCAGTGGTTATGTATGGATGTTAGAGTTGGACTATAGAGAAAGCTGAGCACTGAAGAATTGATGCTTTTGAATTGTGGTGTTGGAGAAGACTCTTGAGAGTCCCTTGGACTGCAAGGAGATCCAACCAAGCCATCCTAAAGGAGATCAGTCCTGGATGTTCATTGGAAGGACTGATGTTGAAGCTGAAACTCCAATACTTTGGCCACCTGATGCAAAGAACTGACTCATTTGAAAAAACCCTGATGCTGGGAAAGATTGAAGGCAAGAGGAGAGAGGGATGACAGAGGATGAGATGGTTGAATGGTATCACTGACTCAATGGACATCAGTTTGAGTAAACTCTGGAAGTTGGTGATGGACAGGGAGGCCTGGCGTTCTGCAGTCCATGGTGTCTGAAAGAGTCAGACATGACTGAGCAACTGAACTGAACTGCTGGCAACTTTACTTTTAGTTTTTTGAGGACCCTCCACTGTTTGCCACAGTGATTGCCTCAGTTTACGTTCCTACCAACAGTGTACATATGTTCCCTTTTCACCACACCCTCTTCAACATCTGTTATTTGTATTTTTCAATGATGGTCATTATGACTGATGTTGAGTGGTACCTTATTGTAGTTTTCATTTCATAACTAGCAATGTTAAGTATCTTTGTATAGATCTGTTGGCATATATCTGTGTATGTCTTCTTTGGAAAAATGTCTATTTAAGTCATCTGTCCATTTTTTGAGCAGGTTTGCTTGTCGTTGAATTATATAAGCTGTTTTTAGATTTTGAAAATTAAGGCTTTGTCAATCACATCAATTTCAAAGGTTTTCTTTCAGTCTGTATGTTGTCTTTCCATTTTATTTATGGTTTCCTTTGCTGTGCAGAAGCTTATAAGTTTGATTAGGTCCCATTTGTTTATTTTTGGTTTTATTTCTATCACCTTGGGAGACTGACCTAAGAAATCATTGGTACAATTATGTGAGAGGAAGTTTTACCTGTGTTCTCTTCTAGGAGTCTTATGGTGTCATGTCATATTTAAGTCTTGAAGCCATTTGGAGTTTATTTTTGTGTGAGAGTTGTTCTAACATCAGTGATTTACATACAGCTGTCCAACTTTCCCAAAACTACTTACTGAAGATACTGTCTTTTATAATATACATTGTATATAATAAACAAGTCTTGCCTCTTCTGTTGACGATTAACTTTAACAGGTGTTGAAGGTGTATGCATTTATTTCTTGGCTCTCTGTTCCATTTATTCATAGTCTATTTTTGTGCCAAAACTGCACCATTTTGATAACTATAGCTTTGTACTATCATCTGAAGTCTGGGAGGGCTATGACTCCTGCTTTGTTCTTTATCCTCAGGATTGCTTTGGCAGTTCTAGATTTCTTGTGGTTCCATATAAGTTTTAGCTGTATTTGTTAGTTTCATGAAAAATTTATGGGTAATTTGATAGGGATCTTGTTAAATCTGTAGATTGCTTTGGGTAGTATGGCCATTTTAACAGTATTAACAGTATTAATTCTTCCAATCCAAGAGCATGGAATATCTTTGCATTTCTTTGGATCATGTTTAGTTTCCTCTTTTAATGTTTTATAAATCTTTCACCTCCTTGATTATGTTTATTCCTGGGTATTTTAAGTTTTTTTGATGTGATTTTGATTTGTTTTTACATTCCTTTTATAATGTTTCATTATGAGTATAAAAAATAACTTGGTTCAGTGTGTCAATCTTGTATCCTTATGCCTTGCTGAATTCATTTACCAGTTCTATTAGTTTTTGTGTGGAGTCTTTACAGTTTTGTATATATATTATCATCTGCATATAGTGACAGTTTTACCTCTTCCCTCAAAATGTGGATAAATTTGATTTCTTTTTCTTGTCTTATGGCTGTAGCTAGGACTTCAAGTACTGTGCTGCATAGAAATAGTGAGAGTGGGCATCCTTGTCTTTCTCCAAATTTTAACAGGAAGGCTTTCAGCTTTTCACCACTGAGTATTATATTGGCCGTATGCTTTGTCATAAATGGGCTTCCCTGGTGGCTCAGATGGTAAAGAATCTGACTGCAATGCATGATCCCTGGGTTGGGAAGATTCCCTGGAAAAGGGAATAGCTACTCACTCCAGTATTCTTGCCTGTAAAAATCCATGGACAGAGGAGCCTAATGGTCTGCATACAGTCCATGAAGTTGCAGAGTTGGACATGAATGAAAGACTTATACTTTCAGTTTGTCATAAATAATTTTCATTTTGTTGAGATTTATTTCCTCTGTACTTAATTTCTTAAGAGGTTTTTTTTTTTTTTTTTATCATGAATGGATGTTCAATTTAATCAAATACTTTTTCTGTATTTATTAAGATGATCATGTGGCTTTTGTGTTTTCTTTAATTGATATGATGGATCATATCAATTGATTTGTGTATGTTAAACCATACTTGTAACCCTGGGATAAATCCAACTTGATCATAGTGCATGATTTTTTTTTTAATGTGTTGTTGGATTCAATTTGCTAATATTTTGTGGAGAATTTTTGCATCTATATTCATCAAGGATATTGTCCTATGATTTTCATTTTTGGTAGTATCTTTAACTGGTTTTGATATCAGGATGATGTTGGCTTTATGGAATGTCTTTGGGAATATTCCCTTTGCTTCAATCTTTTGGAAGAATTTGAGGATTGGTATAAGCTCTTCCTTTGTTGTTGGGTAAAGTTCACCTGTGA
Organism: Bos mutus; assembly: GCF_027580195.1. Lineage (NCBI taxonomy): Eukaryota > Metazoa > Chordata > Mammalia > Artiodactyla > Bovidae > Bos > Bos mutus. Next base: position 170,454 of record NW_027219464.1, read on the forward strand.
AGCCATCTGATCCTGGACTTTTGTGTGTAGGGATTTTTTTTTTTTTCAATTACAGATTCTATTTCATTTTAGTGATCAGTCTGTTCTAATTTTCTATGTCTTCTTGGTTCAGTTTTGGTGTGCTGTAGAATGGAGAAGGAAATGGCAACCCACTCCAGTATTCTTGCCTGGAGAATCCCACACACAGAGGAGCCTGGTGGGCTGCCATCTATGGGGTCACACAGAGCCGGACATGACTGAAGCAACTTTGCAGCAGTAGCAGCAGCAACATGTGTCTAGAAACTTGTCCATTTCTCATAGGTTGTCCAGTTTGTTAGTAAATACAGTTCATGGTTTATTTATGTATCTGTAGAATCAGTTGTTACTTATCCTCTTTCATTTATTATTTTGTTTATTTGGGTTCTCTCCTTTTATTCTTGGTAAGACTAACCAGAGGCTTGTCAATTTTGTTTACCCTTTCAGAGAACCAGCTTTTGGTTTTATTGATTTTTTTCTATTTTTTAAATATTTATTTCCTCTCTGATATTTATTATGTCCATCGTTTTGCTGATTTTAGGTTTTGTTCTTCTTTTTCTAATTCTTTTAGGTGGTAGGTTAGGTTGTTTATTTGAGGTTTTTCTTGTTTCTTGAAGAAGACCTACTTTACTATGAACTTCCCTTTAAGAACTGCTTTTGCTGCACTCTATAGATTTTGTATGGCTGTTTTCATTGTCATTTGTATTTTTAAATGTCCTCCTTGATTTAATCATTGATCCATTTTTTTTCCCTTAGTAGCATGTTTTTGTGTGTGTGTGCACTCAATTGCTCAGCTGTGTCGACTCTTCATGACCACATGGACTATAGCCCACCAGGCTACTCAGTCCATGAGATTTTCCAGACAAGAATACTGGCTGCTAAGTTGCTTCAGTCGTGTCCGACTCTGTGCAACCCCATAGATGGCAGCCCACCAGGATCCCCTGTCCCTGGGATTCTCCAGGCAAGAACACTGGAGTGGGTTGCCATTTGCTTCTCCAATGCGTGAAAGTGAAAAATGAAAGTGAAGTCGCTCAGTCGTGTCTGACTCTTAGCGACCCCATGGACTGCAGCCTATCAGGCTCCTCCGTCCATGGGCTTTTCCAGGCAAGAACACTGGAGTGGGAGTGGGTTGCTATTTCCTACTCCAGGATATTTTCCTGACCCAAGGATTGAACCCACATTTCTTGCATCAGTAGGCGGATTCTTTATCACTGCATCACCTGGAAAATCCAGCATGTTGTTTAGTTTCCATGTAATCTTTCTTTCCTTATTTTTCTGTGGTTGATTTCTAGTTTTATGCAATTGTGGTCAGAAAAGATACTTGAAATAATTCCTGTCCTCTTAAATTTGTTGAGGCTTGTTTTGTGCTATCGTATGGGTCCATCCTAGAGAATGGTCCATCTGCACTTGAAAAGAATGAGTATGTTAGGGTTTATTGGGATATAATGTCCTATAAATATCTAGTAAGTCTGATTTTTCTATGGTTTCATTTAAGATCTCTGTTGTGAGTGGGGTGTTCAAGGCTCCTACTATTATTGCATCCTCATCAATTTCTCCCTTTATGTCTATCAGTATGTGTTCCATGTATTTGGATGCTCCTATATTAGTTGCATATATGTTGACAAGTGTACTATCTTCCTATATTGATCTTTTCATCATTATCTAGTGTCCTTCTATATTTTCCAGTATAATCTTTGTTTTAAAGTCTATTTTGTCTGATATGAGTATTGTTGCCTCCACTTTCTTGTTATTTCATGAAATATCTATTTCTGTCCCCTCACTTTCAATCTATGTGTGTCCTTTGCCCTGATGCAGGTCTCTTATAAGCAGCATATTGTATATTGTATGCTCTTATTATTTTTATTCAGTATGCCACTTTGTGTATTTTGTGTGTTTAGTTCTTTGACATTTAAGGTAATTTTTGATATGTATATATTTATCACCATCTTCAACTTTGTTTTCTCGTTGATTTTTATTTCTTCTTTGTTCCTTATCTTTTATTTTTTCTTTTCTAGTTTTGATGATTTTCTTTTGTGTTATGCTTCTGCTCTCTTCTTTTTGGCTTTGGAATCTATTGTATGTTTTTGATTTATGGTTACCCTCTTTTTCAATTATGTTAACTTCTTCCTATATCTGCTTGCTTTAAACTGGTAGTCATATAAGCTTAGGGCTTCTCTGGTGACTCAGTGGTAAAGAATCCATCTGCCAATGCAGGAGACAAGGCTTCTAGGGTTGGGAAAGATCCCCTGGAGAAGGAAATGGCAACCTACTCCAGTATTCTTGCCTGGAAAGATCCATGGATACAGGAGCCTGGTGGGCTGTAATCCATAGGCTCACAAGAGTCAAACATGACTTAGCAACATGACTTAACAACATATAGGCTTAAACACATTCTGAAAGAATATCTGCATTTTCTTACTCTCATATCCCATTTTATGATTTTGATGTGCCTCTTATACATCTTAATGTTTACCCTTTTGCTGTTCATGTGGTTATCATCGATTTCACAGAAAAAAATGTTTAATCTATGTATTGGCTTATTTAAGTGATTTTCTGTCCAACTGTGATATTCTCTTTCCCATGGAATCTTGCTTCTTTTCTGTTTAGAGAAGACCTTATAGTATATGGTGTGTGTGGGTTGGGGGTGGGGCGGTCTTCCCTGATAACTCAGTTGGTAAAGAATCTGCCTGCAATGCAGGAGACCTGGGTTTGATTCCTGAGTTGGGAAGATTCACTGGAGAAGGGATAGGCTACCCACTCCAGTATTCTGGCCTGGAGAATTCCATGGACTGTAGTCCACAGGGTCACAAAGGACAAGACTGAGCGACTTTCATTTTCACTTTTCGTATATCCTTTAGGACAGTTTGGTATTGTTTTGCTGTTTGCTTGTCTGAGAACTTTTATCTCTCCTTCTAAGTGCTCATCTTGCTGGATAGAGTATGTTAGGTTGCAGATTTTTTTCCCTTTTAGGACCTTGAATATATCTTGCCATTCCCTTCTTGCCTGCAACTTTTCTGTAGAAACAACAACTAATAGCCTTGGCCCAGGGTGGGCTGGGGATGGGGGTGGGATTCCTTTGTAATTAACTTTTGTTTTTCTCTTGCTGCCTTTGAATCTTCTCTTTAACTTCTGCCATTTTAATTGTATATGTCTTTGTTTAGGTCTGTTCAGGCTTATCTCACTTGGGACCCTCTGCTTCTGTACTAAAATATCTGTTTCCTTCTTTATATTTGGAAAGTTTTCTGCCATAGTTTCTTCAGATACATTTTAATCCTTTTTTTCCTCTTTATTCTCCTTCAGGAATTTCTATTATGCCTAGATTGGCATGCTTTATATTATCAAATAGGTCTCATATTTTTTTTTTTTTTTTTTTTTTTTTACATTTGTGTTTCTGTCTGCTGTTCTGATTGGGTGATTTCCCGTGATCAATCTTTCACATCACATATTCATTTTCTGCATTATTCAGTCTACTATTTATTGCCTTAAAGCCAACTTTTGTTTGGTACCAAAACATACCTCACTTTTAAATTGTGAGACATGTTGTAATTAGTAAGATTTGATATTCAGAGAGAAAAAGATGACTGCATTTTATCATTTTCTTTCTTCTCAGTTTTATTAGAACTTGTACTTGAATTAGGAAAGCCTGAAGTTGTAGCTTACACCTGCTGTTTTCCCCATGTGGTTTCTATTTAATGAGAAACAGTGATTTTTATATTCTTTATAAATGTATTTGTGATTGTATTAAACTCTTATAGAATCTATTATATGTATAAATTTATATATTATATATGAATTTATACATAAATTATAGAATAAAATATATAATGCACTTATAAAGTGTTTGCTCTGCTTTAGGATCATTGAAGAAAAAGCAGAGATCTTGTGCTGAGTGATGTTTCTTTATTTCAGGTTTAAATGTATTTACCATCCTTTTTGGCATCACGAGATCTCTGGTTTTATTCTACATCCTTGTTCGTTCTTCACAAATTTTGCACAACAAAATGGTAGAGTCCATTTTGAGATCTCTGGTAGTGTTCTTCGATAGAAACTCAATAGGTAAGTCAGACACCAAGTTTTCTCAGTAAAAATGGTTGTTAACAAACCCATTTTGTGCCTTATTATAGCTTATGTTTGAAAATGGAGGAGATACTTGAAAGAAAATCACTGTCCTGTGTTGATCCATTTTCTATAAAAAGCTGATGTTTTTCCTCCTACCAGAGAAAATGAATATAGAAGCATATAAGCTTTTATTCCAATTTGTGTTTGTGGAAAAATAAATATTCCCTTTGCAGAATGATTTAGGAACCCATTTGTTGCCTGGCATACAAAACACCATATATTTGATGGAAGTGTATTTCAGTGTTGCTGACTACTCGAGTTAGTGGTAGTGAGGTGGATGAACCTATAGCCGTTATACAGAGTGAAGTAAGAAAGATTAAAACAAATATTGTATATTAATGCATATACATGGACTCTACAAAAATGGTACTGATGAACCTATTTGCAGGAAGGAGTGGAGACTCAGATGTAGAGAATGGACTTCCGGGCACACCAGGGGAAGGAGAGTAGCACAGACGTACAAACACTATCATGTGTAAAATAGACAGCTGGTGGGAAGTTGATATAAAACACAAGGAGCCCAGCCTGACACTTTGTGATAACCTAGAGGGGTGCAATGGGGAGGGGGGAGGGAGGCTCCAGAGGAAGGGGGTATATGTATAATTATGGCTAACTCACATTGTTGTATGGCAGAAACCAATACAACATTGTGAAGCAATTTTCCTCTAATTAAAAAAGAAATTAAAAAAATGTTGGCTGTGTTATGTGGTGTTAAGCTTCCCTGGTGGCTCAGATGATAAAGAATCAATCTACCTGCAATGTGGGAGACTTAGGTTTGATCCCTGAGTTGGAAAGATCCCCTGGAGGAGGGCATGGCAACACAGTTCAGTATTCTTGCCTAGAGAATCCACATGGACACAGGAGCCTAGTGGGCTGCAGTCCATGGGGTCACAAAGAGTCAGACACGACTGAGCGACTAAGCACAGCCCACAAGCTAAGTTATTCTTTAGGAAGGACCTTCTTACAAGGAATCTCTCTCCATGAGACAGGCTGCGCATTTCTTTCTTTCATTTCCCATCCATTTCTGGAATCACAGAGCTTCTGGCATGTGTGGACACTTTGAGGTTTACCTAAAATGGCAATGATAAATTAATTAGAAGATTGATGAAATGTAAATATCCTCTTCAATGAAATTAACTCTATAGTGGACTTTTGCTGACATGTAAGAAGAGGCTTTGTGGTACGTAGCAGGTGGATGTTCAGTAGTAAGTTTCTCAATATGAGTGTCCCTGGAGGTTTCCCAGTGGTTGATGTCTCCACCCTGTGTCTTTCACCTATCCTGTTTTGGAAGGTAGCCTCTATACTGGGTTTCTTTGAGGAGTTAGTTCATCAGTGTACATGCCCACTTTATCTAATTGGTTAGATTTTTTGTGAGGCCCAGGGTGGCTTTGCTTATGCAACTAATAATTGACAGGACCTGTTAAGGGAGGTGGGCTGGAGGTCAGACAGAAGTAGCCTTGACCTAGTCATCAACTAGCCACAGGACTGTAGGCCAAAGCAGGTGTACACTATTGGGCAGGCAGATCTCAAGGTAGGATTTGTCTGCCTTGATTTAAAAGTATGGACTCTCGAGCCAACTGCCTGGGTTCAGTACTGGTGCTAGTTACTAATAGTAATAGCAATTTATAATTATGTTAATACGTATGTGTTTGTTACTTAAATTCTCTATTTCTTGGTTTTCTTACCTGTAAAAATGAGGATTCTATTCACACCTGACTGATCTTATTTTTTTTCCTAATTTTATTTTATTTTTAAACTTTACATTATTGTATTAGTTTTGCCAAATATCAAAATGAATCCGACACAGGTATACATGTGTTCCCCATCCCGAACCCTCCTCCCTCCTCCCTCCCCATACCATCCCTCTGGGCCGTCCCAGTGCACCAGCCCCAAGCATCCAGCATCGTGCATCGAACCTGGACTGGCAACTCATTTCCTACATGATATTTTACATGTTTCATTGCCATTCTCCCAAAACTTCCCCCCTCCCTCTCCCACAGAGTCCATAAGACTGTTCTATACATCAGTGTCTCTTTTGCTGTGTCATTAATCGGGTTATTGTTACCATCTTTCTAAATTCCATATATATGCGTTAGTATACTGTATTTATGTTTTTCCTTCTGGCTTACTTCACTCTGTATAATAGGCTCCAGTTTCATCCACCTCATTAGAACTGACTCAAATGTATTCTTTTTAATGGCTGAGTAATACTCCATTGTGTATATGTACCACAGCTTTCTTATCCATTCATCTGCTGATGGACATCTAGGTTGCTTCCATGTCTTGGCTATTATAAAGAGTGCTGCGATGAACATTGGGGTACATGTGTCTCTTTCCCTTCTGGTTTCCTCAGTGTGAATGCCCAGCAGTGGGATTGCTGGATCATAAGGCAGTTCTATTTCCAGTTTTTTAAGGAATCTCCACACTGTTCTCCATAGTGGCTGTACTAGTTTGCATTCCCACCAACAGTGTAAGAGGGTTCCCTTTTCTCCACACCCTCTCCAGCATTTATTATTTGTAGACTTTTGGATCGCAGCCATTCTGACTGGTGTGAAATGGTACCTCATAGTGGTTTTGATTTGCATTTCTCTGAGAATGAGTGATGTTGAGCATCTTTTCATGTGTTTGTTAGCCATCTGTATGTCTTCTTTGGAGAAATGTCTATTTAGTTCTTCCAGAGATAAATCCACGCACATATGGACACCTTATCTTTGACAAAGGAGGCAAGAATATACAATGGATTAAAGACAATCTCTTTAACAAGTAGTGCTGGGAAATCTGGTCAACCACTTGTAAAAGAATGAAACTGACTGATCTTAATGTTGTGGGTATTGTTGTTGTGCTCAGTCATTTGGTCGTGTGTAACTCTTTGTGACCCCATGGACTATAGCCCACCAGGCTCCTCTGTCCATGGAATTTTCTAGGCAAGAATACTGGAGTGGGTTGCCATTTCTGACTCCAAGGCATCTTCTTTACCCAGGAATCAAACCCGTGTCTCTTGCATCTCCTGCATTGGCAGTCAGATTTTTTATAACTGTGCCAAGTTAGTTAATACATTCACAGTGCTTAGCACATGGTCGGTGCCTAATGAGCCTTAGTGACAATGATGACATGGTGTCTGGGAACTTCATCTCCTGTGAAGTGGAGATGCTGCTCTTCCTGTTTCACAAGACTGTTGTGAGGATTAAATAAGAATGTTGAGGGCAGCGTCTTGTGTAAATTTTTCAGTGCATGTTGTTTGCCCAGGCACTGTGAGGAGCACAGGATGGTAAAATGCAGTGGCCCACACAGATCACATCTTATTAGGAAGTTAGAACAAGGAAGTGACTGGAGGAGCCCCATGCTATTATGGCTGTGAAGTTGCTCCACTTTGCCTGTTAATGTGAAAACTACACTTGTAAAGTTGGGAGCATTAAAAGGAACTGAATTTCTATTATTTCAGCCTCTGAGGTCTCATGACCACAGTTAGCCAGGTTCTTCATGTTCAAGACCTATAGGCTTCTCTAGACACTAGTTCATTTATTATTCAAGAATTTGGGACCAAGTTTAAATCTTCAAGTTCACTGATCTTAGAGCAGCCAGCACACTAATGTTTATCTTGCTTCCCCCTCCTATATCTAGTAGCAGGACTTCATTCCTTCAAGAAAATTCAAACTCAAATAAGTATCACAAAGATAAGCCTAGTTTGCCCAAAAGGTTTGGGTCAATCAATTATCTACTCACTTAGTGGTAGATTAAATTGAACTCTTTCCTATCGTATTTTCAAAAGTAGAGTTTGTAATACATAATTTAGGATGGACTTTGTTTCTGGTATATGATGTCATGAAGAGAAAACCACATATATTAGTTCACTAGAAGCTGTTTCATGGAACCATAAATTTCTGTTGACTGTCGGTCAAGCTTCCAAGTTCTGTTTTCTGTCAGTTTTCTGTCACCAAATTTCTGCTGTCTGTCAATAAAGGAGACAAAACTGCCAAACAGTTAATACATTTCCCTGGGATTTAATGTGCATTGAAGATGAATCTTAGGAGGATCAAATATTTGATACCTAATTGTTTTACTTTATAATCTATAGGCCCTTAAAAGGTAAAAGGGAGGAATGCTGATTTTTAAATGTTAATCTTGACATAGCCCTGTGAATGGAAGGAAAATAAATACCTATTTCAAAATGATGAGTCATCAGTGTTACTAGAAAACTGTTTTTTCCTTGATTTAAGATTAAGTAAACACTTGTGACACAAATAGCCAGATTAACAAAAGGTATAAAAGGCAGCACCAGTGTAACCTAGACAATTAGTGGTTTATCTTACAAGATCAGCTAGTTTTATTAACAAATTGACCAATGTTTTAGACCAGGTGAGTAGATTTCACTCCTACAATGGGAAATTCTAAAAACTGAAGGAGGTTGAATTCCTTTTGGTGCCAAATTTTCTAACCACTCCCATCTCCCTTCACAAAGCAACTGTAGGAGTTTCATGCTTAATTGGCCTGGTTTTCAGGTATGTCTTCTCTTGGTTCTTGCTGTATCCAATGACTGCTTTCTAGATGAGATTAAGGTTTGAAGTCTTAGGTGCTAAAATGAGTACCTTATAAATTGTGGATAAATATTGAGTATTTTTTAAAACATACCTCATCTTTTCTCTTCCCTTAATTGTTATGTCCATTTTTTAAAATTTGATGTCAGATAAGAGAGGAAACTTTGATTGTCATCAGTATACATTTAAAATCTATTAATAGACATGGAGTTGGGATGAAGGCAGAGATGTTCCAGTGTCTCAGTTCTGCTAGGACAAAGCTTTGTAATAGCTGTGCCAGTCACTTCACTGGCACAGTCAAGATCCTTTTGACAGAAGCACAGTTATCTTAAGCAGCACTGATTCAGAGTGGTATCAGTGGTATCACTGATTCAGAGAGAGAGAGAGAGAAAGGCTCCTTTTGAATTAGACTGTCACACTGGAATAAGATCCATATTATTAGATTCTATTAAAGAGTTGTGAAATTTAAAGTTTGAAAATTAACCAGCAAATTAAAATGACTCTAGACTTTACCCAGACTAAATTGAATGGTTTTTCGTTATTTTTCAATAGTGGTTTTGAACCAATATGTCATGTGGGATCCATATTACCCTTGGTAAAGAAAACAGACTTTGGAGTCAGCTCTTCTGAATGTGGGAGGTCAGGGGTCGCAGCCAAGAGGAGTTACCCCACGTCTGAGGTCAGGGGCACGGCCAAGAGGAGCTATCCCACATCCAAGTTTTGCCAAAAGAACTCACTGGTCATAGCAAACATCGTCTTCCAACAACAAAAGAGAAGACTCTACACATGGATATCATCAGATGGTCAACACCGAAATCAGATTGATTATATTCTTTGCAACCAAAGATGGAGAAGCTCTATCCAGTTAGCAAAAACAAGACCGGGAGCTGACTGTGGCACAGAACATGAACTCCTTATTGCCAAATTCAGACTTAAATTGAAGAAAGTAGGGAAAACCACTAGACCATTCAGGTATGACCTAAATCAAATCCCTTATGATTATACAGTGGAAGTGAGAAATAGATTTAAGGGACTAGATCTGATAGAGTGCCTGATGAACTATGGACTGAGGTTCGTGACATTGTACAGGAGATAAGGATCAAGACCATCCCAATAGAAAAGAAATGCAAAAAAGGAAAATGGCTGTCTGAGGAGGCCTTACAAACAGCTGTGAAAAGAAGAAAAGTGGAAAGAAGAAAAGTGAAAAGCAAAGGAGAAAAGGAAAGATATTCCCATTTGAATGCAGAGTTCCAAAGAATAGAAAGGAGAGATAAGAAAGCCTTCCTCAGTGATCGGTGCAAAGAAATAGAGGAAAACAACAGAATGGGAAAGACTAGAGATCTCTTCAAGAAAATTAGAGATACCAAGGGAACATTTCATGCAAAGATGGGCTCAATAAAGGACAGCAATGGTATGGACCCAACAGAAGCAGAAGATATTAAGAAAAGTGGCAAGAATACACAGAAGAACTATACAAAAAAGATCTTCACAACCCAGATAATCATGATGATGTGATTACTCACCTAGAGCCAGACATCCTGGAATATGAAGTCAAGTGGGCCTTAGAAAGCATCACTATGAGCAAAGCTAGTGGAGGTGATGGAATTCCAGTTGAGCTATTTCAAATCTTAAAAGATGATGCTGTGAAAGTGCTGCACTCAATACACCAGAAAATTTGGAAAACTCAGCAGTGGCCACAGGACTAGAAAAGGTCAGTTTTCATTCCAATCCCAAAGAAAGGCAATGCCAAAGAATGCTCAACTGCCACACAATTGCACTCATCTCACACGCTAGTAAAGTAATGCTCAAAATTCTCCAAGCCAGGCTTCAGCAGTACGTGAACTGTAAACTTCCAGATGTTCAAACTGGTTTTAGAAAAGGCAGCGGAACCAGAGATCAAATGGCCAACATCTGCTGGATCATCGAAAAAGCAAGAGAGTTCGAGAAAATCATCTAGTTCTGTTTTATTGACTGTGCCAAAGCCTTTGACTGTGTGGATTACCATAAACTGGAAAATTCTGAAAGAGATGGGAATACCAGACCACCTTACCTGTCTCTTGAGAAACCTATATGCAGGTCAGGAAACAACAGTTAGAACTGGACATGGAACAATGGACTGGTTCCAAATAGGAAAAGGAGTACGTCAAGGCTGTATATTGTCACCCTGCTTATTCAACTTATATGCAGAGTACATCATGAGAGACGCTGGTCTGGAAGAAGCCCAAGCTGGAATCAAGATTGCTGGGAGAAATATCAATAACCTCAGATATGCAGATGACACCACCCTTCTGGCAGAAAGTGAAGAAGAACAAAAGAGTCTCTATGAAAGTGAAAGAGGAGAGTGAAAAGGTTGACTTAAAGCTCAACATTCAGAAAACTAAGATCATGGCATCTGGTCCCATCACTTCATGGCAAATAGATGGGGAAACAGTGGAAACAGTGTCAGACTTTATTTTGGGGGCTCCAAAATTACTGCAGATGGTAATTGCAGCCATGAAAGTAAAAACGCTTACTCCTTGGAAGGAAACTTATGAGCAACCTAGATAGCATATTAAAAAACAGAGACATTACTTTGCCAACATAAGGTATAGTTTTTACAGTGATCATGTATGGATGTGAGAGTTGGACTGTGAAAAAAGCTGAGCACCAAAGAATTCATGCTTTTGAACTGTGGTGTTGAAGAAGACTTTGAGACTCCCTTGGACTGCAAGGAAATCCAACAAGTCCATCCTAAAGGAGATTAGTCCTGGGTTTTCATTGGAAGGACTGATGTTGAAGTTGAAACTCCAGTACTTTGGCCACCTCATGTGAAGAGTTGACTCATTGGAAAACACCTTGATTCTGGGAAGGATTGGGGGCAGGAGGAGAAGTGTACGACAGAGGATGAGATGGCTGGATGGCATCACCAACTCGATGGACATGAATTTGGGTAAACTTCGGGAGTTGGTGATGGATAGGGAGGCCTGGCGTGCTGCGATTCATGGGGTTGCAAAGAGTCAGACATAACTGAGCGACTGGACTGAACTGAACTTCTGAATGTGAATCCCATTCCAGCCACCAAGAGACAGGTCTTTGTCAAGTTTAACCTCTGTTGACCTCAACTTTTTCTGTAGAGTAGAGATAATAGTACTCAACTATTACTAGTACTCAACTATTACTAGTACTCAACTATTACTTAGTACTCTACTAAGTAGAGATAATATTCTCAACGTTTTTGTGTGTGAGAACAAGGAGAATTAATACATGTAAAGCATTTAAAGAAATGCATAGCAAATAGCTGGCATTAACTGATTGTTTGATTAACTGACCTGATGCAACGTTATGGATTTTTTGGTCTTTTTCTTCTATAAAATCCAAATTAATATGATAAATTTGATAAAACAATTGGGAATGGGAAACGATGCGTGTGATTTCCCAGATGCAAGGAAAAATAGAAAAATAACTAAGACAAATAAACCACAAAAAATCCACAGCATGTTTTTTCTTTGTTTACTTGTTTTGTCCTTGTTTCTGTTTTCATCAGGGCTTTGCTTCACTCATGAGTTCATTTTAATTTGGTTTCAGAGGGAGAGCTTAATTTTGCATATAAGCACCAAACATCTGGTTTACTTTTTGCTTGAAAATGATAAGGCAGAGAGGGTGGGAAGATTTGGGAGAATGACATTGAAACATGTAAAATATCATGTAAGAAACGAGTTGCCAGTCCAGGTTCGATGCACGATACTGGATGCTTGGGGCTAGTGCACTGGGACGACCCAGAGGGATGGTATGGGGAGGGAGGAGGGAGGAGGATTCAGGATGGGGAACACATGTATACCTGTGGTGGATTCATTTTGATATTTGGCAAAACTAATACAATTATGTAAAATTTAAAAATAAAATAAAATTTAAAAAAATTAAAAAAAAGAAAGAAAATGATAAGGCAAAAGTTTCTTACAGGTCTATTGTGTAATAGACAGCTGGAAATTTTATAAAGTTATAAGTTCTATTTAAAATGAACATTGGAATTATTCCAGGGAAGTGGATGCACTTTTTAAGAGTAGCAGGAATTTACTATAGTTTTAAAAAAGGTTATTACTGGTCAAAACGTAGAATGCCTATGTATTCAGCTTTTTCAAAAAGTATGAAAAATGACAAATTTCTCAAGTGAGAATTAAAGTTGACCTAAGACAGTTTTAGATTGTCAAAGCTTCAAATTTCATTACAGGATGTTTTTAGAGACATTCTGTGTTTTGTTCAGTCTGGTTAAATCCAGGCAGTCTTTCTGCATTTCTAACACATGGACAGTCTGATACCTCAAAACTTCCTTTTATGCAAAATATGGTTAAAGCAACCTGGGATAAAAATGAGATTCCTGGTCAGTTCTTATAAGCTGTAGATTATATTTTTAAAGCTGTTAAAGGCATAACAAATGCAACAGAATAAATACAACAGAATAAATACTGCCCAATTAGCATTAGCAAACTAACCATGTAAATGTCATAACTTACCATTTGGGATATATAATGGCATTAAGGTCGGTGAAGAAATGCATAGTTTTGGGTAGAGAGACCTGAGTGAAGACAGAGAGCACTTACTCGATGAACACCTGGCTGTCAGGTAGCTGTGTGTGTTAGGCAGGGAGCATCTACTTGTCCTGAGTCTTACATTCAGCCTCAATCATGTCTGAAAGGCCTGAAACTCTGAAATGAATGATTCTGTCATCCTGTAGAACTCGCTTATATACATTTAATGAAAAAGAAAAGCAAAAATAGCTTATAAAACTTCAGAGGATTTTTGTGATAGTAGTTTCCATATACCATCTAATGTTTCAGAGATCTGCTGCATGACAGAGGTTTCAACTTTTGGCAGTTATAATTCTCTCAAAGATAGGAGCCACAGACTGCATTTTGCCCTGAAGGGCATTCGAGGTGCACTGGGCCAGGAAAAGTACCCTTCTTGGAGACAAAGTGCATGTACTTTTTAGGAGTGCATTCCTGTGACAGGAGGAGTCAACTGACAGGTGATGTCCTGTTCCCCCAGAATGAGCAGTTCTCACCTGGCCCACGTCTCTCATGGCCACCCCAGTTCTTATGGCTCATGGTTTAAGAATCCCCCCCAAATCATAAAACAATGCATATGGGCATTTTCCAGTGGACATGCTCCATAGCTTTTATCAGAGATCCTGCTCAGTGACAATCTTCCAAACCTTCAGTCTTTAGGATATATTGTTTTCATGGATTCTGAGAAGGGAAATAAAATCAATGATGATAAGTTACCTTTTAGTCATTAAGAAATATTTCTGTTTTCCTACCTATATGCCTCTGGTCTTCTTGGATGCTTAAGCATGAGTCTGTGTTTGCCCCACCTGCTGTACCTCTGCAAATAACGATTTATTACCCGTGTAGTTAGCTCATAACTTGGAAATGGCAGGAATCCACAATTTTTCAAAATGTAAGGTGCTATAAACTTTTTTAAGGAAAAAAAAATTAGAGAGTTTGTAATTATGCTTATTTAAAAAGTATCAGCAAAATTAGTGTAATAATTGGGATTAATTTAAGTATTTTGTAGCTGTTTACCAATTTGGCACTTGGTAGATATCTCAGGTTGGATTGATATAAAGGAGGAAACTTTCTCAAATCCACCAACCTTTCTTGATACTGCCACGAGATTCCCCCCACCAATTCTTTTTAAAAAATGCCTCAATTTCAATTCCCCACCAACGGTCATTTGGTATTTTTATTTCTCTAGGTATCATCCTATTTTCTCTTTCTTTACCACTGACATTGGCATATTTCCTATGACTCTGTAATATATTAAATATATATATATATATACACATATGTACTTTAAAAATATTGTTTTCATTGTTCATGAATTCTTTCTCTTAAAGGGTGTGACTGGGGAAATGAGTAATTTCTCATATCCTGTTCTTTCAGGAAGAATTTTAAATCGTTTCTGCAAAGACATTGGGCTTATGGATGACTTACTGCCCCTGACATTTCAAGATTTAATCCAGGTAACAAAGCAGTCCTGTCAGAGTTCTCACAGGGAATAGTAAAGTGCCTGTTTTTCAAGGCCTTTTCACACTGGTTAAGGGTGGGCTTTCAGCCTGGTGATGTGCTTGTTACCTTCAGAGAAGGTCATGGTTGTGAGAGAAAGGGGCAGCTGTGATAGGGAGGCTGAGTTAACATGAGTAACTCCTGGGGCAGAAGTGGCTCCACAGTCACGATGAGGTTGGTCTGAAGCAGCGACATGCTGGGCAAGTGATCCTCCCTCTGCCTTCCAGATGTCTGGTGTGGATTTCCTTTACTGTGAGCACATTTCATAACAGAAACAAGCACCTCTCATAGAGAGATAGCTTAGATGAGCTAAATTATGCATTGTATTACCACAAAGGACACATATTTACTGCAACTTTTTTGTTTTGTTTTGGATAAAGCCAGGTGTGGTTACTTATAAAGATATGTAATAATAAGGTGAAAATAATACCTGACTACAGCCATGAAATTAAAAGATGCTTACTCCTTGGAAGGAAAGTTATGACCAAGCTAGATAGCATATTCAAAAGCAGAGACATTACTTTGCCAACAAAAGTTCATCTAGTCAAGGCTACGGTTTTTCCTGTGGTCATGTATGGATATGAGAGTTGGACTGTGAAGAAGGCTGAGCACCGAAGAATTGATGCTTTTGAACTGTGGTGTTGGAGAAGACTCTTCAGGGTCCCTTGGACTGCAAGGAGATCCAACCAGTCCATTCTGAAGGAGATCAACCCTGGATTTCTTTGGAAGGAATGATGCTAAAGCTGAAACTCCAGTACTTTGGCCACCTCATGCAAAGAGTTGACTCATTGGAAAAGACTCTGACGCTGGGAGGGATTGGGGGCAGGAGGAGAAGGGGACGACAGAGGATGAGATGGCTGGATGTCATCACTGACTCAATGGACATGAGTCTGAGTGAACTCCGGGAGTTGGTGATGGACAGGGAGGCCTGGTGTGCTGCAATTCATGGGATCGCAAAGAGTCGGACACGACTGAGCGACTGATCTGATCTGAATACCTTTACCAGGACAGTAGAGAGGAGTTGTTTAAGATACAAAGCTTTTAAAGGAAAGTGCATCTAAGCCCATAATTTGAGCATGGGATCAAAGTCATCTCAGAAATTTTGTTTTTGTAGGTAGCTTTTCACATGTTGAGTGCTGTAACTTAAGGTATTTAAGCAAACAAACAACCCTACAGAAATATCTTTTATCCAGATGTTATGGAACCAGGTCCCACTGCTCACCACCTACAAGATCAATACTCATAAATATTAGTAGGAAGAATAATTGTCTTTAACCCAAATGCCAGCAATTGGGAGATGGGGAGATGGTGGATTCAGCGTCCCCCAGAAACTACCTCTGAAGAGTATGCTCAGCCATGAAAGTTTTTAAAGGGAAAAAGGGAAGTAATTAGTTGATCAGGGAGATGGAGGTCAGAGTCATCACCGTCCCCCACTGTGTGCAAGTTTGTCGACTTCTCATGCTCTTTCTTCAGATGCCATCTTATTCACAAAATTAGTGAAGGGGAAGCTAGGGAAGAGATCAAGTCATCCTTTAATTAATCATTCTTCATTTCCACTGTGACCCATGGAAAGAATCAACAGATTAAGCAAGGTATTGTGTGATCAAGGCTTCCCTGGTGGCTCAGATGGTAAAGAATCCACCTGCAGTAAAGCAGACCTGGGTTTGATCCCTGAGTTGGGAAGATCCCCTGGAGGAGGGAATGGCAAACCCCTCTGGTAGTCTTTCCTTGAGAATCCCCATGGACAAAGGAGCCTGGTGGGCTACAGTCCATGGGGTCACAAAGAGTCCGACACAACTGAGTGACTAACCACAGCACAGTATGTGACTAAAAGATCTGCAGGTTGTGCTAAGCCTAGAGATGCATAGAATATAGAGATATCTGGTTTAAGATTAAGACAAAGAGTGCCTCCTACAGAAAACTCTTTCCTGTCAAAAGATGATTACACTGCCTTTGTTTTGTCTGTGAAACTTGAGGTTCTAAAGAATGATTTGGGGTCACTTCAGCTCTCATCTCATTCAGTGCTGTTGTTCATGTGGGATGTTTCTCCTGTTGCTTAATTCTTTTTACCTTTTAGTGACCAAGCTTGTGGGGACTTTTTCATTTCCAAGTAGTAATTGTGGAAATGAAATGCATTTATCAAAAATTGCACACAAAAAAATGCAGCAATGATTATCTGACTGCAGGCCACATAGCCTGTGGACAAAGTTTTCTCCTGTTCACTAACGTGAGCTAAGCTGAGACTTGGAGGCAGACTGTTTTTACTGCACAGATATCTGATTGTTTTCTCCTCTGCAACCTTATTTTCTAAATTAGTCATGTAGGTTAGGTATATAATTTATCCCCAGAATCAATTTCTCACTAAATCAATATTCTATTTTGACAGTGATTATTAATTACATTAAATTTTTGTGAAGAATTCTCTTTGCTACTGCAAACTAAGCCAAGGTTGAGTTTCCACAGCTGGCTGGCCCACTGTGTGCTTAGCCCATGGTTAATTAGCCCTCATAAATCCAAATCCATCACATATTTTTGAATGTTTTTTAAGAGGGACAGGGAGAGATGCTACTTGATTTTAAGTGTAAAACAATCTCAGTCATGTGAGGAGAGAAAATTTTAGTCTCTCTGATTTCCAATCCCAGGTCTGTCAGTTTTAATTCAATTATCTTAGATCTTAGGACCTTGAGGCATACTGCAGATAATGAAATAAGAGTCTGGGATGAGCAGGGCACCTGCATATTCTTCACTGAGCAGGTGGTAGTTAAATCTGTGAAGGTGATAAGATTGCCCAGAGAGAGGGAAGCATCTTAGGAGAAAGATCAGAAGCTTAAGCAAGCCTTCATATTGACAGAGAAACCAGCCTGTGAAATTCATTTCTGAAGTGTCTTCTTAGAATCCTCTAAGAAAAGTGTTCACATATTCTTCCCTGTGTTTCCATAGCACTCTGGGCCTTGTGCAAACCATCACGGATTTGTATCCAACTAAGGTCTGCCCAAAGAAAGGCAAGGCCAAAGAATGCTCAAACTACCGCACAATTGCACTCATCTCACACGCTAGTAAAGTAATGCTCAAAATTCTCCAAGCCAGGCTTCAGCAATATGTGAACTGTGAACTTCCACATGTTCAAGCTGGTTTTAGAAAAGGCAGAGGAACCAGAGATCAAATTGCCAACATCCACTGGATCATCAAAAAAGCAAAAAATATTCCAGAAAAATATCTATTTCTACTTTATTGACTAGGCCAAAGCCTTTGACTGTGTGGATCACAATAAACTGTGGAAAATTCTGAAAGAGATGGGGATACCAGACCACCTGACTTGCCTCTTGAGAAACCTGTATGCAGGTCAGGAAGCAACAGTTAGAACTGGACATGGAACAACAGACTGGTTCCAAATAGGAAAAGGAGTACGTCAAGGCTGTATATTGTCACCCTGCTTATTTAACTTATATGCAGAGTACATCATGAGAAACGTTGGGCTGGAAGAAGCACAAGCTGGAATCAAGATTGCCGGGAGAAATATCAATAACCTCAGATATGCAGATGACACCTCCCTTATGGCAGAAAGTGAAGAAGAACTAAAAAGCCTCTTGATGAAAGTGAAAGTGGAGAGTGAAAAAGTTGGCTTAAAGCTCAACATTCAGAAAATGAAGATCATGGCATCTGGTCCCATCACTTCATGGCAAATAGATGGGGAAACAATCCATTGCTTCAGTGACAGATTTTATTTTGGGGGGCTCCAAAATCACTGCAGATGGTGACTGCAGCCATCAAATTAAAAGATGCTTACTCCTTGGAAGGAAAGTTATGACCAACTTAGATAACATATTCAAAACCAGAGACATTACTTTGCCAACAAAGGTTCGTCTAGTCAAGGCTATGGTTTTTCCTGTGGTCATGTATGGATGTGAGAGTTGGACTGTGAAGAAGGCTGAGCGCCGAAGAATTGATGCTTTTGAACTGTGGTGTTGGATAAGACACTTGAGAGTCCCTTGGACTGCAAGGAGATCCAACCAGTCCATTCTGAAGGAGATCAGCCCTGGGATTTCTTTGGAAGGAATGATGCTAAAGCTGAAACTCCAGTACTTTGGCCACCTCATGCGAAGAGTTGACTCATTGGAAAAGACTCTGATGCTGGGAGGGTTTGGGGGCAGGAGGAGAAGGGGACGACAGAGGATGAGATGGCTGGATGGCATCACTGACTCGATGGATGTGAGTCTGAGTGAACTCTGGGAGTTGGTGATGGACAGGGAGGCCTGGTGTGCTGCGATTCATGGGGTGGCAAAGAGTTGACACAACTGAGCGGCTGAACTGAACTGAAGGTCTGTAACCTTCAGAGTTCTTGGTCCAGGCCATGTAAATCTGCACATGTTCATTATTCACTCCACTTTCATAACAGGCAGATGCTAAGTGTTGACTGCATTCTTGCCTGAAGCTTTCCACCATCATATTATACTTTTCTTGATAAAGATACTTAAATCAGAGTCAGCCAAGGACTTGAGTTTTTAGTCTACCTGCTGCTTTTTTGGGCCAAGATCACTTCCCAATATAAAATCACCTTGTGGGGTGAGGTGATGACTAAGTGAAATGTTTGTGGAACTCTTAGCACATGCAAACACCTGGTAAATGGTATCTGCTGTTGCAATAATCACTCACCTTTGAAATGGACATTTTAAATACTTAGCATAATGTTACTTAGCTGTATGTTGGGAACAAGCCTAAATATGTCATAATGGCTCAAGACATGACCTCTCTGGCTCCATGACTTAGGCTTTGCAGTCTCCAGTCTCCATCAAGTTGCTTTTCCTCTTCTTGTGCCTCAGTGTCTCGATCTGTAAAATGAGATAACACTGTTACTTGATAGGGCTATTGTAAAGATTATCGACTTCACACATGTGAAGTTTCAAATGTGCAGCCCTGTACGCAGTCAGCACTCAGTATATATTAACTAAGGATGGAAAACCAAGAAAGTGGAATTCTTACTTCCAAAGGTAGACATTTCCATTTTCCCCCCTTTTACTGGGCTTAGAATTTATAATTGACCACTTTTTTATCCCTGCGTGTATAGCTAAGGTTTCTGAATTTCTCATCTGTGATATCTTCTTGCTCATCTGTTTAGTATCAGTAACACCTACTGACTCCTGATAGTTTGGGATTCAACAACTACCCTCTGAGTCTCAAACATTCTCATCCATTAAAAATAGTACTGCCTAGGGGAGTTCTCTGGTGTCTACTGGTGAGGACTGCTAGGATTGATTTATTTCACTGCTGTGGCCCAGGTTCAATCCCTGGTCAGGGAACTGAGATCCCGCCAGATTCATGGCATGGCCAAAATAAAAAGTAATGCCTGCCTCATAGGGTTACTGAGTGTATCAAAAGAGCTAACACCTAGAAAGTTCTTATCATAGTGTTGGACACATGCAATACATATTGTAATGAGCACCTATAATTTTTTTTCCTTTGGATAGGAAAGCTTTCCCTGCCATTCCAACACATCTTTTGAGGAAAGAAGTTTAATCCTAACAGAACAATCTATTAAAGTTTATCTTTGAAAAGAATCCTTCATAAGGAGGCCTCCGTGTCTTTCTTCACTATTTCAGACATTTCTACTTGTGATTGGCCTGGTGATCGTGATGGTGGCTATGATTCCTTGGACTGTGATACCCCTGGCTCTCCTTGGCCTCATTTTTTTCCTGCTTCAGCTCTATTTCCTAAATACATCAGGAGATGTCAAACGCCTGGAATGTGCAAGTGAGTACCAGGGCTCTCAGGCTAGGGTGGCAGTGCAGGCTGGCTTCCGTTTATGCCGTAATTACCCAGACCCCTGACATCCTGCAGACTCTATCTTGGAATTTCTCCCTAGATCAATATTAGGTAATTGCATATTATAGCCCTTGTGAGTCAGTGTGGCCCTTAAAGCAAGCACAGCTGGTGGCAGGTCACCTGCAGCTTTTGCATTTCAGCACAAGGAAAGCGAATGTGAGCCCCATGAGGACAGGGACTGCTTCTGTCTAGCTCACGGCACACTCCGTGACATAGCAGCCACTCAGTAAACATTTTTCTAAACATAAAATGTTATATCATGTTGCAATTAATGCAGAAGGAAAATAGGGAATTTTTCTTTCCCAGACTTACGAAAAATAAGGAAAGAAAAAGATTAGGAAAAGGAAAAGAGGCATCAGGAAATATATTCACAATGTCAGAGGTGATACATTTGGATAATACATTCTCTCACATACTCCAAAGATGGCAAATAAGTTGCAGTTGTTAAGTGTTTTGAAAAGATAAGCCCTGTTATTTTAAGATTTGCTCTTTATCATCACCAATACTTGGGGTGATGCCACACTGTGGCCGCCTTCCCCAAGGCTTTTCATATAAATGAATGCTGAAAATAACCACCTTGGGAGAACAAAGAAAGGGGATCTATTCAATACCCATTTAGTCTATTACTACATTCAAATTCCTAGTTTTAGAATAATAGGGAGCATGATTTATAGTTAATCATACCTAGGTTTGATCCCTGGGTTAGGAAGATCCCCACGAGAAGGGAAAGGCTACCCATTCTAGTATTCTGGCCTAGAGAATTCTATGGATTGTATAGTCCATGGGGTCGCAAAGAGTCAGACACAACTGAGTGACTTTCACTCACTCATTCTATTCCACAGGTAACCACATAGGATGAAATTATCTAGTGCTTATCTCATTGTTAATGCACAGATATAGTTAATCATTATTAACATAAAATCATAAGGAGAGAAGATTTTTAAAAAAGGAATGTGGATGATTATAAAAAAGTAAGGAAAGATGTTTGTATCAGAAACCTTGACTATGGATAGTGATTGCAAATTAATGCAAACTTCATTTTATAGAAACAAAGCCAAGAAGAGAAATATACTGTTTCCCATGGTTGTCTGTATCTACTAAGTGGAAAAATCTGAGTTCATTATTTAAAACTAGCTACAATTTTAATTTAGTCAAAGATAGGTTCAAAGAGAATTTTTCATTTCCAGGTTGTTAAAGTGAAGGTTGGTGTGAGCAGGAGCTTGAGGGTCACGTGGAGGATCCACTCCAGAAAGGGCATCATCCCTCCTCCCCCAGGCAGCCCTCCAGGAAGCGCCAGATGTGCCCTTTGGCAGGACACGCAACCAAAGAACATGGGAGGTAGTGGGTTTCCTCACATCCAGCCTCCCTGACTATCTATGTTGTTTGTCTCTGCTTCCACAGAACAAAGCCCAGTATTTTCCCACTTAGCATCTTCTCTCCAGGGACTCCGGACCATCCAGGCATACAAAGCCAAACAAAAGTTTCAGAAACTGTTTGAGACGTGCCAAGACTTGCACTCAGGTCTGTAAGTTTCTGGAAATGATTTCAAAGGATGGGATATGCTCCCTTCAGAGTCCTGACCCCCCTCTCAGGTGGCCTTGCTGGCCAGCGGCTCTGTCTGTGTCAGCCTCAGGTTCCCTCCCTGCACACCTGCCTCTCCCACCCTCCTCTCAGCATCCCCTCTGTGTTCCCCTCTCCCCCTGTCACACCCCACTTCTCTCCTAACTGGCTTATATTGTCCAACTGTCAGTATGCCCTATGGCTTTGTCCCTTTAGGGCAGGAGTCAACAAACAGTTTTTTCAGAGAGCCAAATAGTAAACATGGTAGGCTTTGTGTGCCATACTGTCTCTGTTCCAGCTGCTCAACTTTGCTATTGTAGCACCAAAGTAGGCAAACATAATACATCAGCAAATGGCCATGATGGTGCTCCAATAAAACTTTATTTATAAAAGCAAGTGGTGGACTGTTCTTGCCACTCCCCACCCTCCCCTGCCCCCTACCCCTGCTGTAGTTTGCTGACTCTCTTTTCAGAACATTCAGGGCAGCAGATGTAATTGAGGAAAATAATTTCCTGATTTCCCACCCAGTTGATATGTATTATACTTTGTATCAGTGATTTTTTTTTCCTGGGCAGAAATTTCAGAATGTGCTCTAAGCCTGTAAAACTCAGACCCATCTTTCCAACCTTTATTGTATTTTGAAGATAAAATGGAACTTTGAAAGCCACATTGAAAATCCTGTTAACTCATGGCCCTTTAGATACCAGCTCCTCAGAGTAAACATGTATAGTAAGTGCAGACAGTGCTGGAAGCAGTGTATGAGCTGCACATTCTATCAGGGAGCTGGGAACGGCTGACTTTGTGAGAGGATGAGCCTCACTCTGACACCCAGCACAGCAAGAAATGCACCAATGAGACCATTTCTCCATCTTCTTTATTAGGATCACATTTCTGTTTCTAACCTGTGGGTTGACATTTTCAGTGGGTGCTTCCCATAAAGCACCTGGATTGATTCCTGTGTACGTGTCCTATATATGGTCTGATGTCAAGACCTAGTTATGTGGGTGTGTCACTTGGCTGATCTACTACGTTGTGTAAAAATCTTATGTAGCTTTACTGACTCATTCAAAGCAGCTAACATGTTTTTTTTTCTCCCACTTATTTATTATGCTTATTATGGTTCATAAATCCAGAGAGCTGGCTCATGCTTTTGACCATGTCCCAATGTTTTGCCATGTGTCTGGATGTTGTCTGTGCCATCTTGGTCATCGGTGTTGCCTTTGGGGCCCTGATTCTGAAAGAATGTAAGTACAGATGTGAATAACTATTTGTGGTATGATTATAATTTCTAGGTGTATTAACAGTTATTAAATTGAACTCTTGCCACTTTATTTAACATCATAAACCATTGGTTCTAATGAATTGTAGTAAAGCATTTGCAGTGTGTGATTCCACAGTTTGGCCCATATAGAGGAGTCATTTGAGTCTTGATGAGGCCTTTATTCTTTTTCTTTGAATGAGTTAAGTTCTACATAGCTGTAGCAAGCAGACTTATGTAGTTGGGAGGAGAGAGCCAAGTTTACAATTAAGCATTTTGTCCACCCTTGGGCTTTAGGTTTTAGCTTTAAGGCTTCTCTGATCTCTTGGTTGCAGGTGCCTGGTGCACTGGGGTGATAAAGATTCTTTATATGAAAGAACAATGTCTTCACCACTGTTTGGATACCAGATGTACAGGTGTTGACATGTGGCATAAATTCACCATCTGTAATTATTCCATATTAACAACACTGATTCCACATGCTGCAACTTAGACCTGGAAGAGCGAAAATAAATAAAAATTTGGGGATTGCCAGGTGGCTCAGTGGTAAAGAATCTGCCTGTCAGTGCGAGACATAGGTTTGATCTTTGGGTTGGGAAGATCCCCTGGAGAAGGAAATGGGAACCCATTCCGGTATTCTTGCCTGGGAAATTCCATGAACAGAGGAGCCTGGCAGACTACAGTCCATGGGGTCACAAAGAGTTGGACACGACTTAGCAGCTAAACAACAACACTTAATCACAGTCTTTAATAATAGAACAATGAGAGTAGTATTTTATATTTTTAAGCACTGACTCTTTGAATCCATTGCCTTGTTTTCTGTGGTTTCTGCCTATAGCTGCATTGGATGTAGAAAGTGAAATTAGATGATGGTTCTTGAAACCATAATGACCAAAGTTTGAATGATGATATTATTTCTCACTTGTATAATGCTGTCAAGTGTACCTCAATCCTGTTGGGATTAATAAACTCATTTAATAGTCTTTCTGGATTCATAGTGGGGTTTCTGGTTTGTTTGTTTCCATTGTATCATGGTCTCAATCAATAGATAGTAAAAGTATAAGTAATAATATCACTATATGCTGCTGCTGCTGCTAAGTCTCTTCAGTCGTGTCTGACTCTGTGTGACCTCATGGACTGCAGCCTACCAGGCTCCTCCGTCCATGGGATTCTCCAGGCAAGAGTACTGGAGTGGGGTGCCATTGCCTTCTCCAATCACTATAGGCAGGTGATTTAAATATTATAAAGGACTTTTTCTGGTATAGTGACAGAAGGTTAGAGTTAAGAACAAGACTGACTTTCTCTTTTCTGCAAGCTGTGTTGGGAAAGTTGGCCAGCTGCATGTAAATCAATAAAGCTAGAACACACCCTCACACCATACACAAAAGTAAACTCAAAATGCCTTAAAGACTTAAACATAAGATATGACACTATAAAACTCCTAGAAGAGAACATAGGCGAAACATTCCATGACCTAAGTCATACCAATGTTTTCTTAAGTCAGTCTCCCAAGGCAATAGAAATAAAAATAAATGGAACCTCATCAAACTTACAAGCTCCTGCATCAAAAAGGAAACCATAAACAAAACGAAAAGACAACCTACAGAGTGGGAGGAAATATATGCAAATGATGTGACTGACAAGGGCTTAACTTCCAAAATAGGCAAACGCCTTATACAACTCAATAACAACAAAAGCCCAGTTGAAAAATGTGCTGCTGCTGCTGCTGCTAAGTCACTTCAGTCGTGTCCGACTCTGTGTGACCCCATAGACGGCAGCCACCAGGCTCCCCCATCCCTGGGATTCTCCAGGCAAGAACACTGGAGTAGGTTGCCATTTCCTTCTCCAAGACCTAAATAGACATTTTTCTAAAGAACATACTGATGGCCAACAGACACAAGCAAATATGATCAATATTGCTAATTATTAGAGAAATGCAAATTAAAACTATAATGAGACCCCATGCCATACCAGTCAGAATGGCCATCGTTAAGAAGTCTTACAGATAACAAATGATGGAAAGGGTGTGGGGAAAAGGAAGCCTTCCAACACTGTCTATGGGAATGTAAATTGGTACAGCCACTAAGGAAAACAGTGTGGAGGTTCCTCAAAAAACTAATAGAGTTGCCATATGATCCAGCAGTCCCACTCCTGGGTATATATCTGGACAAAACTATTACTCAAAAAGATGTATGCACCCTGCTGCATCATAGGAGCCGTATTCACAATAACCAAGATATGGAAGCCATGTAAATGTCCATCAATAGATGAATGGATGAAGAAGATGTGATACATATATACAATGGATGTAAACAAGAATGAAGTAATGCAATTTGCAGTAACATGGATGGATCTAGAGATTGTCATACTAAGTGAAGTAAAATAGAAATACCACATGATATCACTTGTATGTGGTTGATGTTGTTTAGTCACTCAGTCATGTTCAACTCTTTTGTGATCCATGGACTGTAGCCCATCAGGCTCATCTGTCCATGGGATTTCCCAGGCAAGAATACTGGAGCGGGTTGCCATTTCCTTCTCCAGGGATCTTCCCAGCCCAGAAATAGAACTCAAGTCTCTTGCATTGGCAGGAGAATTCTTTACCACTGAGGCACCAGGGAAGCCCATCATTATATGAGGAATCTAAAATAAGACTCAAAAGAACTTACCTGTGAAACAGAAACAGACTCACAGACATAGAGGACAGACTTATGGTTGCTATGGGGGAGGGATGGATTGGGAGCTTGGGATTAGCAGATGTCAACTATTACATATAATATGGATATACAACAAGGTCTAATTGTATAGCACAAGGGACTATATTCAATATCCTGTGATAAACTGCAATCGAAAAATATGAAAAATGTGTATATAACTGAATCACTTTACTGTACAGCAAAGATAATCAACTATACTTTGACAAAATAAAATTTTAAAAAGAATGGGACTGACTTTATTCCCCTTCTTCCTCGTTTAGCTTGGACTCCTGGGCAGATTGGCCTGGTCCTGTCTCTCACCCTCACACTCATGAGGATGTTCCAGTGGTGTGTCAGGCAAAGCACCGAAGTGGAGAACATGGTGATGTTTATCATAATGTTCTTAGCCTCTTCTAGTCTCCTTGCCATTAAATGGCATAAAAGCAATTCTTGCATAAAGTAGTAAAGCTGTTATTTTTACATTGTAGTAACAAGGGTTTTTGAGATCCTTCCTCCATCTGTTCAAATTAATGTTAAATAAAATACATATATCTTTTCTTCAGTCTTATGTGTATCATGTCAGCAGGTTTTATATTCATCACAAGATGTCTTCAAAGATAATAAATGTCACTGTAGGAAGGAAGTTCTAAAATCCTGAAGAGGATATGTTAATTTCTTAGGGGTTTATTTTTGTTCCTTAATGGGTAATTTCTCTTTCTTGGTAAAAGTAAAATTTAACATTTGGAGGTTGGTTGTTTAATTAACATATCTCCTAGCCATCTCCCATTTCACCATTTATGCTTGTTGACCACCTGAATTAGTGGTTGTCCCTTCTTGTAGGATAAGCTACATCTCGAAATGTGCTATCAAATTTGTTGAATTGTGGTTGTTTAGTAAGTCTTAATCAATATGTAAAATTTTCCTCTTTTGAATATTTACATCTTCTTCTAAAGGGAGAAAAGCAATAAAAATGAAATCTTTCCACTTCTCTCTTCTTATAGAGTAGAAAGTGATTAATAATTAAAATGAGGCTTGATGACTGTCCATTTCTGCTCATCAATGACACAGGGCCCTTCTGTAGCCATACATTACTGATTAGTGTTCATAATTATTCTTTTCTTTGAGAAAACTCTTGTTTGCTTATTCAGATGTGAAAGGTGGATCAATAAAATCTTACCATATTTCTAAAGTTTTTAGTTTTAATACCATGTTGAAGGAAGTAGCTATAAGTGAAAGTGTTACAAGAAAATGGCATATCATCAAAGTCCTCCTTAGATTCCTACTTCTGTGCTTTGGGGATAATAAGACCTGGGATATTCTTAACCATAAAAAAGCAGATATCAAGATGAAAAAGCAAAATGTCTCATTTACAGTCTCTGAACATTCATAAACCAGACCCTCTGTTCCTAACCCATGTGATGTCATGTATCTTTCAGATGATGTCAGCAGAAAGGGTGATTGAATATACAGAGCTTAAGGAAGAAGAACCCTGGGAACTTGACTTTCGTCCACCAGCATACTGGCCTGACAACGGAATGATTGCCTTTAACAATGTGAATTTCAAGTACAGCCCAGACGGGCCTCTGGTATTGAAGGACTTGACAGTAAGCACTGAACCAAAAGAAAAGGTTTGTTTATGCCATTTACCTCTTTAAAATCTAAATTTAGCACCACATCTGCTGTTTACTTCCTTGTCCATGTGTCAGGGAACTCTTTGTTCCTCTTGGATGCAGATTAGATCAGTGGCATCGTGGGTGAAACTTTCTTAGAAACTAACCATGTAGTGAGGATCCCAGCACTTCTTTGTGTTGTGAGCTCCCTCATGGTGGTTGGTGGGCCCTGGATCCTGGAGCTGGAACTTAACCTGACCCAGGATACTATATGTTTCACCTGATTATTCATGTGGAGTCTCTGAAGTCAACCCTTTTGCCCTGTCCATAACTCTCCAATATCTCCTTCCTGTCCATCTTTTCTTCTTTATGCCTCTGGAATCTTCTCTTCCTCCCATGACACCTTTCAGTTGCAGCCTCCTCCTCTGTCCCTTGGCCCTTCCCAGAGACTTTCCTCCACTCACCCTCACTGAGCTGTCATACCCCTGCTGTCACCCACAGACTTCTCTTTTCTTTAGCACAGATCTGATCCTTACTGGCCTGGGTAAGATGATGCTGGAACCATAGTTCACCCCTAGGTACACTCCAAATAGGGACTGTTTGGCCAGCTTGGGGCCATCAGAGAAGAGTCCAGAATCGTGAGTCCGTCAAGGGTGAGGAACCAGAGCCCCCAGCTGGATGCAGGGTCCAGAGACCTGCTTAAAGTGGATGAAAACAAAATGAAAGGAGCAGGGGAAGATCCACTTGGGAGATGGCAGAAGGGTTTGTGGTCTTGCCAGTGTCCATGTCTGCTGGTGATGTTCCTTTCACACTCAGCTTGGGACCCTCAGCTGGGACTAGGGTTGACTCCTTAAGAAAAGAATAAACCATAACAGACAAGGCAGTGGGAATCTCTTTCCCCACCTACCTCTCCAGCCTCGAGTCCATACACACACCCCCTACACTTGGATCTTGTGTTGTTGTTGTTGTTCAGTCACCAAGTTGTGTCCGACTTTCTGTGACCCCAGGGACTGCAGCAGGCCAAGCTTCCCTGTCCTCCACTATCTCTCTGAGTTTGCTCAAGCTCATGTCCATTGAGTCCTTTATGCCATCTAACCATCTCAGCCTCTGTCTTGTGTACATTCTCTCAGAGCACCTTGTCCTCCCAGCTTCCAGTGTGAATGTTGCCCTAGACCCCAGGGACACTTTTCCATCTCTAGATGGTGGATGTATCATTTTCACAATCAACTCTAATGCCCCTCTATGCTTCCACAGGATCTTATATATTCTTTAAGACAGTGTGTGTGGTACACTTGTGTTCATAGCTGCCAAAGTAGGAAGCAACCCAAGTGCCCCTGTTTTCAAAGTGAGTG
Organism: Bos mutus; assembly: GCF_027580195.1. Lineage (NCBI taxonomy): Eukaryota > Metazoa > Chordata > Mammalia > Artiodactyla > Bovidae > Bos > Bos mutus. The sequence goes on from NW_027219464.1 coordinate 199,460, forward strand.
AAGAAACAAAATGTATTATATCCTTAAAATGCAATATTATTCAGTTTTAAAACAGGAAGAAAATTCTGACCCATGGATGAACCCTGAGGACATCATGATATGTGAAATAAACCAGACACAAAAAAAATAAATACTGTATGATTCCACTTATATGAGGTTCTTAGAGTAAAAAAAAAAATTATAAAGACAGGAAGTAGAAAGATGATTGCTGGAGAATGGGAAAATGTTTTTTAATGGGTATAGCTTTACAAGGCAAAAATAATCTGAAGTTGTTTTGTACAACAATGTGAATGTACTTAACATTAAACTGTCCACTTAACAATGGTTGAATTGATAAATGTTATAACAATAAAAGCACCCGTGGCATGCTTTGTAATTTTGGATCTGTGTCACACAGAACCCTGAGGCTTCTTAAGATCAGAGAGCATCTCCTGAAAGTGGCATTCTGCAGGGCACCGAGGGGGTGCTGAGGGACTGCTGGCTGGGAGAGTGAGTGAGTAACACAGGTGTGAGCAACCAATAACCAAAACACACACAAGACAACTCCATAAACTGATTACCTTGTGTTTTAAATACTTTAAGAACTGTTCTTTAAAACTCTTTCCACCATAGACGCATCTAGTAGAGTATAGCTATAATTTAATGAGTGATACCCTTGTGACATGGGCTTCAGTGGTGGTTCAGTGGTAAAGAATACACCTGCCAAGCAGGAGATATGGGTTCAGTCCCTGGGTTGGGAAGATGCCCTGGAGAAGGAAATGGCAACTCATTCCAGTATTCTTGCCTGGAGAATCACATAAACAGAGGAGCCTGGTAGGCTACAGTCCATGGAGTTGCAAAAGAATCAGCCATGACTTAGTGACTAAACAACACTTGCGATAGAAAAAAATATTCACCTTGATGCCTAAATGATCAGTTTCAGTAAATCATATGGCAAAAGCTCTCTCCTTATTATTACCAGTTTCACTGAAGGCCAGGGAGAAGGTGAGGACTCCTGTGCTGGGAAAACATTCACTGGAGCTCATGTTCAGCAATGTGTCTGTCAGATTTCCCGTTACAAATGTAATTCTGTTCATTCACACCCATCTTAAATTTCCCCAGGTGCCAAAAATATTAGTTATTATTGTATGACTCTATAGTACATCTTAGAGACAAACATACTTTTATTCTTCCATTTTAAACCCCCAAAGTCTTAGAGTTAACCTGAGATTCTGAAATGCTTGAGGGAAAATTAGATTTGGAGACTGAGCTAGTAACTGTGGTAGCTTGACTTTTCATGGTGTCTTGGTCTACTCAGACCATCACCAGTAGCTTCATTTCTGAGTTTGGAGATTATACCCAGTCAGTGGAGAAGGCAATGGCACCCCACTCCAGTACTCTTGCTTGGAGAATCCCATGGACAGAGGAGCCTGGTGGGCTGCAGTCCATGCGGTCACGAAAAGTTGGACAGGACTGAGCGACTTCACTTTCACATTTCACTCCCATGCATTGGAGAAGGAAATGGCAACCCACTCCAGTGTTCTTGCCTGGAGAATATGGTAGGCCGCCGTCTCTGGGGTCGCACAGAGTCGGACACGACTGAAGGGACTTAGCAGCAGCAGCAGTGTGTTCATGAAACCATTGCACTCCACCTGTGCACATCCCATGTTCCCTCTCCTGCTCACCTGTCCCAAACCCATCACTCCGGTCACCCCTTTGGTGTTAGATTTGATTGGGAGAGGCTGCTGGAAGGGATATGGGAGTGAGCCCGCCCAGCAGAAGTGGGGGTCTGTTCTTTTTCCATTGTTTCCCCTGTTGTCCTGATTCCTGGACGATAGAGTCAATAAGAAAGTGTAGAAGGTACTATGCTGGTTTCTAATTCGTGAAAGAAATAGCAAGTAAAAATAAAGCCCCCAAACGAGGTAAATATCACCCTAGAATTCCTGGGTATATTCTGAACATGGGCTGCATTTCTCATGTAGATGATTTTGTAATTGATTTGATCATTTTAGAGAGTCCTGGGCCATTTTAGAGCATTTTCCATCACTGGAGGTAGATTGATTTTTTTTTTTCTTGCTCAGAGCTATTGCTTGGATAATCCATTTTTTAGAGATGCTTACTAGACCTTGCTATAATGTGCAAAAATATGTTTCCTAACTTTGCTCCTTTTTTACATGATATTTTCTCAGAAACCCCTCTCCTCAGTCCCAGACTGTCCCCCTTACCCTGCCTGCTTCCTAATTCCCTGTGACTCAGACTGTGGTGCCAGGGCCAGCAGCACCTCTATCTCCTGGAGCTTCTTAGAAATGCAGAGTCTTAGGTTCACCCAGACCTCTTGACTCAGCATCGCATTTGAACAAGACCTTCCAGTAAAGTCCTTTCTCTCCCATAGGCAGTTTTTGATGACTGATAACCTGTGATTTCCAAGATATTTCCTTTGACATTTTGAAATTGAGCTCATGAATCACATAAACCTCTCTGGTAACTGAGCATGAGGCTCTAGAAGGTTCTCTGTCACTTATCCTACAGATTTATTCACTTTTATATTCCGCAAAGCATGCCTTTGCATCATAATTTAATACACTGTGATTCCACTGCATTTCCTTGCATCTTTCCGTGGAGTCTGTCTTCATCACAGGCAGTTTTCATCCTTCTCCCACCTTCCCCACACCAGCCTTCTGCAGGGACTGGAAGGATTTCCCACAAGCTCAGCCCTGCCTGAACCCGGAGACAAAGACAGTGTGAGATCCTTTCACTACCAGATGGGATCAGATCAAAAATGAGTCTTGCTGCTCCAAGCAGGGTACGAGGTCTGTTTGGCCTATTTCCTGGGGAACCATGTACCCCACTTAGCTGCAGGTTTCTCTTCCCAGCCCAGCTATGGGTGCCATTTCTTCCTGCTGACAGCCAGCTCACCTGACCTCAAGCACCCTCTTTGCTCAGTGACGTCAGCCCCCTTGTCCCACCCACCACGTTATACTCACCAATATTGATGCCATGCCTAAGTTGTCTATCCATAGGACCTATATGTGAAGCTAGTTGTTTGAACTGCAGCTACACCTCTTTCCACTTTCTCTGTTCTACTTAGACAGAGGGACATACTAAGGGGTCAAGCCATCCCAGTGATAAGGAGGCCATCAGTAGATGGAAAAGAGCCTGACAAACATGGATTTGAGTCCCATGCTGTGACTTATGGGCTCTCTTATTTCAGGAGACTAATTTCTCTTATAAGCCTCAATCTTTTCTGTTGCAAAATGCAAGTGATAGGACCTAACCTTTAGGGTTGTTGAACAACTTAAACAAGATAAGACACATAACACCTGGCATGAAGACCAGCACACAAGCCAGTGCTTGAGCAAAGATAGTTGTCATTTTCATAGAATGTAAAATTACCTTAACCACTTACACTGTATAAAATTTTGTTTATCCAGTTGAAACTGAGGAATTGGCCATTTGCAACTGTATTTATAGCTGTAAGATTAATCTCCCATGCCTGTCTCTTTGTCTATTTATGTACGTAAGCAATATGACAATCAATTTTCCATAAATTTCTCCAGTCTGAGTTAAAAATCTCACCCTCCCATGGAAGCCTCTTTTGCACAGGATACCACAGACAATATAAATAACACAAAGGCAAATCCAATACAGATCCTGCTGTCAACACATCTAGTCCACTTGATGAAACAAGAAAAGTACTAAGTTAGCTTTGTAAGATAGAAGTGATCACGATTTTTATAGAAGTTTGGGAAAAGATGATATAGCATTTGTTAGGGTGGGGAGAAGTCGACAGGAGAGGATAGAGAGAGAATTCCTGGGAAATTAGGCATGTGAGACAGACTTAGTGATGTGTGGTTAGGATTTCATCAGGTGGAAATGCATGTGGAAGGCATTCCGGGTAGTGGGACCCGCATAACAAAGGTGTAGTGCCCTGACCCAATGAATGAAGAACTAGGCACCTGGCAGTTCACTCCTCCGTGCAGTGAACCACCAGGTGTGCAATAGTTACATGTCCAACCCTCACAACTACCTAGGACCCCAAGGAAGCCGACTTGTAGAGATGAAGGATGGAGAGGTCAGTGGGAGAAGTTTCATAGAAGAGACATCCTGGGGTGGAGTGATGGGGATGGAGCTGGCTTTTGGGAGTTTAACCTGAGAAGTGGACTAGAGTCAGCAGATGTGGGAGGCGGGGAGCCTATAGCTGTTGTGTCTCCAGTAAGACGTTCTGGGAAAGGGACTCCACTTTTTGGAATCAGACTCATGTTGATTAAAACAAAGCTGTAACACCCAGGTTTGTGAATGTGCAGAGAAACAAGTGGGAGTAGAAAATGGCATGTGGAATTCCTTGGAGGTCCAGTGGTTAAGACCTGGCCCCTCCACTGCTGGGAGCCCAGAGTTTGATCTCCATATTGGGAACTAAGATCCCCCAAGGCACATGGCATAGCTAAAAAAAAAAATCTTATTTCTAGAAAGTAGGTTGCCACTCCATAACAGCTTCCTCTGAAAATGTTCATACCTGTTTCTTGTCAATTACATATCTAAGAATTTCTCTGAAGGAAATTATGGAGGTTGTTTGCAAAGATTTAGCCTCAAGAATATTAAATAGTTATTTATAATAGTAAAATATTGGAGACCATCTAACTACCTGGAAATCAGGGGTTTGTTAAATGATCATACACACTGTAATATTATGTAGCCATTAAAATACTTTTATGAAATACTAAATGAAAAGAGATTACAACAGTATGTTCATGTTAATCCCATTCTGTTTAAATATATGAACACAGCCACATACAAGTATAGAAAGTAAAAACATCAACATCTTAAGAATGGTTTTTATCAGAGTATAGTTAGAATTTATTTACTTTTCAAATTCATTTGCACTGATTATGATTAAGGAAAGTGTTTGCTTTAATTTGTGTTTTAATAGGTGATACAGACTGGCATTCAGGTACTGAATGTAGGCCTTAAAATGAGGGATTGAGTCATGAGGAGTAGAATCCTCAAGGCTTGGCACCAAGCTTGGCACCCAGAAATACAGACATACCTGGTTTGATTGCGCTTTACAGATAGTGTATTTTTAATGAATTGAATGTTTCTGCCAACCCTGAATCCAGCAAGTCCATCTGCGTCATTTTTCTTACAACCTTAGTTCACTCCCTGTCTCTGTGTCATATTTTGGTGATTCTTGCAATATTTCAAACATTTTCTTTACTATCATATTTGTCATGGTGATCAGTGGTCAGTGTTCTTTAATGTTACAACCCAGTAAAGGCTCAGATGATGGTTAGCACTTAAGTATTTGAAAATTAAGGTATGTATATTATTTTTCAGACACAATTCTATTATCCAATTAGTCATCTACAGTATAGAATAAACATAACTTTTGTATGTAAAGAGGAACAAAAATTAATATGAATTACTGTATTTTGCAATGTTCACATTATTATGGTTGTCTGGAACTAAATCCACAGTATGGTCAAGGTCTGTGGGTACACAGAACATGAATCATATATATACACGCTAGGCCCTGCCTATAAGCAGAAAATGGCCTGTGTTATATAAATTGGGGTATAGCATAAAGTACAAAATGGCTACAAAATAATAAAAATATCTAAACTCACTATTCTTACATTTAATCTCTATAGAGAAAAATTCTTTTTTGAAATGCTATGATTGAATTTGCAGACATTTGAGACATTTAAATGAGCAAATGTGAAAAGCTCCCAGTGTTCTGATTACAATGTTCAGAAAGATTTAGTTCTCTTTGTATAAAGCCATGGGTTTAAAAAAATTACTGAATGAATTTACAAATCATTGAAAGCATGTCTAACACCCCTCATCAATTTCAAATTCCGAAAGAGAAATGAAATCATCTCTTGGAAACTTCCACAAGGGAGCTGGGCAAGCTCATTGGTTAAAAAAAAAAAAAAAAAAAGCCAGTTTCTATATAGTACATGTTTATATGCACACATCTGTAAGCCAGTTTTTACAGTATAATTTTATTCCTAACCAGCATTTTACCTGCATTATATTGATTCCTTAATCTTATTCTTAATGCACTTAATTTCTCTCTACTTGGGTTTTAATAACTAGACTGAAACTTGCATGTATCTTTCCAAGAAACAGTTGTATTAAGTTGTTTATAAAATGCCTTTTGAACTGTTCCAATGAAAGGTCCCATATAAAGAGCAAATGTTGTTAATCACAGACCAATGTCTTTTAAGACACTGAGACCTGCATTTTATAATTTTAAGATGTTTCCTTTCAAGTTAGAATATAATTAATATATTTGCCATCAGGAAATGATTTAGTTTCTCTGTCAAGGAATAATTCTCGAATAACAGATCCCTGAGAAAATAAGTCCTTGTTTGTGTATAACACTTCTGACTTGACTTGTTGATATCTCTAAAATTATCCATGTAGTTCTCAAGGTCAAAAAACCTAGAGAGTAGGAATAAAGTTAATTTAAAGGTGAACTTCTTATGGACCACTTAGGAGACTGCTGGCTTTTCCAAGGCCAGTAGATTTATTCTGTTTTTTTTTTTTTTTTTTTAACTCTTGAGGACCAGGGGTCTCAACCAGGGACATTTGTGAATATCTGCCATTTTTAGTTGTCACAGTTTGGAGGTTGTGTCTGGTGTCAAGTGGATAGAGTCCATGGCTACTGCTAAACAACCTATAATACACAGGACAGGTCCCCTGACCCCCCAAACAATGAATCACCTGGCCCATAATGCCAACAGGGCCATGCTTAACAAACTTATAGACTACTCTATATAGAACTTTTAAAATTCATCATCAATATCCAGGGTTTCTCCTAGGTTGGCTGCATGTTGTTAATTCTTAATCCCTCCTGGATCTCTCTACAGGTTTGCATCGTGGGAAAAACAGGAGCTGGAAAAAGTTCCCTCATTGCTGCACTCTTCAGATTCTCACACTTCAAGGTACAATTTCGATTGATAAAAATTTGACAACCAGTATTGGACTTCATGATTTAAGGAAGAAAATGTCAGTTGTACCTCAGGTATGCATGTCAGAACATTTTCATGTATTCTTTTTATAAAGCACCTAAGTTCAATTGCTTTTATGTTGATAATTTTTTTTTTCAAATTGCATTAAAGGGTTGATCCCTTTTCCCCCAATAGATCATAGCAGCAGGTATTTTTTTTTTTTAATGGATGAATCTTTTTTTATTATTATTATTTTTTTTTTTTACTTTACAATATTGTATTGATTTTGCCATACATCAACCTGCATCCACAGCAATCAGAGCAGAAAAAGAAATAAAAGGTGTTTTCAACAGATATTTTCATCAGATACCAGGGTTTGTTTTTTTGTTTTTTCATCTGTTCTGTGAGCCTATGATTTAGTAACTTACCCAGGCAGATTTCTGCACTCACACTTCTTCAGATGCCACAGTTTTACCCACTGATAACCACATAATACTAATAACAAAATGATAAATGTTTAACACTTGAGAGGCTCCTGTAGGGAAACATGAATTGTAAGTGTCTTACAGATGGAATTTTGCTGTAGAAAATAAAGCTATCTTTTTTCAGAGGTGATTGTCTTTGAGGGCTTTCTTTGAAACTGTGGAGCTTTGAGAATTACAGGGTGTTGATGCTGTAGAGAAACTCAGAACTTAACCCTTAATAAATTATTAACCAGGGATGCAGTACAGTATCGTGAGAAAGAACACAGGGCACAGAATTCCATCTCTGTGCTCCTCAGTTTTCTCTCCCTTGCAAGCCAGCTAACAGTACCAACTCCTCGAGCCGCTTTGAGGACTATATAAATAGATCAGCATATGTAGGATGCTTCATGTAGACCTAGTATATGGTTGCTGTGATGGTGGGGCATTGAATTGACCTTCTCTTCCTGGGCTCTGATTCTATTTTCTTTTGTTCTGTTTCTTAAACAAGTACAAATTTCACTGAGTATTTTGGAGACTGGATTATACGCACATGTAAATATGTCATATTTATATTCCACATATATGTGATATTATCTGTATTTCTCTTTCTCTATCTGATTTATTTTACTTAGTATGACAATCTCTAGGTCCATCCATGTTGCTGCAAATGGCATTTCCTTCTTTTCTATGGCTGAATAGTATTCCATTGTATATATGCACCACCTCTTCTATATGCATTCATCTGTCAGTGGACTTTAGGTTGTTTCCATGTCTTTTTGAGGAATAGTTTGTCTTTGGAGAAGGGTATGGCAACCCACTCCAGTTTTCTTGCCTGGAGAGTTCCATCGATGGAGGAGCCTGGTGGGCTACAGTCCATGGGATCGCAAAGAGTCAGACATGACTGAGTGACTAACACACATACCAGATATATAACCAGAAGTGGGATTGAAACTTCCATACTGTTTTTCATAATGGCTGCATCAACTTCTTAATACATTCCCACCAACAGTGTAGGAGGGTTCCCTTTCCTCCATACCCTCTTCCACATTTATTATTTGTAGACTGTTCAGTGATGGCCATTCTGACCCTTGTGAGGTGGCACCTCTTTGTAGATTTGTTTTGCATTTCTCTAATAATTAGCAAGGTTGAGCATCTTTTCATGTGTCTGTTGGTCATCTGTATATCTTCTTTGGAAAAATGTCTGTTTAGGTCTTCTGCCCCGGTTATGATTGGGTTGTTTGAGTTTTTTGTTGTTGAGTTTTATGAACTGTCTGTATATTTTGTAAATTAAGCCTAGTTGGTCTCATCATTTGCAAATATTTTCTCCCGTTCTACAGGTTGTCTTTTTGTTTTATGGTTTTCTTTGGTGTACAAAAGCTTGTCACATCGATTAGTCCTATTTATTTATTATTGCTTTTATTTCTATTGCCTTGGGAAACTGGCCTAAGGAAACATTGGTACGATTTATGTCAGAGAACATTTTGCCTGTGTTCTCTTTTAAGAGTTTTATGGTGTCATATCTCGTTTCAGTCTTTAGGCCATTTCAAATTTATTTTTGCATATGGTCTAAGGGTTTTTGTTCTAACTACACTGGTTTACGTGTGGCTGTCTAACTTTCCCAACACCACTTGCTGAAGACTGTCTTTTCCCCATTGTATAGTCTTGCCTCCTTTGTTGAAGATTAATTGACTGTTGGTGGTAGGTGTGTGGGTTTATTTCTGGAATCTCTCTTCTGTTCCATTTATACAGTGTCTGTTTTCATGCCAATATCATGCCATTTTGATAAATGTAGCTATATCGTCTGAAAGTCTGGAAGGTTGTGCCTCCTACTTTGTTCTTTTTCCTCAGGATTACTTTGGCAATTGTGGGTCTTTATGGTTCCATATATATTTTAGGAGTGTTTGTTCTAGTTCTGTGGAAAATGTCATAGGTAATTTGATTAAAAATTGTCTTAAATCTGTGGATTGCTTTGGATAATAGTCATTTTAGCAATATTAATTCTTATAATTAAAGAGCATTTAATATTGGATGTATTTCCATTTCTTTGAATCATTTCCATTACTTTGAATCATTCCATATTCTTTGAATATTGGCTATATTTCCATTTCTTTGAATCATCTTCAGTTTCCTTTTATAATATTTTCTAGTCTTCAGCATATAAGTCTGTCACCTCCTTGGTCAGGTTTCTTCCTAAGTATATTACTTTTTTTCATGTTATTTTTAAAGGGATTTTTTAAAATTTACATTCCCTTTCTGGTATTTCACTGTTACTGTGAAGAAATGTACAAGTATCTGTATGTTAATCTTGTGTCCTGCTACTTTGTGGAATTCATTTATCAGTTTTAGTAATTTTTGTAATGGTCTTCAGGGTTTTCTATATATAGTATCATGTCATCTGTATACTGTGACAGTTTTACTTCTTCTCTTTCAATTTAGATACCTTTACCTTCTTTTTTCCTGTATGATTGCTGCCTAAAGAATCATTATTTTCATTCAACTTTTTACTGAAATTTTACTGATTTTAAAATATATATTTGGCATATCATACCAAAGAGAAATACTCTTGCTTTACTAAACTATGTTATTCCATCTCATACTGCTAAATAAACACACATAATTGCCCAATATGTCTTTTTAGACTGACAGATTAGCTCAGGTAATGCCTGTACAGAGTGTACCTTGAAAAACCAGGTGGAGAATTCAAAGCTTAGACCTCTTAGTAGATGTAAATTTGCTCTGAGAGGAACATGAAGGGTAAAACTGTTCAGGTCATTATAAGCCATGACCAGGAAAGAAATGTTCTTGTCATTGCTGAACACAGAGTCCCGTCTCATGTCTCCCAACTGGATTCAAAGCTGATTCCTTAACCTGGCCTCATTTGGGCCCTTCATCTCCTCAAAAACCAGTCCTTGAAGAATCTCTCATCTTGGACCTCAAAGCAGAATCCTGCCCTTGGGGGAGGGGGACGGAATATTGGGGGCCAGCCTTCCACCCTTTGCCTGGCCACATCTACATGATTTTGTAAACCTAATGGGAATAGCTAAAAGGAAGGGAAATCGCCTGCATGTTAGGCTCTTAAAGGTAATAGTTACAAGAGGCAGTTTTTTATAAACATCTAAAGTAGAATTATGATTATTCCCTTGACGAGGAACTCTTACCATTGCTTACATGGTTGTTCAGTCTTTGATTCTAAATTAGAGAGTTTTAAGGGAGACCTTAAATTTGTGCCTCATATTTTTCAGTGCTATTCAATAATCATTTTGAAATGTCATGTGACCAGTGATTTTCAGTGCGTTGGAGGTATATCAGCCACTTAATCAACTTTGGGCAAATGAAGCTCCCTCTATAATGTATTTTTAATTTTGGATTTTGCTCAGGGATACATCTTTTTTGGTGGGATATAATTCTGCATCTATTTCTCTCTCACCAGACTTGAAACAAAGACAATAGGGAGAGAGAGGGAGGCTCACTGAGTATTATTCTTCTTCATGACTAGGGAAAAGAAATGTCTGTCTTCTTCATCTTTCTTCTCAGGCTTTTGTGAAGTGAGGAAGAAAAGCTAGCCCCAAGGCCAGGCAGGATTTTGAGGCTGGTGATTCCGAGCAGTTCCGGGCACTGTGGAAGAGTCAGGTCTCCTCTTGTTCCCACACATATGCCTCCTCTTGTCCTGCCCCCTTCACTGAAATGAGCCTATTGGGCTCTTCTCTGCTGCCCACATTCTTGTGACATGGCTTACTAGAGCCTTCCAGAGGAAAATGCAAATGGCCTACATGGGCTTATGTACAAGATTTTCTCATGAAACCCAGAAAGGCATATATTTCCACAGTAATTATCTTGTGGTTCCTCCCAAAGCAGATGAATAGGAAGAGCTATTTAAAATAATGTTATTATGATACAAGTCACAGTGGTTTCAGGTCCTCCTGGCCTTGCAGTTAGTAATGAGGTTCTGTGAGGCAGGTCATCCTGATGCACAGGTGAGAGAACGTGGGGACCAGCTGGTGCAGAATCAGAGGAGATCTCTCCATGGACAGAGGAACCAGACCCCAGGAGCTGGTGTTCTCTTTGTTATGGGTGCAGATATTCCATTCACACCTGTGGAGAAAGTCCCTACCCCAGAAGGCTGTTTTACTGATGGAGAAAATATCCTAGTTCATTCTTCATTGCCAATGTGTGGAAATTTAATGGGTTTGCTTTGAGGCACAAACTGCAACTAATTGTGCTGTTGGTATTTCCCAGTATCACACCAGGATTGACAATGAGTTTATCTAGTTTTCTTGATGTAAAGTTCCTCCAATAAGTACATCCACATTTGGGGGAAAAGCAGATAATTGGTAGGAAGCAGTCTGTGGGGTCACAAAGACTCAGACATGACTGACTGAATAGCAAGACATTACCAGGAAGGCAGTTTTGAAAAATCAAATCTTCCTTTCTCTTCTTCTTAAGGTGACACTTTTCAACATTTTCTTTTGTTAGTGTCCAATGGTCCAGAGATATTTTGGAGCATACTTTCTACAGTGGGAGGTTAATTTAGAGATGCTATTTTATAAACAAGCATTTGCAGCCTTATTATTAATGATTATAGTGAATTGTGAGGGGGATATTTTTTGGCACTTTAATTCTGTTCTGTAAGCATACAAACAAGATGAAAGATGTTACAGTAATAACATTTCCTGTTTTTGGATATTTAGGAACCAGTTTTATTCATTGGAACAATGAAGAAAAATCTGGATCCCTTTAAAGAGCATAAGGAGGAGGATCTATGGAATGCCTTAGAAGAGGTAATTTTTGTAACGAAATTAACTTGTTAGCATCAGTATATGATTATGTACACTTATAGTAGTGCAGAGTTGGGAAGATCCTCTGGAGAAGGGAAAGGCTACCCACTCCAGTATTCTGGCCTGGAGAATTCCATGGACTGTATAGTCCATGGGATCACAAAGAGTTGGACTCGAATGAGGAACTTTCACTTTCACTTTTCACTTTCAGGTAATTAAAGAGAGTTTATTGGTTTAACTGACTTTGTTTACCTGCTAGGAGAACACTGATGAAATGGGTACATGAGTAAATTAAAATATGTATATAATAGTGATGGAAAGCAACAAGATAATGCCATATGCTTTCATTTTAGCTTTTCCCCTAATACCCAAATCAACTAGATACATTTTCTTGTCTTAAAATACAACACTAAACTAGAATTTATAATTATGGGTTCAAATTCTACTAAGTGACTAAGTGAATTATTTACCTTAATTACCTTGCAATGTTCACTTTACTCCTCTGGTCTTAAGGAATATCAATTAAGTTGAGGCAACTAAGTAGTTTTTCATTATTAACTGAAAGACAAATGAGATCATACTAATAAAATGCTATGAAGTTTAAGAAGAAAGTATCTATAAAGGTAAATTATATAATTGGAATGTGATAGTTACTTATTGACAATCAGGTTCTTTTAATGCTGCAGAATGAATGTAGGTTAGAGACCCTGGAGATGTGCTAAGTTTTTTAATGGATATGTTCATTTCTAGAGAATTTTCTGTTATTTGTATTATATGTTCTTTTGGTCCACTTCTGTGAATTTACTCACCCTTGCATGCAAAGGATTTTGACTTGTTAATTTGCTGTTGGTTTGTATACTTTGATACAAATTATTTTGTGTATTGGCCCTAGTTTTGCAAATTGATTGCAGAAACTGTATTTAGACTTCTAAAATACAGTTAGACTTTCCAATTTTTCATAGGACCGAGATTAATCTTTTGCTTTTGAAAAGTAACCCTTAATAGGTATTAAATATTTTTTTCAATATTTTATTTTTTTAATTGGAGGCTAATTACTTTACAATATTGTATTGGTTTTGCCATACATCAACATGAATCTGCCACGGGTGTACACGTGTTCCCACTCCTGAACCCTCCTCCCACCTCTCTCCCCATACCATCCCTCTGGGTCATCCCAGTGCACCAGCCCCAAGCATCCTGTATCCTGCATCAAACCTGGACTGGCAATTCATTTCTTATATGATATTATACATGTTTTAATGCCATTCTCCCAAATCAGTCTTTTGGTATTAAATATTTTTTTAATTGTATTTTAAACTTTACATAATTGTATTAGTTTTGCCAAATATCAAAATGAATCCGCCACAGGTATACAGGTGTTCCCCATCCTGAACCCTCCTCCCTCCTCCCTCCCCATAACATCCCTCTGGATCGTCCCAGTGCACTAGCCCCAAGCATCCAGTATCGTGCATAGAACCTGGACTGGCAAATCGTTTCATACATGATATTTTACATGTTTCAATGCCATTCTCCCAAATCTTCCCACCCTCTCCCTCTCCCACAGAGTCCATAAGACTGTTCTATACATCAGTGTCTCTTTTGCTATCTCGTACACAGGGTTATTGTTACCATCTTCCTAAATACCATATATATGCGTTAGTATACTGTATTGGTGTTTTTCTTTCTGGCTTACTTCACTCTGTATAATAGGCTCCAGTTTCATCCACCTCATTAGAACTGATTCAAATATATTCTTTTTAATGGCTGAGTAATACTCCATTGTGTATATGTACCATGGCTTTCTTATCCATTCATCTGCTGATGGACATCTAGGTTGCTTCCATATCCTGGCTATTATAAACAGTGCTGCGATGAACATTGGGGTACACGTGTCTCTTTCCCTTCTGGTTTCCTCAATGTGTATGCCCAGCAGTGGGATTGATGGATCATAAGGCAGTTCTATTCTATTTTAAGGAATCTCCATACTGTTCTCCATAGTGGCTCTACTAGTTTGCATTCCCACCAACAGTGTAAGAGGGTTCCCTTTTCTCCACACCCTCTCCAGCATTTATTATATGTAGACTTTTGGATGGCAGCCATTCTGACTGGTGTGAAATGGTACCTCATAGTGGTTTTGATTTGCATTTCTCTGATAATGAGTGATGTTGAGCATCTTTTCATGTGTTTGTTAGCCATCTGTATGTCTTCTTTGGAGAAATGTCTATTTAGTTCTTTGGCCCATTTTTTGATTGGGTCATTTATTTTTCTGGAGTTGAGCTGTAGGAGTTGCTTGTATATTTTTGAGATTAGTTGTTTGTCAGTTGCTTCATTTGCTATTATTTTCTCCCATTCTGAAGGCTGTCTTTTCACCTTGCTAATAGTTTCCTTTGATGTGCAGAAGCTTTTAAGGTTAATTAGGTCCCATTTGTTTATTTTTGCTTTTGTTTCCAATATTCTGGGAGGTGGGTCATAGAGGATCCTGCTGTGATGTATGTCAGAGAGTGTTTTCCCTATGTTCTCCTCTAGGAGTTTCATAGTTTCTGGTCTTATGTTTAGCTCTTTAATCCATTTTGAGTTTATTTTTGTGTATGGTGTTAGAAAGTGTTCTAGTTTCATTCTTTTACAAGTGGTTGACCAGATTTCCCAGCACCACTTGTTAAAGAGATTGTCTTTAATCCATTGTATATTCTTGCCTCCTTTGTCAAAGATAAGGTGTCCATATGTGCGTGGATTTATCTCTGGGCTTTCTATTTTATTCCATTGATCTATATTTCTGTCTTTGTGCCAGTACCATACTGTCTTGATAACTGTGGCTTTGTAGTAGAGCCTGAAGTCAGGTAGGTTGATTGCTCCAGTTCCATTCTTCTTTCTCAAGATCGCTTTGGCTATTCGAGTTTTTTTGTATTTCCATACAAATTGTGAAATTATTTGTTTTAGCTCTGTGAAGAATACCATTGGTAGCTTGATAGGGATTGCATTGAATCTATAAATTGCTTTGGGTAGTATACTCATTTTCACTATATTGATTCTTCCAATCCATGAACATGGTATATTTCTCCATCTATTAGTGTCCTCTTTGATTTCTTTCACCAGTGTTTTATAGTTTTCTATATATAGGTCTTTAGTTTCTTTAGATAGATATATTCCTAAGTATTTTATTCTTTCTGTTGCAATGGTGAATGGAATTGTTTCCTTAATTTCTCTTTCTGTTTTCTCATTATTAGTGTATAGGAATGCAAGGGATTTCTGTGTGTTGATTTTATATCCTGCAACTTTACTATAGTCATTGATTAGTTCTAGTAATTTTCTGGTGGAGTCTTTAGGGTTTTCTATGTAGAGGATCATGTCATCTGCAAATAGTGAGAGTTTTACTTCTTCTTTTCCAATTTGGATTCCTTTTATTTCTTTTTCTGCTCTGATTGCTGTGGCCAAAACTTCCAAAACTATGTTGAATAGTAATGGTGAAAGTGGGCACCCTTGTCTTGTTCCTGACTTTAGAGGAAATGCTTTCAATTTTTCACCATTGAGGATAATGTTTGCTGTGGGTATGTCATATACAGCTTTTATTATGTTGAGTTATGTTCCTTCTATTCCTGCTTTCTGGAGAGTTTTTATCATAAATGGATGTTGAATTTTGTCAAAGGCTTTCTCTGCATCTATTGAGATAATCATATGGTTTTTATTTTTCAATTTGTTAATGTGGTGTATTACATTGATTGATTTGTGGATATTGAAGAATCCTTGCATCCCTGGGATAAAGCCCACTTGGTCATGGTGTATGATCTTTTTAATGTGTTGTTGGATTCTGATTGCTAGAATTTTGTTAAGGATTTTTGCATCTATGTTCATCAGTGATATTGGCCTGTAGTGTTCTTTTTTTGTGGGATCTTTGTCAGGTTTTGGTATTAGGGTGATGATGGCCTCATAGAATGAGTTTGGAAGTTTACCTTCCTTTGCAATTTTCTGGAAGAGTTTGAGCAGGATAGGTGTTAGCTCTTCTCTAAATTTTTGGTAGAATTCAGCTGTGAAGCCGTCTGGACCTGGGCTTTTGTTTGCTGGAAGATTTTTGATTACAGTTTCAATTTCCGTGCTTGTGATGGGTCTGTTAAGATTTTCTATTTCTTCCTGGTCCAGTTTTGGAAAGTTGTACTTTTCCAAGAATTTGTCCGTTTCTTCCAAGTTTTCCATTTTATTGGCATATAATTGTTGATAGTAGTCTCTTATGATCCTTTGTATTTCTGTGTTGTCTGTTGTGATCTCTCCATTTTCATTTCTAATTTTATTGATTTCATTTTTCTCCCTTTGTTTCTTGATGAGTCTGGCTAATGGTTTGTCAATTTTATTTATCCTTTCAAAGAACCAGCTTTTGGTTTTGTTGAGTTTTGCTATGGTCTCTTTTGTTTCTTTTGCATTTATTTATGCTCTAATTTTTTAAGATTTCTTTCCTTCTACTAACCCTGGGGTTCTTCATTTCTTCCTTTTCTAGTTGCTTTAGGTGTAGAGTTAGGTTATTTATTTGACTTTTTTCTTGTTTCTTGAGGTGTGCCTGTATTGCTATGAACTTTCCCCTTAGGACTGCTTTTACCCTGTCCCACAGGTTTTGGGTTGTTGTGTTTTCATTTTCATTCATTTCTATGCAAATTTTGATTTCTTTTTTGATTTCTTCTGTGATTTGTTGGTTATTCAGCAGTGTGTTGTTCAGCCTCCATATGTTGGAATTTTTAATAGTTTTTCTCCTGTAATTGAGATCTAATCTTACTGCATTGTGGTCAGAAAAGATGCCTGGAATGATTTCAATTTTTTTGAATTTACCAAGGCTAGCTTTATGGCCCAGGATGTGATCTATCCTGGAGAAGGTTCCATGTGCGCTTGAGAAAAAGGTGAAATTCCTTGTTTTGGGATGAAATGTCCTATAGCTATCAAATAGGTCTAACTGGTCTATTGTATCGTTTAAAGTTTGTGTTTCCTTGTTAATTTTCTGTTTAGTTGATCTATCCATAGGTGTGAGAGGGGTATTAAAGTCTCCCACTATTATTGTGTTATTGTTAATTTCTCCTTTCATACTTGTTAGCATTTGTCTTATATACTGCGATGCTCCTGTGTTGGGTGCATATATATTTATAATTGTTATATCTTCTTCTTGGATTGATCCTTTGATCATTATGTAGTGACCTTCTTTGTCTCTTTTCACAGCCTTTATTTTAAAGTCTATTTTATCTGATATGAGTATTTCTACTCCTGCTTTCTTTTGGTCCCTATTTGCATGGAAGATCTTTTTCCAGCCCTTCCCTTTCAGTCTGTATGTGTCCCCTGTTTTGAGGTGGGTCTCTTGTAGACAACATATGTAGGGGTCTTGTTTTTGTATCCATTCAGCCAGTCTTTGTCTTTTGGTTGGGGCATTCAACCCATTTACGTTTAAGGTAATTACTGATAAGTATGATCCCATTGCCATTTACTTTATTGTTTTGGGTTCGAAGTGTGGCTTATTTCTTTAAAAAAAAAAATTGTTTTTTTGTTGTTTTTTTTTTTTTACACAAATCCAAATGACCAGTTGTCCATGTTGTTTTGAATTGATGCATTTGTCATTTAGTGTCATTCTTCCAAGGATAGCTCTGAAATATACAGATGAACTTTGACTGTGAGCAAGCAGATTTGGAGGCCTGATGATTTCCTGCCAGTAATTCTGATTTCTGAAGGATGTCAGCACCCAGTCTTTACACACCCACCCTGCTTTCCAACAACATGGGGATTTTATTTTCCTAAATCAGGCTGACTACTTCACCTTCTATTTGAGAAGTTGTGCACTCCTGATTTCATTTAAATTTGTGAGTCTTTCTACAGTGAAATTCTAGAAGAGAAGAAGTGAGTATATTAACAGTCAAAGATAAAGATAGAATGATCCACTGATCTTGAAACCACAGGGTATATTTAATGGTGATAGCATGGTGTCTTAAAAAAAAAAAAAAAAAAAAAAAAAAAAAGAAGTACTGGAAAATTATTTTTCTATTTGTTCCCCAGCTCAAGATCTGTGAAGATCTGTGAAGATCTCAGGTACTAAAATTACTCCAGAATTTTAGAACACGTTGTTCCATGGACAGAGAGGAAATGTTAACTGGGAGACAAATCCTGTCAAAAGCTACCTTAGTACTTGGCCCAAACTTAATTCATCTGTACCAGCCAAAATTTAGTACCCTCACAATTCTGAAAATGATGAGGTAGTGGAAGTGGTAGACAACACTAAGATCTACCTTTATTTAAACTACATTTGGAGCTTTCTGTGAAAAGCAATAAACACGAGTTCATTTCACAAAGTGAAGCGAGTAGTTTCCATGTATTGCTTCTGGAATTGACCCTTTACTTT
The DNA here is from genome assembly GCF_027580195.1 of Bos mutus. Lineage (NCBI taxonomy): Eukaryota > Metazoa > Chordata > Mammalia > Artiodactyla > Bovidae > Bos > Bos mutus. The sequence continues at coordinate 217,989 of NW_027219464.1, forward strand.
GTTGATATGTCTTAGAGCAAGAAATCATTCCACCACTTTATTTCTCTAGGAATTGTTTCTTTATGACTTTTAAAAAGAAAAACTACCACATCTTTCATGGAAAAACATACAAATGTCATAAATAAATAATTTCTGGAGAAACAGAATGATGGGATGATTCCTCACTCTAAGAGTTGTCACTAAAGCAGTGAGGTCAATTTTCAAGTGAACTAAAAACCCAAGTCATTGGTTTTTAAAAGATTCTAAATGGAACCTGCAGACCCAAACTCATAGAGTTGACCTGCAAGTGAGTGGAGGGCACCAATATGTTTTCTTCTTTAAGAACTTCCATTAAAAGAAAAATATACTTTTTAAAGAAGTTTTTAAATTCCCTTAATCTATGTCCTCCTTCACTCTTGGCAAATATGGACATTCAAAAAGAAGACAGTCCTAAGAATGGAGCCCAATTCATCTTGGTTATTTTTCAGAATATGCCAAAAATACATTTTTCATATGTTGAATAATAGCCAGCTGATGGTCAACTGAAGAAGGCTTATCAGAAATTAGTGCCAATTGGGGCACCTAAAAAGCAAGGGCAGCTCTACAGATATAACATGAGTAGGAACTCATATGAGTGAGCACTTTATCACTCAAAGGCTAAAAGAGTACAGTAGATAATACTCTGGAAATGAATCATTGATGTGTTGCTTTTGTTGGAAGGGCAAAACACCTTAGATACTAGGATATATACAATTAAGAACATGGTCTGTTATGTCCAAACTGGGAGCATGCAGTTAAATGTTCAACATTGATAGTGTCTCTGTTAGGATGCAAGTATGTCTCATCACACAGGAAACCAAGATACAGAAATCTGAGTGTCAATAGCCTGTACATCAGGAACCACGTGGTTCAGTCCTTGCAGTGGTGACAGATCACCTGTCCATTTACCCGGGCCTTGGGTGAACAGGCTCTCCTTTTACTTCATTTACTGCTGTCCTGCTCTAGTAAAAGCACTTCCCCATCTATTAATGGCATTTCACGGGCTTGATCCTGCCCACACTAGCCTTTCTTTTTGAGAAGAAGCTTCCACAAAATGTAAGGGACACTGAAATCTTTCTGTCCTAACTAGACTCTACCATCTTTCTCAGTGAACACCAATTGGTAATAGCTCTCTCCATTATCTGGCTGTACATGTACATAAGAAGTCGTAAGGACTTCAAAGCTCTAATGTCTAAGTGAAAGTGAAAGTTGCTCAGTCGTGTCTGATTCTTTGCGACTCCATGGACAATACAGTCCACGGAATTCTCCAGGTCAGAATACTGGAGTGGGTAGCCTTTCCTTTCTACAGGAGATTTTCCCAACCAGGGATTACCCAGGTCTCCAGCATTGCAGGTGGGTTCTTTACCAGCTGAGTCACAAGGGAAGCCCAGGAGGCTTATCTATTCAGTAGTAGTTTGTTTAGGAAAACGTTCTTTCTGTATCCACAGGTACAACTTAAAGAAACCATCCAAGGTCTTCCTGGTAAAATGGATACTGAATTAGCAGAATCAGGATCAAACTTGAGTGTTGGACAGAGACAGCTGTTGTGCCTTGCCAGGGCTATTCTCAGGAAAAGTAGGATACTGATTATGGATGAAGCCACATCAAACGTGGATCCAAGGTAATGAGCTGAGATCTATAAAACCTGGTATCCAAGATTGAAATGTGGTAAATGGAAATCTTTTAGTGATGCTAAGAAAAATTTCTAAGAGCTCTCATTCCCTTAAATGTATGTCTTGTTAATATTAATTCCAGGAAACAAAAGAAGAAACCAAGACATGTTATATGGTGTTAATGTTATTATGAGGCATCCTGAGAGAGCTAGATTCCTAAATCCAGCTCCTGATACTTTCAAGCAATTTTAAGGGAAGACTATTTCCCATTGTTTTATGAAAAATTGTAAACTTCTAAGAGCTTTTATACTTATGTTTTTAGGAATAAGATTTTGCCTTAAAGTGTCCATTTAAAAAACATTATATTGTAAAGTAATTAGCCTCCAATTAAAATAAATAAATTTATATTAAAAACAATAAATAAATTAAAAAAATAAATAAAAACATTATAAAAATATCATATGATATTTTAAAATCTTAAGTCAACTTTTCCAGTCAGTACTGAATGAAATTCACTTCTTTAATTCTAGAACTGATGAGTTAATACAAAAAATAATCCATGGGACACTTGTTCGGTGCACTGTGCTAACCATCACAAACAGATTGAGCAGCGTTGTTGACAGTAACAGGATAATGGTAAGACCCCTCACTTGCAGAGTCTCAGTTGTTTCCATTTATGCTCAGTCCTTCAACTTACCCTTCCTTGCACAATGTGACAGGAACCTCCAGTAATTTAATTTTCTCGGTTTCTCCTCTCATTCCTGACAATAACTCAAGTACTCAACTATACTTTCATGAAGAATGTGCTATTAAATAATATATCCAGGAATTTCTTATTTTTATATTAACACATTATTGACCAGGGGATTTTTGCAAAAACTAACACCATGGCTGGTGATTTGTTATGTAAGTGAATATTGAAACATCTCTGGTCAGTAACATTCAGGTAACAAAAGATGTATCAATGCATCTCTGGTCAATAATGAGTTAAAAATTTATTAAATTGTCATTTTTTTAAAAGATGTCCAACTCTGAAAATATGCCAAATCCAAGTTATGACTTCGTATTTCAGAGAGGTAGAACACCATCATTTTGGCTGAGTCACAACTGCTTCAGCATTTTTGTATTCCCTTAATCAAAAAATTAGCGTTTCATTTAGACTGCTGAGAAGTTGTTGGCTAAGGTTGCAGGATTTCACAGCTGTTGCTGTCAGAGGTGAGTCTATGAGAACAAAGGGCCTAATGAGAAAAACAAAGTGTTTCTACAGAAAGGACTTAATACAGGAAATTTGCTACATAGAAATCAGAGGGCTAGAAAAATGAAACACTGGGGTAATAATTTTAGGAAGCAGCTATCATGTCCTAGGAGAGATCTCCAGACCTAAGAACTCAGAGGAGAAGCTCTAAAGAGTCAGTGCTCAGACCTCCAAGGAGAAGTCCCTGCCCAGGTTCTGGTCGTATTTGTGAGGGAGCAGAATGGGGCTGGTTCTCCATGTGCTAATAGGAGTTGGGAGCTGGAGTCACATCTCACTGCTGAGGTGATGCTGCATGAGGAGCAGAAACCAGATAGACCACTGGCTCTGACTCCCACTTTCAGTGTTCCTTGAGTGCCAGCTACTGGCAGAACCTAACAGTGGGCCAGCAGACCAAGGGTACTCTGAAACGTGATTTGCAGAAACCCAGCCCCTGCATCACAGATGAGAGTAGAAAAAGAAAAGTGGATGGGGGCTGAGATACTACAGATAAACAACCAGCAGCTCTCTTACACGGTAGATCTGGACTACACACACAGCAGGCTCCAAGTTTTGGTTTCTGGATGTCCGTCTAGTATCTTCCAGGTTTCATTGGTTCTTTCTTCCTTAGTAATTTAATAATCCAATAATTTCCTTCCTTAGCTTTATTTCCTTCCTTCCTCCTTCTATTCCTCCTCTCTCTCATTTTCATCTTCTATCTTTCTTTGTTCTTTCCCTGCTGGTTTATAAACATTAGGATGTGGCATTATAAAATAAGACAATCATCCCTCAAAGGAAAATTGAGTTGTGTGAACTGTCTATAGATATTAACCCCTTACTTTTTCGTTAACCCCTTGTCGATGGCATCATTTGCAAATATTTTTTCCCAGTCTGTAGGTTGTCTTTTCATTTTGTTGACGATTTCTTTTTCTGTGTAGAAGTTTCTAAGTTTGATTAGGTCCCATTTGTTTATTTTTGCTTTTATTTATTTTGCTTTGAGAGACTGATCTAAGAAAACATTGCTACAATTTATGTCTGAGAATGTCTTTCATATTTGTCTTCTAGGAGTTTTATGGTGTCGTGTCTTATATTAGGTCTTTAAACCGTTTTATTTTTGTATGTGATGTGTGGGAGTATTCAAATTTTATTGATTCTCATGTAGCTGTCCAGCTTTCCCAGCACCACTTGCTGAAGAGACTGTCTTCTCCATTATATATATATATATATATATATATATATATATTATATTCTTTAATTAATGTATTTTAATAGAAGGATAATTGCTTTACAATATTGGTTTCATTTCTGCCATACATCAACATGAATTAGGTCATACTTATAGTAACTGTATCAATAGAATACACTGAAACTCTAAACAGGAAGCAGGTTGTTTTTTCCATATCTAGGTATCACAGTTAATTCCATCCCATGGCATCTAATTGGAAACATTGTCTCATTGTCCAGTTAATTTTTTGTTTACTCCTGTGAATCATTGCTAAGGATGGCTTTCTCAAAAGTGTTCAAGAATAATTGAGTCTGTCACTGTTGCTAAGTCACTTCAGTCGCGTCTGACTCTGTGTGACCCCATAGACGGCAGCCCACCAGGCTCCCCCGTCCCTGGGGTTCTCCAGGCAAGAACACTGGAGTGGGTTGCCAGTCACATCCACATAGTAATTTAAAAGCTCTATAATATGCCGTGTCACTTTAGATGACCCCAATTGTGTAGTTTTACTTAAACATAGCACAATAAAACATAACTACTCTTCTTGATGTTGAAGAAGAAAAAATGCAGTTTTAAAACACAGGTCTCTATCACCTGTGGTAAATTAATCTAAGAAAGGGTAGACAAGGGCAGGGGTATGGCAGGGAGATTCAAGAGAGATTCACTCCTGTGAATCATTGCCATCCTTAGCAATGATTCACAGGAGTAAACAAAAAATTAACTGGACAATGAGACAATGTTTCCAATTAGATGCCATGGGATGGAATTAACTGTGATACCTAGATATGGAAAAAAACAACCTGCTTCTCATTTAGAGTTTCAGTGTATTCTATTAAGATACAGTTACTCTAAATATGACCTAAATGAAGAACTAAGTACCACCTAACATCAGAAGTATTTTTATAGCTATGTCATTTAAGCCAGTGGTTTCAGACTCTCTTTTCTACTGTAAAACCATTACGCAAAGTCACTAATAAATATAAAGGCAGAGTTAAGAGCCTCTTCCTCTCCCTCTTAATTTTCAGCTAGGGGAATATCAGTGTGCACAAAAGGGCCAAATGACAGGGCCCTGAAGAAATTAAAAAAAAAAAAGGAGCAAAGAAAGACAATTTGTGAAAACAGATTCAAATCCTCTGCAGTTCAGATTGGGCTACCAACCCGGGTTGTGTGTGGGCTATGAGCATTAGAATTTGAAGCTCAATTTCTTACTTGCTTCTTTAGCCTTATTCAAAGAAAAAATTGGATTTCTAGAGATTTCTTCTGTATAGAGCACCTCTGCTAATGCTGCTATGTAGCAGCTCCTTTTGCCAGTCTTTCACTCTGAGAGTAATAAACTACAAAGTTAAGCTAAAGAAGCATCTTAACCTCTCAGACAAGGTATTCTGCCCCACTTCAGTTCAGTTCAGTTCAGTCGCTCAGTCGTGTCTGACTCTTTGTGACCCTATGAATTGCAGCATTCCAGGCCTCCCTGTCTATCACCAACTCCCGGAGTTGTGGTGGCTTGATGGTTGCAATGTCCTCTGTTTGGTGATACTGCAAGCAATTGTTTAGTTTACAACCCTAATGAAATTCTGGAGACATTTACTTTTTTCCCAAATATTGTTCAGATCAAACCAACTTGACAATTAATTTGCTGTCAGGTCACTGCCATCTGGTTTGTCTGAAATTAACCTGGTTTTTACATAAATTGAGTTTGATTTTCTTGAACCAGGAAATTTCCCAACTCTGTGTATATGTATAAATAACCTTCAAAGCTCAGAGTTTGAGCTAAAAGACTAATGATAACCACCCCAAATCCCCTTGGCAGAATTTAAAATATTTCACACTGCTGAAAACTTTCATTTTTCTTTCTTTCCTATAATGTTATAATAAAAGGTCACGTTAGGCCTTTGTCTGCCTAGTAGAACAAGGCAATCAAACCATTAAAACACCAGCCAGGTCTACCACCCAAATAAATTTTCTCTATTCTTCTCCTCCTGTCCCTTTACAAAATATTGTCTGAGTTATAATACTTTATTGCAAAACACTGTATACTATGGGTTTTATTTTTTTCTGCTGATTAACAGGTCTTGGATTCAGGGAAACTGGAAGAATATGATAAGCCACATATTTTGATGCACAATAAAAACAGTCTATTGTACAAGATGGCACAACAACTGGGCGAGACTGAGGCTGCTGCTCTCGCTCAAAGAGCAAAAGAGGTGAGCCTGCTGCAGAGAGTTGTGATTAAAGTTCGTCTCTAGGGTTCACTCTTAACACTAGGGGTCTGGTAACAAGAACTTTGTGCCCTTTTCAATTAGAAGCTTCCAGAAACTAAGCTTCATGACTGGGTCTTAATAACATGTGGCAGGTGGAAGGCAGATCTGAGAATACGCAGCAGTGGTGGGGTGGGGTCACGATGTGTGCTCACTCACGTTAATAAGTGAGAGATGGCAGATTGGACTTCCCACACGCTTGGACTCTGGATTTTGATTCGCATGGAGCATAGAACACTTTCATCTTGCAGAACCTTTACATTTCATTCTGATTGGTGCTCAGCACATTTGTAATACAAGTGCTATCAAGGGACATCCAGCAAATTTGAGAGTTTAAGGAAAAATTTTTGGAATATTTTAGGTTTAAGATCTACCAGGGAAAAGTGTAGGTCTCTTCTGTTTTCTAATCTGTAGAGAAAATATCTACCTGATACTGTCCCTTTCTCCCTAATTCTCTGTTGTTTAGACTGAGGTCCAGTTACCCCCCATGCTTCCTCTACCTTCTAGAAGATGAAATAGTCATCAGGACAAATCAAGAACTCACAATACCTAACTCCATAGTCAGAATGGTGCTTGAAGGTTTACAAAGCACTTTCTCAGAAATGACGTGTGTGAAGTACTAAGCAGTGTACAGAGTGTGAGAAGGGTTCTCAATGGATAGCATTCAGGTCACGTGGCATCTTCCTAACAATGGTCAGGTCCTACAAATGTGGTAACTGAGGTTTGGTTGAAGGACTTAGCCAATGTCATGTAGCTTCCTGTAATTCTTTCTGGAACAAGGTGGGAGTGGGGTTGATGGAGGGAGGGAAGGTCTGGTGTTCTTGCCCCTTGAGATGCATGGCTCAGGGTGGAATGAAGCTTCCCATTGAAACTTTATCTCTGGACAGTAAATCATGGGTCATATTTCCTTCTTTATACTTTTCTGCATTTCCCAGATATTCATTTGTATGTAGAATAAAATTACTTGTGTAATATTTAAAATATCACTTAAATAAAACATGTCCCAGTATGTAAGTACTTCTTTATGAAAAGTTTATCTAAAATATAGCCTAAGTTCCATCTGTTCCTGTTTCATCTCATTCTTCCTCCTCATAAATGAAGAAATGAAAAGCTGTACCTTCCACTGTTCAAAGGGTAGGAAATTGCACAGGGTCACAGAACTGGGTGAATGGTTGACAGAGTCATTCAAATTTAGGTTCAGGGATGACAGTCTGTATTCTGAACTTTTCAAAGTACTTATATTGTATGCAGGTATAGAGTAGCTGCACTTGGTGTCCTATATATATTTTTATGCCTGAAAATCAGAGTGCTTTCAACCACTCTAGTGTGTCTCCCAGTCAAACCGTACTTCTGAACATTTGATAGTCATTTGTGATTCCCTGTATAACCTAGTCACAGAACAGCCAGGAATCTCCCAAACCCTTTTGGTCTTTTGAGCTTAGGTATTTCACATCAAAGAAAAGTGTCCTCACCTATGTGTCAAAGTCTTCTATTAAAAACTGTTACTATTGTATATTATCAAGACATTGGCTTCAGCAGTATGTGAACCGTAAACTTCCTGATGTTCAAGCTGGTTTTAGAAAAGGCAGAGGAACCAGAGATCAAATTGCCAACATCTGCTGGATCATAGAAAAAGCAAGAGAGTTCCAGAAAAACATATATTTCTGCTTTATTGACTATGCCAAAGCCTTTGACTGTGTGGATCACAATAAACTGTGGAAAATTCTGAAAGAAATGGGAATACCAGAACACCTGATCTGCCTCTTGAGAAATTTGTATGCAGGTCAGGAAGCAACAGTTAGAACTGGACATGGAACAACAGACTGGTTCCAAATAGGAAAATGATTTCGTCAAGGCTGTATATTGTCACCCTGTTTATTTAACTTATATGCAGAGTACATCATGAGAAACGCTGGACTGGAAGAAACACAAGCTGGAATCAAGATTGCTGGGAGAAATATCAATAAACTCAGATATGCAGATGATACCACCCTTATGGCAGAAAGTGAAAAGGAACTCAAAAGCCTCTTGATGAAAGTGAAAGTGGAGAGTGAAAAAGTTGGCTTAAAGCTCAACATTCAGAAAACGAAGATCATGGCATCTGGTCCCATCACTTCATGGGAAACAGATGGGGAAACAGTGTCAGACTTTATTTTTCTGGGCTCCAAAATCACTACAGATGGTGACTGCAGCCATGGAATTAAAAGACGCTTACTCCTTGGAAGGAAAGTTATGACCAACCTAGATACCATATTCAAAAGCAGAGACATTACTTTGCCAACAAAGGTTCATCTAGTCAAGGCTATGGTTTTTCCTGTGGTCATGTATGGATGTGAGAGTTGGACTGTGAAGAAGGCTGAGTGCTGAAGAATTGATGCTTTTGAACTGTGGTGTTGGAGAAGACTCTTGAGAGTCCCTTGGACTGCAAGGAGATCCAACCAGTCCATTCTGAAGGAGATCAGCCCTGGGATTTCTTTGGAAGGAATGATGCTAAAGCTGAAACTCCAGTACTTTGGCCACCTCATGCGAAGAGTTGACTCATTGGAAAAGACTCTGATGCTGGGAGGGATTGGGGGCAGGAGGAGAAGGGGACGACAGAGGATGAGATGGCTGGATGTCATCACTGACTCGATGGACGTGAGTCTGAGTGAACTCCGGGAGTTGGTGATGGACAGGGAGGCCTGGCGTGCTGCGATTCATGGGGTCGCAAAGAGTCGGACATGACTGAGTGACTGATCTGATCTGATCTGAGTAATGGGAAATTAATCACAGAATTTTAGATAGGTCCATATAAGATAATACGATTCAACACCCTCATTTTACAGGTGAGGAAACTAAGACCCCTTAGAAGGCAGATGGCCCTATGTACTAATATATAACTGGTGTTAAGCTAAGTTTGCAACAGATACAGAATTAAAAACCTTTTATTTCAATGAATGTTTTAAATCAAGTATAACATACATGCAGAAGTAAACATAGGTCATAGAACTAGAAATCTTGTATTCCTGGTCTAGTAATCCTGCACCTACTCTAACAATATTAATGGTAAGTTACATTTGTCTAGTTCTTTATAATTTATTGTACATTGTTCTCACATGTATGATTTTGCTTAATCTCATGATGGTCCATTTTTATCCATATCATAGATTTGGAGATTGGGTCCAGGGCTCACCCAAGGTCACCTGGTCCAGGGATCACAGAGGGGCAATTACTGGGGGAGGCTGAGGGCTGCCCTAGATACTGCGTTCTGTGTCAAGTCTGAGAACACTGCTCCTTCTGTCACATGGTAGCCAAGGCTGGACCATCACCCAGGTTCACAGGGTGACAGAACATCAGTGTTGGATTTCAGTCCTGCCACTGGCTCAGGTCACCTCTATGGAAAGACATAACAAAATACTTATCCTGATTCCCATCCCAGTTGAGTATCTTCTTGACATTATTTCTGCATGTGCTTAATCCTCTTAAGAGAACAAGCTGTCAGAATGTCAACTTTTAAAATTTTGTTTACTTATTTTTGGCTGCATTGTGTCTTTGTTGCTGTGTGCATGCATTTTCTAGTTGTGGCAAGTGTGGACTATGGGCTTCTTCAGGGTGCTCGGGGTTCTCATTGCAGTGGCTTCTCTCGTTGCAGAGCACAGGTTCCAGGGTGCTCGGGGTTCTCATTGCGGTGGCTTCTCTCGTTGCAGAGCACAGGTTCCAGGGTGCTCGGGGTTCTCATTGCGGTGGCTTCTCTCGTTGCAGAGCACAGGTTCCAGGGTGCTCGGGGTTCTCATTGCGGTGGCTTCTTCTCGTTGCAGAGCACAGGTTCCAGGGTGCTCGGGGTTCTCATTGTGGTGGCTTCTCTCGTTGCAGAGCACAGGTTCCAGGGTGCTCGGGGTTCTCATTTGCGGTGGCTTCTCTCTCGTTGCAGAGCACAGGTTCCAGGGTGCTCGGGGTTCTCATTGCGGTGGCTTCTCTCGTTGCAGAGCACAGGTTCCAGGGTGCTCGGGGTTCTCATTGCGGTGGCTTCTCTCGTTGCAGAGCACAGGTTCCAGGGTGCTCGGGGTTCTCATTGCGGTGGCTTCTCTCGTTGCAGAGCACAGGTTCCAGGGTGCTCGGGGTTCTCATTGCGGTGGCTTCTCTCGTTGCAGAGCACAGGTTCCAGGGTGCTCGGGGTTCTCATTGCGGTGGCTTCTCTCGTTGCAGAGCACAGGTTCCAGGGTGCTCAGGGTTCTCATTGAGTTGGCTTCTCTTGTTGCAGAGCACAGCTTCCAGGATGCTTGGGGTTCTCATTGAGGTGGCTTCTCTTGTTGCAGAGCACAGCTTCCAGGGTGCTCAGGCTTCAGTAGTTGTGGCACACACCCTCAGTAGTTGTAGTGCATGAGCCCAGTTGTTTCACGGCATGCAGGATCTTCCTGGACCAGGGATCAAACCTGTGTCCCTTTGCTTTGGCAAGTGAATTCTTACCACTAGACCACTGGGGAAGCCTAGAAATACATTGCCTTAGAGAGGAGGACCTTAAAACTTCTAAACATGTTGTTTTTGTCTTTTTTCTCCTCAGGTGCACTTTAAAAGAAAATAGCCAGATAGCACTCACAGTGACCAGGTGATTATGAAGGCTTTCAATGGACAGCCCTCAGACTTACTTTTGGAGTCAGCATTGTAATTCTACCATAAGGTCACATCTATTCTAAAGGCATTTATCCAATAGTTTTTGCACTGCATAAGCTGTATTGTATTTTCCTTACACCAGCAACAAATATTTACAGATACAAAATCTTAATTTGATCCCAAGCTCTTGCAATTTTTATTTGTATATAATACTATTTTTTTCTTATCCAAATCAGAGATGCAGGCCACCAGCAAAAGCTGTCTACAAAGTTTTGTGCCTTGAGCGACTCCAGAGCCAAAGCTCATTCTCTAAGGTACAATTTGAAGTCATCACAGATGATTTTGGCTTCTCCCCAAATTATATACTGCTGTCCAATTATATTAGACAGGATTCTATTTACTTGAAGACTATGTGAAGTTGCCTTTTTGTCTCACCACTTCTTTTAACAGGACTGGGCTCTATTATCCTACCCAAAGACCTCTGGTTAAAACAGTACAGAGAAAATGGGAAAAACAAAAAAATGTAGATTAGTTTAAGTGACATTATATGAGAGCAGGGCATCCTTCCTCCAGGGAAAAGAAAAAATACAGAAGGACAACATTATATATTTTAAAAGAGAAGGGAGAGAAATATACTTTTTGAAAATAGGAGCCCTTCTAGGTGATTTGGTAAATAAGAAAATATGTATGATCTATTATCTTCTAGATTGAGGATTTTTTTACATTTTTTAAATCATGAAATATGTATAACAATTTGCCACATAACTGTTTTTGAAGATACAGTTGCAGTGGCACTAATCATATTCAGTATGCTGTGTAACCATCAATGTCTGGCTAATTTCTGGTAATTATTTTAGGACTATTCAGTTTGTTATTTCTACAGAGTTAATTTTGGTTAAGTTTCATTTCTCTAGGAGTGAATCTGTTTCTGTGAATTTTAAGCTTGATTAGCATAAGGTTATTCACAATATCTTATGTTTAATTTCTGCAGCATCTATAACTGTGGTTTAATGCTTTTTAATTTTCTTTGAGTCTTTTATGAATAGTCTTACATGACTTTTTCCTATTTTCAAAGAATCAATTTTTTTGGCTTGATTGAATCTCTCTAGTTTTTTTTTTGTTTTCTAGTTCATATTATTCTTTATTTCCCTCCACATTTGAGATTTTTTTCTCTAATTTGTTAAATTGGAAACATTAATTTTTAACTTACTTCTTTTTATATACTACATAGAGCCTTTTTTTCCCCCCTAAGTCCCACTTTAGCTGCAGCCTACAAGTTTTGGTACTTGGCACTGATCAATAACCATAGTATTATGTAGTTTCTGATTTCTAATTTGATTCATTAATTATATATTTTATCCATGAGTTATTAATAAGTGTAAAGTTCTCTAAATTTAAATGTTAATCGATTTTTTCTGTTAGATTGAACTCTGTGTATGTAACTGCTATCATTCAGCCTTTTTTTTAACCTATAAAATGGTACTTTCATATAGTTCAACATGATAGTTTTCTTTTATTATTAATATATAACTTTCATTTTGGTCAGACAACTTTAGATTGAGGGTTTTAAACCAAAGGTAACCACATTCACAAATCCTTGTTTCCACCATTTTATTTGGCAATTTAAAAATGTTATATATATAAACAGTAATGTTCAAATAAAAATCCTCCCCAAGTACTGGAATGTTTTTTGATACCTCGTGCAGGTTGGTTCTCTGAGATGCAGACGTGGATGCTGCTAAGTGTTGGCATGCGTATTAGGGGTGCCCCTGGCATCAACACTTGTGGAATGAAGAGGGAAGAAATGGGATAAGGATACAGAGGGAAAAAGTCAAGCTGGAATATTGGCCAGGCAACCTTATCTGACCCTGTGGGGGCTCTGGAGTGAAGATGGCCTTTCAAGGTTATTCTGACATGTCCACTGGCCAGGGCTTTATATCTCTACCTGGACAGGTCATTGCATAGAAGCTGCCTTCAGAAAAACTGGTGACTGAAGACTGCCCACTGGCAGCACTTCCAGCAGCTGAACAACAAGTCCTTGAAGGGAAGTGAGGACAGCACGTCTCCATGTCCCCCCACAGCATGTGTCACAGCTCCAGAGGTAGGTGATAAGGATGTGCTGTGGGGAACTCTTGGTTACTTACAGTTAAGTCAAAATGAGGAAGTAATTCTCCTTAATGATCTCTGGTCTAAAAAAGCCAAGGCCCATGTAGGGGAGATATCCACAGGGTCAGTTGTAGCCACCTTAAGGTCAATCCTCATCCTAGGTAACTCGTATTTCTGTTATACTCTAGCCACCTCTCATTTATTAAGAACACTTGGTTAGTGTTCTGTTTTTGCCATCTTGAGATAATTTTTAAACAAGGGGCCCTCCTTTTTCCATTTTGCACCTGGTCCCGTAATTTACATAGCCTGCCCTGACTGGAGTCTGCAGGTCTTAAAACCATGGGCTTCTAGAGACTTGGAACTGTACCCTATTCACTTTTTAATTACATCTTCCAGCACAGTCACTGTCACATAGTGAGTGCACAATAAATGTTTGCTGAATGACTGTTGACCAAGAGCAAACCTTCCTTCTTAACTTTATAATTTTGACATTCTAAGAGCTAGTTTGGGATAACAGAAAGCCCTGGTTTTAGAGCCAGTCACACAGGTCTGAATGCCAGTTCTTTGCCACTCAATAACAGTGTGGGTGCCCAAAGAATGTACTGTCAGAAGTGGGACAGTTGAGAGTGAAAGGAAAGCAATAAATAGCCAAGGTGTCAGGTCAATAAACTGGCACCATCCTTGATGAAATGGGTTCTGGTAAATGGTAAAGAATCTGCCTGCACTGCAGGAGACCTGGGTTCCATCCCTGGGTTGGGAAGATGCCTTAGAGAAGGGCATGGCAACCCACTCCCGTATTCTTGCTGGAGAATTCCATGGACAGAGGAACCTGGAGGGCTACAGTCCATGGAGTTGCAAAGAGTTGCATATGACTGAGTAACACTTTCACTTTTTCACCCTATAGCCATGTAGCCTTAGGTACATGCTTAGGTAAATATCTTAAATTCTGAATCTCAGCTTCTTCATCTGGAAAATGAATATAGTTCCTGCCTTTGAACATCTGCTTTGGTTGGGATGATGGACAAAAAAGTATCTAAGAAAAGAAAGGATGGAATCATTGACCTTGGTGATTAATTACCAGGAGAGGAGAGAAGTATGTGTATAGATGGAGGAGGTTTGTAGACTGTAGAAGATGTATTTGAGGAGGTCCTCATCTGTTGGCCTAACCCAAACTGTTCTGTCTTCACATGTGGTTAAAAATGACACAAGCACAGAGGCAGGAACACAAGCTCTGGAGTCAGCCTTCCAGGGACAGATACTAGCTCCACTGGGCACTGACTGGGTTTGGATACAAGTTCTGCTACCTGTTAATCGTGGGCTCTCAAGGTTGGGAATCCCAGTGTGCCTCAATTTCTTTGAAAAGTAGAAGGCTGGTCTGTTTCTCAGAAAAGGAAAGTGTTAGTTGCTCAGTCGTGTTTGACTCTGTGTGACGCCACGGACTGTAACCTGCCAGGCTCCTCTGTCCATGATATTCTCCAGGCAAGAATACTGGAGTGGGTAGCCATTCCCCTTTCCAGGGGGTTTGAACCTGGGTCTCCTGCATTGCAGGCAGATTCTTTACCATCTAAGCCCCCAGAGGGCTGTTGCAAAGATTAAATATGACAGTAACAGTCACAATATAGTCTGTGGGCTAGTACCAGTCCATAAGCTGTTTGTAACTATGTTAAAAATAAGTATAGGAATTTCAAAAAAGTTAGAAACTCACAGCTGTTCACTATTTTAAAAAGATCTACACTCAGGATGGGTGGGATCCTGAACAGGCCAGAGACCAGCGTGAGTATCACACTTACAGGGGAGGTACACATGGTGGAGCTGCTCATTAGCCGTGAGCAGCCGTCGGCAGCACAGTGGGATCATTGGTTAGTTTGCGTGGGCTGAACATTTTAATAAAACTGATTCTTAACCCCAGACAATTGGGAAGCACTGCTTAGAACAATATTGGATATGTGATTAGCTCTCAACACATCCCTTTTATTAATATTAATCTTTAAACCATACAGGCTTTCCACTATACATTAGAAATATTTTAATGGCATAAAAAATAAATTCCTTCTCAAGAGATTTTTTTCCCCTTAAGTCTAACAACAGTACTGTGCATATGCTTACATCTATTCTATTCTTGAATCAACAGCATGGTCTTTATATTGAAGAAGGTACCTGGAAACACATTAGGTCACTTTAGAAGCTCTTCAGAAAACACAAGGTTTTCTGTATGAGCTGCTGATTTTCCTTTAAAAACGGAAGGACTAGGGATTGATGAGCTTTTGATTTTTAAATCTAATGTTCTAAGGAAATTTACCTCATTTTTTTCAAACATTATAACAGCAGTGTATGCTTTGAAAACCTGAGAGAAATGTATGCTTATTTGAATTAAAAAAAAAATTAATAGAAGGAATACTATATCCCAAGCCCTGTGAAACCTCCATACTATATTCCACACCCATCTAATTTACCCTGGGAGTCAAATTGGGGTTGTATGTTTTTTCAAGAACCATGATCAAGGTTTAGATACACTAATAATATTTTATAGTAAGCTTACCTTGTATGGTTTTGATGAAAATTCATTCTTCTCAATCAGTAACCATGCTCATAAAACTAGCCAACTCACAATTATCCATTCCAATAAATGGAAGCTTTGGGTATTCCAAACCAGTGTTTGATCCAAAAGCTAATCATACTTAATTTTACTTAAAAAAATGAAAAACATTTTTAAAATTAAAATTTTCAGACTATGTAGACAGAAATTATATCACATTTGAAATGGTATAAAGAACAATCAGCAAAGGACTGAGGATTTTAAAACTTCATATAACACAAATTTTTTAAATCTATGAGTTTATACTGATTCTAATTAAATATAAAATAGGAAGGGCAAGCTCCTTCCTGCAGTAGAATGCCAACTAACAAATGGAGAAAAATTGACAAAAAGCATAGTCATAATTGTCACAAGTAACTCACAAAATTCAATATTGGCTGATAAATGGATATCAAGTGAGTATTTGGAAGGTGGGGGAGATGGAATTTTGCATAGACTAAAAGTATCTTTCCAGATTAATTAGTTAATAAGGGAGGAATTGTATGTTTAAAGGGGAAAAACCTGGCAGGCAGAATCCTAACCAAGTGACCAGAATTAACTTGACCAGTAATGGATTGACTGACACCCTTGCCTCTTGATGTATGAGATAGTAACTATCATTTCTATGGTATTATTTCCCTTGCTTCCAAAAGAAGAAAAAAAAATGATAGCCTAAATTAAATTAACAGACAACACATTTGAAGACATTGTACAAAAAAGCTGGCCTGTACTCTTTAAAAATATCAATGACAAAGGTTAAGACAAGTTTTAGTTTTGTATCATTTACACAGCTCCCTGCAAGCTGCAGGGCTCTGGTCTAGTTTGGGGTGAAAACACAGAAATATGCACAGCCTCTTTAGGGAGCATGTGGAGGTCAAGGTGCTTTCTGCTAACAAAATTACTTTTCACAGAGGCAGCCTACAGCCTTAGGTGATTTCTTTTGATGGGTATAAAAATAATACCAAATACAGACTCACCTGTGAACCATTCAATCCACTGTTGTTAGAGGGAGGGGCCCCTGTGGGATCCCCTGTGTTTTGAGGTTCTGCCAATAGCGGAGCTGCAGTGAGGAGTGGGTGCCTGGGGCCTCCAGGGGCAGTGGGAACACAAACCACTGCTCATCAGAATCGCTGTAGACTCCTCCAAAGCATGCGTTCTGGTATAAGTTCATTTTCTCCAAAAGACTTATCTTTTCCTGTAATATATAGATATTTCTACCTGGAGTTGTGCCAGTCAGGTTTATTCTGGTAGGCCTTTTCTTAATATGAAAATAGACCAACACTTTTTCCTTAATTTTTTAAAGACTGGTTTAATGGCTCTGACTCTGCACAGGTGGGCTTTGTAAGAAAGTATGGCTGCTGCTTTGATACTATCTGTATGTGTAGTAATGAAGCCAACACACAAGGACACACAGGAGAAGGTTAATGATTCCTCCAAGTAGGAAACCATTTTCAGAAAGTTCATCTTGACAATTGGAGATAATGCTGAGAAACAGGGATGTCTGATTTCACCTAACAGATTAACATCTCTGGTCACTTTAAAGTTCTACTGAAATTTGCAGATTTCTTTTACTAAATATTTACATTTTTTTCTTCCTTGTTGTTTTATGGAAAATACAATGAAAATTATAAGGGGATATTGTGTTCTCCAAGTCACAAGGATTATAAAACACATTAGTTCCCTCATAGCTCAGTCAGTAAAGAATCTGCCTGCAATGCAGGAGACCCGGGTTTGATTCCTGGGTCAAGAAGATCTCCTGGGGAAGGACATGGCAACCCACTCCAGTCTTCTTGCCTGGAGATTCCCATGGACAGAGGAACTCGGCAGGCTACAGTCCATGGGCTCGCAAAAGTTGGACACAACTTAGCAACTAAATTACTACCACTACTGTTTTTCCTTCCCTGTTTTATAGCAAATACAGTGAAAATAATAAGGGCATATTGTGTTCTCCAAATCATAAGGATTATAACAGACAATACTTACTGCTGTCAAGGATCCAGTAAATTAAGCTCTTTCAAACATGCTGTCCACCCCACTCTGCCCTGGAAGACGGGCTTCCCAGGCCCAGGACTACTCATGCCTGAGGAGTTGCCTGGTGCTGTTGCCCAAGGGAGGATGGACTCAGGCAACAGGCCCATACAGGCTGTTGAAGTGAGTTGGGACCATTGGGGCAGGTCATTCTGGGATCCTGGGTACCCTGAGTGTCTACATCAGTGCTTCTGGATCTTTAAGGTGCCAGTAATCCCTAGGGGGATCTTGTGAGGCTGCAGACTCTTGTTAACATGCTATGGTCAGAGGGCAGGCCTGGGAGCCTGCATTTTTCACCTCCATCCAGAGAATACTGATGCTGCTTGGCCACACTTGGCCAAGTGAGCGTCTGGAGGAGAGGGCTCTGGACAGGTGTGTCTGCTTGGCTCTCAGAGGCTTCACCCCATGTATACTGGAGGGCTAAAGGGCTAGACTGGGGTCCTCTAAAGTGTGAGGCTCAGGGCAGAGGCCTCTTTCCCTGGTTTAAAGGCAGTCTGGTCCCTTCTTTCCCCACATCCCGATGCATCCATGGGCTCTGTTCCCACACTGCGGGCTCTGGTCCTCCCCTACCAGCTCTGCCACTATAGCCCTTTGATCTCCCACTCACTCTTCCCAAGTCAAGTTTCTCTTGGCTCCTTTTTCTGTAGTGGTTCGTACTCCTCCCTGCCCCCAACCACCACCCCCACCACTTTTACTTCATGAAATAAAAATATTTCAAAAATATTGACAATTGATACTGATGAAATCATGTTTTGTTCTGTTGGGATGTAAACAGGCAGTAACAACAACCAGAGATACAGCATATCCGCTATGCTCATGAACAGAACCCATTCTGCTCACCCATTACCTCAAATCAGGATTTCCAGACTAGAGGAAACTGAATTTTTGTCCCATGTTTCTATTTGCAGAATGTTACAAAATCTGATGGAATCAAATAGGCTGCTGAAACTATTGCATTTTGCATTTTGCATTACAAACAGGGAAACACTTCCTTACTATGAAGTATTCAGTGTTTCAGTATTTGCACTGGTTTGGGATTCTCTTCTTCCCAAGGCTGTTTCTCACTATTGATCTGAATTATTTGAACAGGTGGCTTTATACCTCCTATGCTAATGAGACTTTTGTCTGCTTTGAGGCTGCACAGGCAGGCATTTAAGGCAGATATGTTTCCTTTTGGTAAACCATTCATACCTGTTTTGATAACCAGCTGCAAGCCACTCCAGAAGGGTCTTCTCAGAAGTGGACTCACATTTAGCAAGGCAGAGGTCCTGAGGACAGTGAACAGGCAGGACCTCTTTTCTCTCACATGCTACAAGCAGCCCTGGGGCTGTGTCTTATGTCTGCACTCTTAGTTCCCTGGTCACAAAAAAAGAATGAAGTGTGTGTGGGATATGGAAGGCCAGCTTGTATATAGTTTAAAGGGATCAGGTCCAGAAATAAACCCATGCACTACTCATGGTCAGTTAATCTAGGACAAAGAATAGGCAAGAATATACAATAGGAAAAAGGCAGTCTCTTCAATAAGTGGTACTGGGAAAACTGGATAGCTACATGTGAAAGAATAAAATGACAAATTGTCTAATACCATATGTGAAAATAAACTAAAAATGGATTAAAATCTCAATGTAAGACCTTAATAAAACTCTTAGTGGAAAATATAGGCAGTACACGCTGGGATAAATCTCAGCAATATTTTTTGGATCTATCTCCTAGAGTAAAGGAAACAAATTCAAAAATAAACAAATGGGAACCTAATTAAACTTAAAAGCTTTTGCTCAGCACAGAAGACAAAATGAAAATGCAACCTAAATACTGGGAGAAAATATTTGCAAATGATGCAATGACCAACAAGGGGTTAATTTCCAAAATATACAAACAGTTCATATAACTCATTTCAAAAACAAAACAAAACAAAAACAAAAACAACCCAATCAAAAAATGGGTAGAAGACATAGACATTTCTCCAAATAAGCCATACATTGACTAACATGCACACAAAAAGATGCTCTATACTGCTATTAGAGAAGTAAAAATCAAAACCACAATGAGGTTTGGTCAGAATGGCCATCATCATAAAAGCACAAATAACAAATGCTGGAGAGGGTGTGGAGCTACACTGTTGGTGGAAATGCAGATTGGTACAGCCAGTATGGAAAACAGTATGGAGGTTTCTTAAAAATCTAAAAATAGAGTTACCATGTGATACAGCTATAACCACTCCTGGGTTATCCAGAAGACAGAAACTTTCATTCAAAAAGATACATGCACCCCAATGTTCATAGAAACACTATTTACAATAGACAAGACATGAAAACAACCTAAATATCCATCAACAGATGAATGGATAAAGATGTGGTGCATATATATAGAGAGATAATGGATTACTCAGTCATTTAAAACAAAAACAAAAAAAGAAATGGGACCCCCTGGTGGTCCAGTAGTTAAGAATCCACCTACCAATGCAGGGGATGCAGATTCAATTCCTGGTCAGGGAACTAAAATCCCACATGCCACGGAGCAACTAAGCCTAAATGCTACAACTACTAAGCCTGCAAACCACAACTGTGACCCGGCACATCCAAAAATAAATAAAATATTTTTTAAAAAGAATGAGGGCTTCCCTGGTGGCTCAGTGGTGAAGAATATGTCTCCCAATGCAGGAGATACAGGTTTGATCTCTGATCTGAAAAGATCCCACATTCCACATGTGCAGCAACTAAGCTGGTGCATCTCAACTATGGAACGCGCTCTCTCGAGCCCACAAGCTACAACTGCTTACTAAAGGCCACATGCCCTAGAGCATGTGCTCCACGAGCGACATCACCGCAATGAGTCCAAGAACTGCAACTAGAGAGTAGCCCCCTCTCACCACAACTAGAGAAAAACCCACACAGCAACAAAGACCCAGCACAGCCAAAGATAAATATATTAAAAAAGGAATGAAACAGTGCTACTTGCAGCAAGATGGATGGAGCTAGGGATCATACTAAGTGAAGTAAGTCAGGAACAGAAAGATAAATATCATACGACATCACTTATATGTGGGATCTAAAATATGATACAGGTGAGCTTATTTACAAAACAGAAACAGACTCAGACATAGAATAGAAACTTATGGTTATCAAAGAGGAAAGGAGGGAGAGCTGTATTAGGAGTCTGGGATTAACAGATACACACTATTATATATAACAATTAGATAAACAGCAAGGACCTACTGAATAGCACAGGGAACTGTACTCAAGATCTTGTAACAGCCTATAATAGAAAAGAATCTGAAAAAGTGTGTGTGTGTGTGTGTAATTGAATCACTTTGCTGTATACCTGAAACTAACCCAATATTGTAAATCAACCATATTTCAGTATTTTATTTTATTTTTTTTCGTTTTTTGAATGTTGAGTTTTATTTTAATTTTATTTTTAAACTTTACATAATTGTATTAGTTTTGCCAAATATCAAAATGAATCCGCCACAGGCATACATGTGTTCCCCATCCTGAACCCTCCTCCCTCCTCCCTCCCCACACCATCCCTCTGGGTCGTCCCAGTGCACCAGCCCCAAGCATCCAGTATCGCGCATCGAACCTGGACTGGCAACTCGTTTCTTACATGATATTCTACATGTTTCAATGTCACTCTCCCAAATCTTCCCACCCTCAGTGGAGTATTACTCAGCCATTAAAAAGAATACATTTGAATCAGTTCTAATCAGGTGGATGAAACTGGAGCCTATTATACAGAGTGAAGTAAGCCAGAAGGAAAAACATAAATATTTCAGTATTTTAAAAACAAGATACTAAAATCCTTCTTCAAAAAAAAAAAATAAAGGGATCAGATCCTGCCAACAAAAGTGCCTGTGATGACACCTAGGGAGCTCACCTGGCCACCACTCCTCACTTGCACTCTGTAGGTGGGATCACAGGCTGTCTTCCCTGTTACCCACAGTCACTTGGGACAGCTATGCCTGTATGTGTGTTTGTGTGTGCACATGGACACACACACAATTACAGGTAATATTCCAAGACTCTGGGTGCTGCAAGGAAGCAACAGTGCATAGCACTCCACTTCTATCAATGTTCCTGTACCTACCATGACCCCTCAGTCCCCTGTCATCTCTATGGGAGGCAGAGGAAAGCTGGCAGCTAGTGCATGGACATGAGATTTCCATCCAGTGGACAAAAACCACAAAGAAGTGTTGGAAGGCAATCCCTGGAGCACATGCTCACTTAGTTTTACCTGTAAATGAAAACAAATGGGATGTCAAGAAAATATGTGATGCTCTTTTTCAAAGTTATGTAGGAGATGGATTCATAAAAATGTAATTTTAAGTTTAAAATATTGCTGAAAGCAGGGTAGCCCTCAAAAGGCTTTTGCTCAATCAACAGAGCACAGCAGCACAACTGTAACTGTACTGTAGGAAGCCGTAGTTTCCTCCCAACTTCCACCCACCCCACCCCCAGTGAGTGGCAGCCACTAGTAGGGTCTCGGATTGGCCAAAGTCACTGCTTCATAAACCTGGTTACACATTAGAATCACCTGGGAAGTCTCTCTGATGCCCATATACACCTACAGCCACGAGACTGGGATCTCTGGAGGGAGAGGTGGTTCTGACAGGCAGTAGGTATTGAGAGCCCCTGGTCCCTCAGAGGACTCATCCTCTGGCCACAGTGATTATCTCAGAGAGGAGCAGTGGCCTAAGGCCTAAACCAATCAGCATATGATTAGATGAGTGGCAGGGTGATCATATGGAAAATCAAGAATAAAAGCAGAACCACTCTGAAATGCAGTCTGTAAGAAACAGTAAGACATTCTGAACCCAGAAAAACAGAGTGTACTTTATGAAGATGGTAGTGATGAGGCTAGAATACAGGTTCAGAAGTATATTATTAACAGTTCTAACTAGCACTACATATGAATTGATCTGACAGGGGAAAACAATTTTTATGCCTAAAATGTACATGATTAGAGTTTTAGGAAGTTAATTTTGGTGTCACTATGGAGAAGGGCCCTAAATGGAGATAGAGGTGGACCAGCTACTGATTAGGAGGTGGGTATAGTGGGCTAGGGAAGAAATTCTGTAGGGCTGGGGAGTCCCAAGACATTCTAGAAACTGAGAGAACTTCCATGTCACTAGGACAAAAGTGGTCTTGGGATACAAGTCTTCTTCTCCACAGTGGCTGAGGATGTATCATAAGAAGGAAAGACAGAAGGATAAAAGGGAAGTATCCAAACTTTTTTAAAAATCACGGAACCATGAAAAAGTGTAACCCATTAAATAACAAAATACATTATGTTTACTGTTCCATAAACAGGAGAGAAGGGAAATATCTTGCTTAATAAAATGCAAAGAAATTTAGAAGGAACAATAGAGGCAGAAAATTTTCCACTGAAGAAAAATCTAGTGGGTGAAACTTTGATATAGAGCACAATATTTATGGAGAAGGGCACGGCAACCCACTCCAGTGTTCTCACTTGGAGAATCCCATGGACAGAGGAGCCTGGCGGGCCACAGTCCACAGGGTCACAGAGAGTCAGACATGACTGAAGTGACAGCATGTATAATAGTTATATAATATCAAATCATCTCTCTGAAAATTATTAACTATAAAAGGAAAAAAAGCAACTGTACAGAGGATCCTCCCCAAACCTATTCAAATCCACTATGCATTATTAAATGATACTAATATGCAGAGACAGCCCAAAGATTAGCATCATCTTAATGATTTTGCAGGGTAAGGAAATTTCCAAGGCCAGATAGTCACCACCCTTGAAAGTGGTGATAGCCATCCTCCTATTTATTGCATGATTCCCAGCATAATATGGTTACAGAGGAGATGCTCAAGAATTATATGTTGAGTAAGTGAATGCCTATGAATTATTAAAGAAGCAGTAAGAGAGACTGACCTTCAGATTTTGCTAACTCTAGTAGATAGGTACTCTTAAAGAACCCCAGTCCAGGAGTCAAAAGACTGGTTTCTAGTCCCAGCAGTAGTACTGGTGACCCAGTACCTCAACTATCTGTCCCCATCTCCTTTTCCACTTCAGTTCAGCATTTCCAAGACCATTAATATATCTAGGTCTGAATCTCCTTCCAAAACAAAAGTTATCAGTGGGCATCACCATTAAACAGGTTTGAAACAAGTTAGCCCATTTATCCTACAGTCATTCCCTACAGAAAACACTCAAGGAATTAGCACTGGGACCTACCCTGAAAGGCCTTTTTTAAAATTCTTTTAGCACAGGAAAGGATTCTCATCATCACTAATCATTAAGGAAATACAAACCAAAACCACAAGGAGATATCACCTCATATGTATTAGGAGGGATACTATAGGGGGAAAAAAGAGAAAAGAAGGTTTGGCAAGGATGTGGACAAACAGGAACCCTTACACACTGATGGTAGGGGATGTAAAACAGTGTGTGACAAAACACTGCATGATTCCACTTGCATGAAGGTACTGAGAGCAGTCAGATTCAGAGAGAAACAAGGTGGCCCTGTGAAGAATATACAAAGGAGAAAACACAATCTCTTTAATAAGTGGTGCTGGGAAAACTGGTCAACCACTTGTAAAAGAATGAAACTAGAACACTTTCTAACACCATACACAAAAATAAACTCAAAATGGATTACATATCTAAATGTAACACCAGAAACTATAAAACTCCTAGAGGAAAACATAGGCAAAACACTCTCTGACATAAATCACAGCAGGATCCTCTATGATTCACTTCCCAGAGTAATGGAAATAAAAGCAAAAATAAACAAATGGGACCTAATTAAACTTAAAAGCTTTTGTACAACAAAGGAAACTATAAGCAAGGTGAAAAGAAAGCCTTCAGAATGGGAGAAAATAATAGCAAATGAAATAACTGACAAAGAATTAATCTCAAAAATATACAAGCAGCTCCTGCAGCTCAATTCCAGAAAAATAAATGACCCGATCAAAAAATGGGCCAAAGAACTAAACAGACATCTCTCCAAAGAAGACATACAGATGGCTAACAAACACATGAAAAGATGCTCAACATCACTCATCATCAGAGAAATGCAAATCAAAACCACAATGAGGTAGCATCTCATGCCGGTCAGAATGGCTGCTATCAAAAAGTCTACAAACAATAAATGCTGGAGAGGGTGTGGAGAAAAAGGAACCTTCTTACACTGTTGTGGGGAATGCAAACTAGTACAGGCACTATGGAGAACAGTGTGGAGATTCCTTAAAAAACTGGAAATAGAACTGCCATAAGACCCTGCAATCCCACTCCTGGGCATACACACCAAGGAAACCAGAATTGAGAGAGACACGTGTACCCCAGTGTTCATCGCAGCACTGTTTACAATAGCCAGGACATGGAAGCAACCTAGATGTCCATCAGCAGATGAATGGATAAGAAAGCTGTGGTACATATACACAATGGAATATTACTCAGCTATTAAAAAGAATGCATTTGAATCAGTTCTAATGACGTGGATGAAACTGGAGCCTATTATACAGAGTGAAGTAAGTCAGAAAGAAAAACACCAATACAGTATATTAATGCATATATATGGAATTTAGAAAGATGGTAACAATGATCCTATATGTGAGACAGCGAAAGAGACACAGATGTAAAGAACAGACTGTTGGACTCTGTGGGAAAAGGCAAGGGTGGGATAATTTGAGAGAATAGCATTGAACCATGTATATTATCATATGTGAAACAGATTGCCAGTCCAGGTTCGATGCATGAGGCAGGGCACTCAGGGCTGGTTCACTGGGATGACCCTGAGAGATAAGATGGGGTGGGATGGTCAGGATGGGGAACACATGTACAACCATGGCTGATTCATGTAAATGTATGGCAAAAATACTGTAAAGTAATTAGCCTCCAATTTAAAAAAATCAAAGTGGCCCTGTGGTTGTCAGGGGCTGGGTGGAAGGGGACAGGGGAGAAGGGGAGTTAGTGTTTGATAATACACTTATACAGGATGAGGGCCTCCCTGGTTCCCAGCTGGTAAAGAATTCGTGTTCAATGCGGAGAGACCCTGGTTCGATTCCTGGGTCAGGAAAATTCCCTGGAGGAGGGATAGGCTACCCACTCCAGTATTTGCGGGCTTCCCTTGTGGCTCAGATGGTAAACAATCCACCTGCAGTGCAGGAGATCTGGGTTTGATCTTCCCTGGGTGGGGAAGATTCCTCTGGAGGAAGGTATGGCAATACACTCCAGTATTCTTGCCTGGAGAATCCCCAGGGACAGAGGAGCCTGGCGGGCTGTATAGTCTGTGTGGTCACAGAGAGTCAGGCACCACTGAGTGACTAAGCACAGCACGGTGTATCACAAATGACAAAACACTGCTTGATTCCACTTACATGAAGGTACTGAGAGCAGTCAGGTTCAGAGAGAAACAAGGTGGGCCTGTGGTTGTCAGGGGCTGGGGGAAGGGAGTTGGGAGTTAATCTTTGACAGCACACTAATACAGGATGAGATGAGTTCTGGAAATTGGTTGCACAATAATGTGAATGTACTTAAAAACACTGAACCAGATGGTTAAAAATAGTTCAGATGGTAAATTTTCTATTTTATGCATTTTATTACTATTTAATTAAATGAGAAAAAAAATTCCACTCAATGTGCCTCAGGTGGAACTCTTCCTGTGTAGAATCTAGATGTTGCCACTTTCTGATTTGTTACAACCTTGGACTAGCCACAAAACCTCTGGGTATGGGCCTCTGGTGAATGGGAGTAACACCTCCCAAGGCTGCTGAGGGGCCAACTGAGAGGATCTGTGTTGCTCTAAAGATGTCCCGCCAGACAAAGAGCAGCCATCACCACAGCAGAGTTCCTGAGTTACCCCTTGTGGGCCCCAATAGAAAGCCTCTGCTAACTTTGATGGATGAGGTTGCTAACTTTGATAGCAGCACCCAACAGGATGAAGAAAGACTCCTCTTCTTTACTGGCCCTTGCCAATTGACTCAGCCAATGAAAGCTATGGAGTCTGTATACTATAGCCCTCCCAACTTCTTTTCCCCTCCATAAAAAAGTTCTCCGTCTCTAGCACTTAGAAGAACTGCAGATGGCTCACCATGATTACAGGTATGGAATTGCAATTCCTTGATGATCCTGACTAAACCTATTCTGAGAAACATCTGACCATCTATTTGTTTTACAAAGGGTATACAAAGGAAGGGTATTAACAAGTGTTGGGATCAGAAAGGCAAATTATCTGCTTGACACATTTGAATGAACACTAGTTGACACCTCTCAAGCTGATTCAGTGAGTTTTCAACAGGATCACCTCCCTAAACCATCTCAGCACTCAGCCAGTTCACAAACCCCTCATGTCCTCAGCTTCTCTGACAGAAGTCTCTGGAGAGACTGACTTGACACCAGAGACAGTTTCCACATTCACACTCCCTCTACAAGGGGACAGTTTACTGACTGAGATGTGGTCAGCATCAGGGGATTGAGGATGTAATCACTCCCTAATGGGCCAAGTGCATCTGGTCCAAGACCCTGCCCCACCGTCATCTCTGGGGATAGGTCCTGCACTCACCCCCAAACTGCTAGCCTCTGGGATGAGGGGGGAAAGAAATTCAGAGCTCACCCCAGAGGCTGCAGTGCAGGGCAGTGAGGACATCGCCAGGGAGAGTCTCAGCAGACTAGACAGTCTAGTCCCCAGCTAGACACGGTTCATAAACTAGGCCACTGATTTTGAATAATGGGGAAGAGGGAGAATTATTCAATAAACTATGATGGGAAAATGGGCTGCTTTGGAAAAATGGGGCCTATCTTATAACAAAGTGGCACTCTGTGGGGCTGGAGTGGCCATAAGGAGATACCAGATGTCCCCACATTTGGGGTATTTGGAGATATCCTAAATTTGGAAAACTCAGCAGTGGCCACAGGACTGGAAAAGGTCAGTTTTCATCCCTATCCCAAAGAAAGGCAATGCCAAAGAATGTTCAAACTACCACACAATTGCACTCATCTCACAAGCTAGCAAAGTAACACTCAAAATTCTCCAATACAGGCTTCAACAGCACATGAACAGTGAAATTCCAGATGTTCAAGCTGGTTTTAGAAAAGGCAGAGGAACCAGAGATCAAATTGCCAACATCTGTTGGATCATCGAAAAAGCAAGAGAGACTGTGACTATTTCAATACCTGGGGCCAAGGACTCCTGGTCACCGTCTCCTCAGAAGGTGAATCGCTCCCGAGAGTCTTCCCCCTGGTGTCCTGCGTGAGCTCCCCATCCGATGAGAGCACGGTGGCCCTGGGCTGCCTGGCCCGAAAAAAAAAAAAAGAAAAAGCAAGAGAGTTCCAAAAAAAACTATTTCTGCTTTATTGGCTATGCCAAAGCCTTTGACTGTGTAGATCACAACAAATTGTGAAAAATTCTTAGATGGGAATACCAGACCACCTGACCTGTCTCCTGAGAAATCTGTATGCAGGACAAGAAGCAAAGTGAAGTTGCTCAGTCGTGTCCAACTCTTAGTGACCCTGTGAACTGTAGCCCACCAGGCTCCTCCATCCATGGGATTTTTCAGGCAAGAGTACTGGAGCGGGGTTCCATTGCCTTCTCTGAAAGACTCAAAGACTCACTACTTAAAATTAAATACCATGTGTTGAATATTATTTAATGCTATGAATAAATGTTGTTCAGTCACTAAGCCATGTCCGACTCTTTGCAACCCCATAGACTGTAGCACACCATGCTCCTCTGTCCATGGGGTTCTCCAAGCAAGAATTCTGGAGTGGGTTTCCATTTCCTTCTCCAATGAATAAATGTTAACCTTAGAAAACTAAGGAGGAACCAGGATTCAAAGCTATTTAGTCATAGAGAAAAGTGTGCATGTGCAGGTGTGCACAGATTTTTAGGGAAAGACAAAACAACCAAAATGCCAGCAAGTGTGGATAATAGAAATAAATCCTTATTCCCTTCCTCTTCTTCTATAGTTTTAAATTTCTTACAGAAAGAGAAATATATATACTTTTCTAAAATTCATAGCAATTACCAGTAACCTTAATGTTCAACCTCTCTTAGACCCTAAGTCCATCCTGTACTGTGAAAATACTAAAACCCCAGCAAGGTCATTTGTATAAAAGTTGGTAAGCTTATTATAGGCATCATTTACAAGTTTAAAAACAGTAAGGAACCAAGCAAATACCCAATGAGAAGATGAAAACTCAGTTCTTTTCTACAAGGTGGGTCTTGTCTCTAGGTGGCACTTCCTGGCTGGACTCATTTCAGCTTTCATGGGGCAGCAAGTAGGGGACACAAGGAAATCACGAAGCTACCTCAGAATTTACATACAGGATGGCAATCGTGGTCAACAACTAACCCCTTTTTAAAAATTAGCACTAAAGTAGCAATGCCAATGGGAGGAGAGGCTTAAAGCAGAAGCCAGCCTCAATCTTCCATCAGAATCACCTGGAGCTTGTTTAACTCCATCCCCTCAGAGTTTCTAACTTTCCAGAATTGGTCTAGAAAGAGCGTGGGGGTTGGGGGGCGGGGGTTTGCATTTCTAACAAGTTCCCAGGTAATAAGGATGCTGCAGGTCTGAGAGCCAAACTCTGAGAACAGCCACCCTAAAGCTTGATTATAGAATGTTTCATGTACATCATCTTCAACAGCAAGAATATTTTAAGAACTTCCCTTGAGAGACTCCTCCCAACAAGACCAAAGGTGTATCTGGAATTGCCTTCTCCTTGCATATAAGAACAAGTATCAGAAAGATCCTCTGGAGGAGGGCTTGGCAACACACTCCAGTATTCTTGCCTGGAGAATTCCATGGACAGAGGAGCCTGGTGGGCTACAGTCCAGAGGGTCCCAAAGAGTCAGACATAACTGAATCAACTTGGCATGCATGCATGCATCCCAATAGAAGCAGCTCAGTACTGCATACAGGACAACACAGGCTCAGGAGTCAGACTCCTAGTTTGGGATGACACTGTTTCACCACTAGCTGTATGGTGGTAGGCAACGTATTCAACCTGCTTCAGTGCCTTCCCATGTAAAATATGAGGTAATAGCTGCTTTAGCTCCAGCAGGAAAACTGGAAGTAGGTGTCCACCAAAATTAATGAGAAACCCTCCCCTTCCCATTTCCACGCACACACACATTTTGAAAATCCACAAACAGAAGGTGCTTGAAGAGTTCCTTGCCCTGCCTAAAGTTAAGGAGATAGTTCAGGCTTCATTATTGTTTATAGTAACTACATTCATACTCCTTTTTTTAGGTCCCTCTTTCCTTAAGGACCACCAAAAGGCCAAGAGATGTTGCTACACACTGAATATACCACCATCAAGAAAAGCATAGGGGCTTCGCTGGTGGCTCAGTGGTAAAGAATCTACCTGCCAATGCAGGAGACAGAGGTTCCATCCCTGATCTAGGAAGATTCCACATGCTTCAGAGCAACTGAACCTGTGTGTCAGAACTATTGAGCGTGTGCTCTAGAGCCTGGTATCGCCCTAGAGCCTGGTATTGCCCTAGAGCCTGTGCTTGACAACAAGAGAAGCCACCACAGTGAGACTCCTGCACGCTACAACTAGAGAAAAGCCCACATGGCAATTAAGATCCAGCAGAACCAAAAATGAATAAATAAATAAAATCAAAAGACATGAGGCTTAGAAAAATAACAAAACCAGCATAGGAGCTTCCATTCCCTGGAAAACCCATAAGCCTTTCCATAAAAAAATTAAAAAAAAAAGGGAAATATCAGAATTTGTGGGAAAGATGAATGGGTTTGTGTTCAGAAATAAAAGATCTAATAATCACCCAAGTGTAATTAAAACCCAAAGATTTGGGCCCACCTAGTTAGTAGTCCCAGATATCAGGTAGAAAACTCTAGTTAAGAGCTTTACCTCTCTGAGCCATTTTTCATCTCCATTTCCTCCCAGCTCAGAGACCCATCAGTGGTTTCAGGACCAAAGGACTCCTAGGCAAGACCCCCTGCATCAAGACCATGCACTGCTTCTCTGAAGGCTAAAGATCCTCATAAGATTCCATAGGTTTTCAAAATTGAAAAAGACAAATGTACCCCCAATGTTCATTGTGGCACTACGTACAATAGCTAGAACATGGAAGAAACATAGATGTCCATTAGATGAATGGATAGAAAAGTTGTGATACATATACACAATGGAATATTACTCAGCCATAAAAAGGAACACATGTGAGTCACTTCTAATGAAGTGGATGAACCTAGAACCTGTTATACAGAGTGAAGTAAGTCAAAAAGAGAAAGATAAAGTTTGTATACTAAAGCATACATAAAGCACACAGGGGGGCCTAGAGGAGCTACTCCATGTTCAAGGTCAGGAGGGGTGGTAGTAAGGAGATACCCCTCATCCAAGGTAAGGAGCAGTGGCTGCGCTTTGCTGAAGCAGCCATGAAGAGATACCCCATGTCCAAGGTAAGAGAAACCCAATTAAGATGGTGGGTGTTGAAAGAGGGCATCAGAGGGCAGACACACTGAAACCATAATCACAGAAAACTAGTCAATCTGATCACATGGACCACAGCCTTGTCTAACTCAATGAAACTAAGCCATGCCCTGTGGGGCCACCCAAGATGGGTGGGCCATGGTGGAGAGGTCTGACAGAATGTGGTCCACTGGAGAAGGGAATGGCAAACCACTTCAGTATTCTTGCCTTGAGAACCCCATGAAGAGTATGAAAAGGCAGAATGATAGGATACTGAAAGAGGAACTCCCCAGGTCAGTAGGTGCCCAATATGCTACCGGAGATCAGTGGAGAACTCCAGAAAGAATGAAGGGATAGAGCCAAAACAAAAACAATACCCAATTGTGGATGTGACTGGTGATAGAAGCAAGGTCCGATGCTGTAAAGAGCAATATTGCATAGGAACATGGAATTTTAGGTCCATAAATCAAGGCAAATTGGAAGTGGTCAAACAGGAGATGGCAAGAGTGAACGTCAACATTCTAGGAATCAGCAAACTAAAATGGACTGGAATGGGTGAATTTAACTCAGATGACCATTATATCTACTACTGCAGGCAGGATCCCTCAGAAGAAATGGAGTAGCCATCATAGTCAACAAAAGAGTCTGAAATGCAGTACTTGGATGCAATCTCAAAAACAACAGAATGATCTCTGTTCATTTCCAAGGCAAACCATTCAATATCACAGTAATCCAAGTCTATGCCCCAACCAGTAATGCTGAAGAAGCTGAAGTTGAACGGTTCTATGAAGACCTACAAGACCTTTTAGAACTAACACCCAAAAAAGATGTCCTTTTCATTATAGGGGACTGGAATGCAAAAGTAGGAAGTCAAGAAACACCTGGAGTAACAGGAAAATTTGGAATATGGAATGAAGCAGGGCAAAGGCTAATAGAGTTTTGCCAAGAGAATGCACAGGTCATAGCAAACACCCTCTTCCAACAACACAATAGAACTCTACACATGGATATCACCAGATGGTCAACACCAAAATCAGATTGATTATATTCTTTGCAGCCAAAGATGGAAAAGCTCTATAAAGTCAGCAAAACCAAGACCAGGAGCTGACTATAGCTAGGATCATGAGCTGCTTATTTCCAAATTCAGATTTAAATTGAAGAAAGTAGGGAAAAACACTAGACCATTCAGGTATGACCTATATCAAATCCCTTATGATTATACAGTGGAAATGAGAAATAGATTTAAGGGACTAAATCTGATAGAGTGCCTGATGAACTATGGACAGAGGTTCGTGACATTGTACAGGAGACAGGGATCAAGACCATCCCCATGGAAAAGAAATGCAAAAAAGCAAAATGGCTGTCTAGGGAGGCCTTACAAACAGCTGTGAAAAGAAGAAAAGTGAAAAGCAAAGGAGTAAAGGAAAGATATAAGCATCTGAATGCAGAGTTCCAAAGAATAGCAAGGAGAGATAAGAAAGCCTTCCTCAGTGATCAATGCAAAGAAATAGAGGAAAACAACAGAATGGGAAAGACTAGAGATCGCTTCAAGAAAATTAGAGATACCAAGGGAACATTTCATGCAAAGATGGGCTCGATAAAGGCCAGAAATGGTATGGACCGAACAGAAGCAGAAGATATTAAGAAGAGGTGGCAAGAATACACAGAAGAACTGTACAAAAAAGATCTTCATGATCAAGATAATCACGATGGTGTGATCACTCACCTAAAGCCAGACATCCTGGAATGTGAAGTCAAGTGGGCCTTAGAAAGCATCACTACGAAAAAAGCTAGTGGAGGTGATGGAATTCCAGTTGAGCTATTCCAAATCCTGAATGATGCTGTGAAAGTGCCACACTCAATATGCCAGCAAATTTCGAAAATTCAGCAGTGGCCACAGGACTGGAAAAGGTCAGTTTTCATTCCAATCCCAAAGAAAGGCAATGCCAAACAATGCTCAAACTATTGCACAATTGCACTCCTCTCACATGCTAGTAAAGTAATGCTCAAAATTCTCCAAGCCAGGCTTCAGCAATACGTGAATCGTGAACTACCTGATGTTCAAGCTGGTTTTAGAAAAGGCAGAGGAACCAGAGGTCAAATTGCCAGCATCCCCTGGATCACTGAAAAAGCAAGCGAATTTCAGAAAAACATCTATTTCTGCTTTATTGACTATGCCAAAGCCTTTGACTGTGTGGATCACAATCAACTATGGAAAATTCTGAAAGAAATGGGAATACCAGAACACCTGATCTGTCTCTTGAGAAAACTATATGCAGGTCAGGAAGGAACAGTTAGAACTGGACATGGAACAACAGACTGGTTCCAAATAGGAAAAGGAGTATGTCAAGGCTGAATATTGTCATCCTGCTTATTTAACTTATATGCAGAGTACATCATGAGAAATGCCGGGCTGGAAAAAGCACAAGCTGGAATCAAGATTGCCGGGAGAAATATCAATAACCTCAGATATGCAGATGACACCACCCTTATGGCAGAAAGTGAAGAGGAACTAAAAAGCCTCTTGGTGAAAGTGAAAGAGGAGAGTGAAAAAGTTGGCTTAAAGATCAACATTCAGAAAACAAAGATCATGACATCTGGTCCCATCACTTCATGGGAAAGAGATGGGGAAACAGTGTCAGACTTTATTTTTTTAGGCTCCAAAATCACTGCAGATGGTGACTGCAGCCATGAAATTAAAAGACGCTACTCCTTGGAAGGAAAGTTATGTCCAACCTAGATAGCATATTCAAAAGCAGAGACGTTACTTTGCTAACAAAGGTCCATCTAGTCAAGGCTATGTTTTTTCTAGTGGTCATGTATGGATATGAGAGTTGGACTGTGAAGAAATCTGAGCACCAAAGAATTGATGCTTTTGAACTGTGGTGTTGGAGAAGACTCTTGAGAGTCCCTTGGACTGCAAGGAGATCCAACCAGTCCATTCTAAAGGAGATCAGCCCTGGGATTTCTTTGGAGGGAATGATGCTAAAGCTGAAACTCCAGTACTTTGGCCACCTCATGGAAAGAGTTGACTCATTGGAAAAGACTCTGATGCTGGGATGGATTGGGGGCAGGAGGTGAAGGGGATGACAGAGGATGAGTAGCTGGATGGCATCACCGACTCGATGGACGTGAGTCTGAGTGAACTCCGGGAGTTGGTGATGGACAGGGAGGCCTGGTGTGCTGCGATTCATGGGATTGCAGAGGCGGACACGACTGAGCAACTGAACTGAACTGAAAGTTTACATATGGAATCTAGAAAGTTAGCACCAAGGAGTTTATTTTCAGGGCAGCAATGGAGAAACAGACATAGAGAACAAACTTACAGGCATGGAGAGAGGGGAGGAGAGGCTGAAATGCATCCAGAGAGTAACATGGAAACTTACATTACCATATGTAAAACAGATAGCCAATGGGAATTTGCTGTATGTCTCAGGGAACTCAAACATGAGCTTTGTATAAATTTAGAGGGGTGGGATTGGGAGGGAGGTTCAAGAGGGAGGGGATATATGTCTAACTATGGCTGATTCATGTTGAGGTTTGACAGAAAACAAAATTCTGTAATGCAATTATCCTTTAATTAAAAAATAAATAAAATTTTTAAAAAAGATTCCAGAGGTTTCAAGGACCCCATCCCCAAGGTGGTCCTCTAGAGTGGAAGCAGAATATTCACAATAAGAAAGTATTAATTGCTCAGTCATGTCTGACTCTTTGTGACCCCATGAACTATAGCCTGCCAGGCTTCTCTGTCCATGAATTTTCCAGGCAAGAATACTGAAGTGGGTTTCCATTTCCTTCTCTGGGTGATCTTCCTGACCCAGGGATCAAGCCCAGGTCTTCTACACTGCAAGAAGTTTCTTTACCGGCTGAGCCACCAGGAAAGGAAAGGGGCTTGTCAAATACACACTCTACTCCAGGCTGTGTGTCCAAGGCAGAAGCAAAACATGTTCAAGAATAGTGTCCTCATTCATTATATAAAAAATCATCCTTTTTATACACATGAAGTTTGTCACAACTGGGTATCAGGATATACAGTGAGAGAGTCACACAGAGAGTGGGAGGGAGACCTGGTCATAGACTCAGGTCAGAAGGAGCTCCATGCAGTTGCAACACAGCTGTCACTTAAGAATATGGGAAAAGGTGGGGATGTTACTGGAAGACTACAAAGGTGCAGGACACTAATTAGATAAAGGAAGCTGTTCATAAGCTGCTTGCTTAGGAAAAAAAGGAGGGGCACTTTAGTTCAGAACTGAGGAGTATAATTATTCAATAAACCCTGATGGGAAAGGGGGCAGTTTGGGGGAAAAAAAAACCGAGCCTATACTGAATACTAAACGAAATTCTAGCTGCCTTTGTTGTTAGAAAAAGAAGGGTAAAAGAATTAAATAAAACACTTACAGAATTTTAGATGATGCTGGGATCTTAAAAATGATATTACAAAAGCAACAGGAGGAAAAGAGGCTCAATATAATTAATGATATATAATGTAAAACCTCAACTAAATTATAATACAAATGAAAATCTGGCAAAGTATTATAAACACTATTGCAAGTTATTTCAAAACTATAAATGCTTCATAGGAAAAATATCCATTAACAGACAATTCAAAAACAACAAATAGATGGTAAGTTCAGTTCAATTGCTCAGTCAGGTCTGACTCTTTGTGACCCCATGGACTGCAGCACACCAGGCCTCTGTGTCCATCACCAACTACTGGAGTAAACTCACTTATGTCCATTGAGTCGGTATTTCCATCCAACCCTCTTATCCTCAGTCTTCCTCTTTTCCTCCTGCCTTCAGTCTTTCCCAGCATCAGGGTCTTTTCCAATGAATCAGTTCTTGGCATCAGGTGACCAAAGTATTGAAGTTTCAAACTACCACACAATCGCACTCATTTCACATGCTAGTAAAGTAATGCTCAAAATTCTCCAAGCCAGGCTTCAGCAATATGTGAACCGTGAACTTCCTGATGTTCAAGCTGGTTTTAGAAAAGGCAGAGGAACCAGAAATCAAATTGCCAACATCTGCTGGATCAAGGAAAAAGCAAGAGAATTCCAGAAAAACATTTATTTCTGCTTTATTGACTATGCCAAAGCCTTTGACTGTGTGGATCACAATCAACTGTGGAAAATTCTGAACGAGATGGGAATACCAGACCACCTGACCTGCCTCTTGAGAAATCTGTATGCAGGTCAGGAAGCAACAGTTAGAACTGGACATGGAGAAACAGACTGGTTCCAAATAGGAAAAGGAGTACATCAAGGCTGTATATTGTCACCCTGCTTATTTAACTTATATGCAGAGTACATCATGAGAAATGCTGGACTGGAAGAAACACAAGCTGGAATCAAGATTGCCAGGAGAAATATCAATAACCTCAGATATGCAGATGACAGAAAGTGAAGAGGAACTAAAAAGCCTCTTGGTGAAAGTGAAAGAGGAGAGTGAAAAAGTTGGCTTAAAGGTCAACATTCAGAAAATGAAGATCATGGCATCCAGTCCCATCACTTCATGGGAAATAGATGGGGAAACAGTGGAAATAGTGTCAGACTTTATTTTTTGGGGCTCCAAAATCACTGCAGATGGTGACTGCAGCCATGAAATTAAAAGACACTTACTCCTTGGAAGGAAAGTTATGTCCAACCTAGATAGCATATTCAAAAGCAGAGACATCACTTTGCCAACAAAGGTCCATCTAGTCAAGGCTATGGTTTTTCCTGTGGTCATGTATGGATGTGAGAGTTGGACTGTGAAGAAGGCTGAGCACCGAAGATACAGAGTGAAGTAAACCAGAAAGAACACCAATTCAGTATACTAACGCATATATATGGAATTTAGAAAGATGGTAACAATAACCCTGTATACAAGATAGCAAAAGAGACACTGATGTATAGATCAGTCTTTTGGACTCTGGGGGAGAGGGAGTGTGTGGGATGATTTGGGAGAATGGCATTGAAACATGTATAATATCATATATGAAACGAGTCACCAGTCCAGGTTCGATGCACGATACTGGATGCTTGGGGCTGGTGCACTGGGATGACCCAGAGGGATGGTATGGGGAGGGAGGTGGAAGGAGGGTTCAGGATGGGGAACACATGTATACCTGTGGCGGATTCCTTTTGATATATGGCAAAACCAATACAATATTGTAAAGTTAAAAAATAAAATACAATTAAATTAAAAAAATAAAATAAACTGTGGTGTTGATGAAGACTCTTGAGAGTCCCTTGGACTGCAAGGAGATCCAACCAGTCCATTCTGAAGGAGATCAGCCCTGGGATTTCTTTGGAAGGAACGATGCTAAAGCTGAAAATCCAGTACCTTGCCCACCTCATGCAAAGAGCTGACTCATTGGAAAAGACTCTGATGCTGGGAGGGATTGGGGGCAGGAGGAGAAGGGGACGACGGAGCATGAGATAGCTGGATGGCATCACTGATTCGATGGACATGAGTCTGAGTGAACTCTGGGAGTTGGTGATGGACAGGAAGGCCTGGCATGCTGCGATTCATGGAGTCACAAAGAGTCGGACATGACTGAGCGACTGAACTGAACTGAACTTCCAATGAATATTCAGGACTGATTTCCTTTAAGATAGACTGGTTGGATCTCCTTGCAGTCCAAGGGACTCTCGAGAGTCTTCAACACCACAGTTCAAAAGCATCATTTCTTCGGCACTCAGCTTTCTTTACAGTCCAATTCTCACATCCCTATATGACTACTGGAAAAACCATAGCTTTGACTAGATGGACCTTTGTTGAATGCAGAGTTCCCAAGAATATCAAGGAGAGACAAGAAAGCCTTCCTCAGCGATCAATGCAAAGAAAGAGAGGAAATTAATAGAATGGGAAAACTAGAGATCTCTTCAAGAAAATTAGAGATACCAAGGGAACATTTCATGCAAAGATGGGCTCAATAAAGGACAGAAATGGTATAGACCTAACAGAAGCAGAAGATATTAAGAAGAGGTGGCAAGGATACAAAGAAGAACTATACAAACAAGATCTTAACAATTGAGATAATCACGATGGTGTGATCACTCACCTAGAACCAGACATCCTTGAATGTGAAGTCAAATGGGCTTTAGGAAGCATCACTAAGAGCAAAACTAGTGGAGGTGATGGAATTCCACTTGAGCTCTTTCAAATCCTAAAAGATGATGCTGTGAAAGTGCTGCACTCAATATGCCAGCAAATTTGGAAAACTCAGCAGTGGCCACAGGACTGGAAAAGGTCAATTTTCATTCCTATCCCAAAGAAAGGCAATGCCAAAAATAGATGGTCAGTAGACACAAAAAGTTCCATCTCTCTACGTCAAATAAATTCAAACTGGTTGATATTATTTTTATCTTTAGACTGAGAAAAAAAATGTAATTCAGGAACTCAAAGTTGACAGTGAAATAAGCACACAAACAGTTATTAAGGGGGCAAATTCCAAACCCTATGGAAAACAATATGGCCTTTCACCAGTTATCCTAGTTCTGGGAATACAGATAAAGGAACAGTGAACCAGAAGCATGGCCATGGATACACATCACATCATAATTAGAATAAACTGTGTTAAACAAAAATGAAAGGGTGGACAAATTACAGTGCCATGTTTCAAAGACTATTTAATGCCCATAAATAAATGTAAACCACAGAAAATTAAAGATTCAGGATTCAAAACTGTCTGGTTTTATAGAAAAGAATGTGGTTGTGTGCAGGTGTGCATAAAGATTTCTAGGGGAAAGACTAAGAAACAACCAAATATTGGCAAGTATATTTGGCTAATAGAAATCCTTATTCCTTTCTTCTGCTGTAGTTTTAAATTTCTTACAGAAATAGAAAAATATTTATTCTTTTCTAAAATTTATAATCACCACTAGCCATAATGTATGATTCCTCTTAGACCTTAAGTCCAAACTGAACTGTGAAAATACTGAAACCCCAATGAGGTTGAAATGGAGTAGGACCCTATGTGCCTTCCCCCCAGGTCCTCCAATGGCCTTTTGTCTATAGGAAAACTTTAGCCAAAGGATAAGTTTAATCAGAGAAGTGAGAAAATGCAGAAGCAAAGGAAAACAGTCAATCAGGACAAAACAACAGTAGTTTAGTTGGTAAGCAAATTCAAGGACCCTTAGTTCCTCCTTCAGTTCCTCCTATTCGGAACCATATCCTGTGAGCTGTCTTATAGATACTGAAACCCCCACCAGGTGGAAGAAGTTAACTATACTATGACCAGACTATAGCTATGATATAAGTAAGTAAGTAAGTGAAGTCGCTCAGTCGTGTCCAACTCTTTGCGACCCCATGGACTGCAGCCTACCAGGCTCCTCCGTGCATGGGATTCTCCAGGCAAGAATACTGTACTGGGTTGCCATTTCCTTCTCCAGGGGATCTTCCTGACCCAGGGATTGAACCCAGGTCTCCCACATTGCAGACAGACGCTTTAACCTCTGAGCCACCAGGGAAGCTCTAGCTATAATATAAGCTGCCACAATTTTGAGAACTGCCTCAAGGAAATGGGAAGAAATCAGCCCTGGACCCAAAGATTAACTGTACCTAAAACAATCAAGATGATACTAGTCAGACTGCCAGTGACCAATTTCAAGATGACTATTAGAGCTGACTGTACTGTTTCTCCATGGGGCCCCTGCCATTGGTCTATAAAAGTTCTTGCCCACTGATTGTCGGGGGGCAGGGGTAGGGAGTGAGACTTTGGACTGGCATCTGCCCTCCCCCATACCCCTGTGACAGCATCCAAAATAAAGCAAACTTTCCTTTCCACAAACTTTGCTTCTTTATTGGGTTTTGAGAGGTGAGCAGCCAGACCCCACTTTCCATTTCAAGGTCATTTTTATAAAAGTCAGTAAGCTAGTTACTGGCATCATTTACAAGTTTCGAAAGCAGATGAAATTTGGGAAGAAAGCAAATACCCAAGTTCAGTTCAGTTGCTCAGTCGTGTCCGACTCTTTGCAACCCCATGAACTGCAGCATGCCAGGCCTCCCTGTCCATCACCAACTGTTTCACATGCATCATCTCCAACAGCAAGAACTTGAAGAACTTCCCTTGAAAGACTCCTGCCAACAACACCAAAGGTGTGTTTAGAATCGCCCTCTCCCTGCAAATACCCAAACAACAGGTGAAAAACAGTTTTTTTCTGAGTCTCTGGGCAGCACTTCCTAGCTGGACTCACCTTCACTTTCCCGGCTCAGCAAGTGAGGTACACAAGGAAATCACTAAGCTACCTCAGACTTCACACACAGATGGCAATAACTAACTTCCTAAAGTCTGGATCCCTTTTGAAAGTTAACACTGAAGGAACAATGCCAATGAGAGGAGCAGCTTAAAGCAGAAGCCAGCCTCCACCTTCCATTAGCATCTCCTGGAGCTTGTTTAACCCCATCCCCAGAGTTTCTAACTTTACAGAACTGGTCTAGAAGGAGCACGGGGGGATCTGCATTTCTAACAAGCTCCCAGGTGATGAGGACGCTGCAGGTCTAAGAGCCAGACTCTGAGAACAACACACCCTAAAGCTTGATTACAGAGATGTTTCACGTGCATCATCTCCAACAGCAAGAACTTGAAGAACTTCCCTTGAGAGACTCCTGCCAACAAGACCAAAGGTGTGTTTAGAATCGCCTTCTCCCTGCACTTAAGAACAAGTGTCCCAGTAGAAGGAGCTCAGTATAACATTTCCATACAGGATAACACAGGCTGGGGAGACAGATGGCCTGGTTTGAGATCTAACTCCACCACTTACTAGCTATGTGATGTGGGCAATTTACTCAGCCTCTCTGCTTCAGTGCCTTCAGGTGTGAGATGAGAGGTACTAGCAGGCACCCTACTCCAGTACTCTTGCCTGGAAAATCCCATGGACGGAGAAGTGTGGTAGGCTGCAGTCCATGGGGTCGATAAGAGTCGGGCATGACTGAGTAACTTCACTTTCACTTTTCACTTTCATGCATTGGAGAAGGAAATGGCAACCCACTCCAGTGTTCTTGCCTGGAGAATCCCAGGGATGGGGGAGCCTGGTGGGCTGCCGTCTATGGGGTCACACAGAGTCCGACATGACTGAAGCAACTTAGTAGTAGTAGTAGTAGTAGCAGCAGCAGCAGCTCCTTCCCCTCCAGCAGGAAAACTGGAAATGAGTGTCTACCAAAATCAATGAGAAATCCTCTCCTTCCCATTTGTATACACATGCATTATTGAAAATCCACAAATAAAACAGAAATGAGTTCCTTGCTCTGCCTTAAGGAGATATCTGGCTACTTTGTTATTATTTACATTAATCTCACCCATATTCCTTCTTGCCTCTTTTTCCTTAAGGGCCAACAAATATAACTATACACACTGGAATCACCATGATCAAAAAAGCAAAGGAGAGATCCCTGGGAGATCCTGCAAGCTATCTTGTGATAAAAGGAAATAGAATTTTGGAAAGATGAATGGGTTAGGGTCCAGTAACAAAAGATCTAATAATCACCCAAGTGTGATTAA
The DNA here is from genome assembly GCF_027580195.1 of Bos mutus. NCBI lineage: Eukaryota > Metazoa > Chordata > Mammalia > Artiodactyla > Bovidae > Bos > Bos mutus. The sequence goes on from NW_027219464.1 coordinate 259,514, forward strand.
AGTCCACCTAGTTAGTAGTTCCAGCTACTGGATGGATGACTTTAGTTAAAAGTTTCACCTTTCCAAGCCATTTTCCACCTGTAAGCTTCTTCCCAGCTTAGGGACCTGTCAGTTTCAGGACCAGAGGACTCCTGGGCAGGACCACCTGCATTAAGAGAGTGTGTGTGAAGTCATTTCAATCGTGTCTGACCCTTTGCAACCCCATGGACTGTAGCCTGCCAGGCTCCTCTGTCCATGGGATATTCCAGCCAGGAATACTGGAGTGGGTTGCCATGCCCTACTCTAGGGGATCTTCCTGATTCAGGGATCAAACCCACGTCTCCTGCATTGGCAGGAGGGTTCTTTGCTACTAGTACCACCGGGGAAGCCCCACCTGTATCAAGACCATGCACCACTTCTGTAAAGTCTGGGAATACAGAGAAGACCCCACCGGCTTCAGGGACCCCATTCCCTGAAGATGGAAGTGAAATATTCACAACAGAGAAAGGGGCTGGTCAAATATTAATACAATACAGGACTGTTAAAAGTTAACACTGAAATAGCAATGCCAGTGGAAGGAGTTGCTTAAAGCAGAAGTCAGCCTCAACCTTCCACCAGAATCACCTGGACACAGTCCTGGCTGTGTGTCCCAGGCAAAAGCAAAACATGTTCAACAACAGTGTTATCCATTAAATACAAAATTGTGTGTGTGTGTGTGATCACTGAAATTTGCCCTAACTAGGTTCCAGGACATACAGTGAGAGCCACAAAGGGAGGGCGGGAGACATGGTCATAGACATGGACAAGGACAAGAGGACGTGGTAGAGTTGGACCCCAGCTGTCACCTAAGGAATTTGGGATAAGGTGGGGACATTATTGAAAGATGGCAATGGCGCAGCGCACTAACTGGATCCAGGAAGCTGTCACAAGCTGCTTGTTTAGGGAGAAAAAAGGTGCAGCTTTAGTTGAGAACTGAGAATTCCTGACCGATTTGGGGAAAGCCGACTAAGGGTGGGTTGGGGACGGGGTCTAGGCCATTAGAGACGCCACAGACCTCAAGAAGCCGATCTCACCCCGACATCTGTCCCACCAAAGGCGCCGGCGGCAGGGTGTCACAGCCCGGGCGGGGGCGGGGGGGACGCTCACCAGACAAACGCGCGCGAGCAGAGGTTCGCGTCCTGCAGCGGGTTGGGCTTTTCCTCCGGGGACACCGGCTGCCTCTTGCCAGCCGGGGCTGGCGCGGAACCGGGACACGCTGCTCCTGGAGACCCGGCCACCTCACCGGTCCGCTCGGCGAGAGCTCGAGAACCGCCTGCTTCCTGGAGAGGAGCGCCGGCTGCCCGCCAGGTGGTCAGCTAAACCGCCTCTCGGGCGTCGTCTCTGGGCAACGGCTAAACGCCAGCGCTGCCACGGCTGCTGGAAGAAGGGAAGGCCGGGCGGAATCTGCGGGGAACCACAGGGAGATGCGAGACCAGGAGCCAAAGCAGTTTATGGAGGCGGGTAAGCGAAATGCAAGCGGGGCCGGCCCCTAGCTGCAAACTCTACGGAAGAGCTCGCTCTGAGCCCAGGCACCCACCCAGATGCAGAGAGGGAGCCGCAGAGTCTGTCTACCTCTGCTGCTCTGAACCGCCCCCTGGCTTCTGGTAAGACCCAGAGAAAGCTGGCCAAAGGCATTAACAGTCCGCCCTCTGGGCACTGTGTCCTCATCAGGACCAAACAAGGGGGCGAAGAAGGTCCCCAACTGTAACCAAGCAGGACACTGTGGGACTTTCCTGGAATGGACCCCCCCCCCCCCCCCACTCCCACCCCCGCACTTCCACTGCCATAGGTACGGCTTCAGCCCCTGGGTGGGAACTAAGATCCCACAAGACTTTCAGTATGGTCCAAAAAAAAAAAAAAAAAAATTCATTAACTTGAGATGGCCATGTATGCGTACTAAGTCGCTTTAGCTCTGTCTGACTCTTTTCAACCCCATGGACTGTAGCCCACCAGGCGACTCTATCCATGGGATTCTCCAGGCAAGTATACTGGAGTGGGTTGCCGTGCCCTCTTCCAGGCAGGATCCCAACCCAGGGATCGAACCCGAGTCTTATATATATCCCGCACTGGCAAGCATGTTCTTTACTACTAGCACCAAATATCTGGTTTTTCTTAACTAACAGGGCTTCCCTGATAGCTCATCTGGTAAAGAATCTGCCTGCAATGCAGGAGACCCCGGTTCAATTCCTGGGTCAGGAAGTTCCCCTGGAAAGGGAGAAGTTACCCACCCCTGTATTCTTGGGCTTACCCTGATGGCTCAGACGGTAAGAAACTGCCTGCAGTGTGGGAGACCTGGGTTCGATCTCTGGGTTGGGAAGACCCCTTGGAGGAAGGCATGGCAACCCACGCCAGTATTTTTGTCTGGAGAATCCCATGCACAGAGGAGCCTGGTGGGCTACAGTCCATGGGGTCACAAAGAGTCAGACATGACTGAGAGACTAAGCACCATTTTTTGATGCTCTGACTACCTGGTTTTTATTGCAAAATCCCTATATATCCTGGTTCCTCCCTTATCTCTTGGGAGCAGTCCCTTAGAGCTATCTCTAAACTATGAGGTTTAAGTCCTCAGCAAGTTGGCTGAATAAAATATAATTCTCAGTTAGGATCCTGGACTCTCTTCCTTATTTTGCCTTTAAAAATTTTTCCCTGAAATCCATCTGGGAATTCAGGTCTTTTAAGCATAGGGCCCCTGTACTCCCTGCTTGACCCTCACAATAAAGCTTTCTCTGCTCAGAACTTGAACATTTTGGTTTATACAGCATCGCTGTGCCTTGGGTACAGGAACTTGGGTTTGGCGACACAACCTGTGGCCAGAGCTCAGCTTCTGGAAAAAGTGGAAGTGATTCAATGTAGGGGTCATCAAAGAGTACAGAGATAATAAAGCGAAACAACAAAGTGGAAACAGTTGCCAAAAGAGTGGCCCTAGAACCAGTAACTTGGCAATTACCCCTCATAACGAGGCTGCTGCTGCTAAGTCACTTCAGTCATGCCCAACTCTGTGTAACCCCATAGACAGCAGCCCACCAGGCTCCCCCGTCCCTGGGATTCTCCAGGCAAGAACACTGGAGTGGGTTGCCATTTCCTTTTCCAGTGCATGAGAGTGAAAAGTGAAAGTGAAGTCACTCAGTCATCTCTGACTCCTAGCGACCCCATGGACTGCAGCCTACCAGGCTCCTCCGTCCATGGGATTTTTCAGGCAAGAGTACTGAAGTGGGGTGCCATCACCTTCTCTGCATAACGAGGCTAGATCCATCCAATTATTCCCCAGGATTTATGAGCAAAGAATCAGACAAAGCCAAGAATTGGGGCTTCAGTATATAACTGAGCAGGACCCTTCTGGGATAGACCTCCCTACTCCCCAGTCCATGTCCTCTGTGTGCTTCTTATTTGTAGGAAAACTTCAGTCTCCCAGGCCTCCCCTGAGTCATCAAAAGCTGACTTAAAAATTAATTGAAAGATCAACATGTAGCAACAGCCCAGATTATAAAGACCTACAAAGAGCTACAAAGACCTAAAGAAAGGCAACAGAAGTTTATAGGAGCTCAGATGCCTTTGAAGGATAAATGAATGCTATCCATGGGGACAGGCTTTGGCATGTTGCACTGTGTAGGGAACTGTGCCTGTTAGCTGTTTGCTGCCTTCTTAGATTGGGAAAGGGGAACATGGGGAGAGAGAGAGAGACTGCCTTATGATTTCCTTCATCATGTGCTCAGAGCCCAGACAAATAACAATGGCATGTTACAGATCGACAGCCTACATAACTAGTCCTCACCTGATCTACAGTTCTCTTTGACTTTCCCTATACTTTCCAGCCCTGAAAATGCTCACCTATTAGTTCTGACTTCAAAGATGAAGAAACTGCTTGATGAAGCTGGAAGTCTAGTGACTTCATTTGTCAGACCCCAGACTGTTCTCTCCAGTCCCCACAACTATCTCACGACCATAATTGTTGTTTAGTTTTTAAGTCATGTCCAACTCTTTTTCGACCCCCATGTAGTCCACCAGGCTCCCCTGTCCATAGGATTTCCCAGGCAAGAATACTGGAGTGGGTCACCATTTCCTTCTCTAGGGGATCTTCCCAACCCAGGGGTCAAACCTACATCTCTTGCTTTCACAGGCAGATTCTTTACCACTGAGCCACCAGGGAAGCCCAGGACTGTAATTAGCTGTCTCCAAACTGCCAATACACTCAGTCCCTTGAGGTTCTGCTGTATTTTTCTTTAAAACTAAGATTTTTTGAAACTTCTTGGTATTCTTTTCTGAACATTAATAAAGTATTTAAAAAACATATTGAAAAATCAGTGTTAAATAGTACAGAGAAGACTGGATATGAAGCCAATCTAAACGCTTCAATTATTACCCAAGTTTCCCAGGTCTAGAACAGGAAATACCCACTGTTCTTAATATCCTACAGTGTTATGTTGAGCCTTTGAATTTGTGAATGCACTTTGTAAAAAGCCTAAAACCTAAGGCAACATACAAATAAAAGGTTTGGATTGTTTTCAATTCATTGAATAGATATTTAGTGAATGCTGTCTAGGTGCATGGCTGATAACCAGGGTACAGAGCTTACAAACTTGTAGGAGATGTCCTAAGACCATTATCTGCACTTATTTACCGATCTTAAAGGAGTCAACACTGTAACTGAAAAGACATAACAGAGTTGAGGATGTGGAGAAACTGGAACCCTCATACATTACTTCAGGTCCCTGCCCTGGCCCTTGCAGATTCAGCTAAACCCTTTGACCTTTACGTTCAAGAGAGAAGGGGAATCGCCTTGGGAAATTAGGTCAGACTGGGGCTCCTTACTCCAGTGGTTGCTGATTTCTCTAAACAGATCAAATTGCTAAAGAATGGCCTCCAGGCCCGCGGGCAACAGCAGCTACTACAGTCCTGCTAAAGGAGACTGAAAAAGCTACTGTTTGGTCAGACAATCTCTATGTGGTCCTCACACCAGGTTCAGTTTTAGTAACTTCTAAGGGAATAGAATGGCTATCCCCCAAAGATCAATTCAAGTTCAGGTTATGCATTTAGATAGACTTAGTGGTCACCATAAAAACCTGTCATGCACTAAATCCTGCTACCCACAGAAACAGAGTCCTTGGAGTCTGACTGTATAGAAACCAGACATGATCTATTCCAGTCGCCCGACCTAGGAGTGAGTCTCTCCCAAATGCAGAAGAGGAATGGCTCACAGTTTTATGAGAGAGGAAAAAGGCTGGTGGGATGCATAGTGACCTCCTAGACCCAGACATACACACGCGAAGCTTACCCCCCAGGGACTTCAGCTCAAAAGGCTGAGCTGACAGCCCTCACCTGAGAATTAGAACTCGGTCCAGGGAAGATCTTAAATGTTAACACAGATTCCAGGTGTGCATATGAATCCCACACACACACAGAGCTATTTAGAAAGAAAAGGGAATGTTTAATGTAGAGAAGAATCAGGTAAAATATGGATTAAACATATTAGGACTCTTAGAAGTGGCAGTGATTCAATGTAGGGGTCATCAAAGAGTACAGAGATAATAAAGGGAAACAACAAAGTGGAAACACTTGCCAAAAGAATGGCCCTAGAACCAGTAACTTGGCAATTACCCCTCATAACGAGGCTGCTGCTGCTGCTGCTGCTGCTGCTGCTGCTGCATCGCTTCAGTCGTGTCCGACTCTGTGCGACCCCATAGATGGCAGCCCACCAGGCTCCCCCGTCCCTGGGATTCTCCAGGCAAGAACACTGGAGTGGGTTGCCATTTCCTTCTCCAATGCATGAGAGTGAAAAGTGAAAGTGAAGTCGCTCAGTCGTGATCAACTCCTAGCGACCCCATGGACTGCAGCCTACCAGGCTCCTCCATTCATGGGATTTTCCAGGCAAGAGTGCTGGAGTGGGGTGCCATTGCCTTCTCCGCATAACAAGGCTAGATCCATCCAGTTATTCCCCAGGATATATGAGCAAAGAATCAGACAAAGCTGAGAATTGGGGCTTCAGTATATAACTGATCAGGACCCTTCTGGAATAGACCTCCCTACTCCCCAGTCCATGTCCTCTGTGTGCTTCTTATTTGTAGGAAAACTTTAGTCTTCCAGGTCTCCCCTGAGTCATCAAAAGATGACTTAAAATTAATAATTGAAAGATCAACATGTAGCAACAACAACAACAAAATTAAACAGTAGATGAGTCACACAACAGTCACAGACTCTTCAGTTCCTCCCTGAAGGACATAAAGAAAAGTGTCTGATACACATCCCTGAGTTGTTTTGCAGATATTAAAGCCCCATCAGATGGAAGAAATTAAGTGCATGATGACCATGAGCAAGTGGTTTCCAGACCAGCTGGGATCTGAGAATTGATGTTAGCCCCTGCGACACCCCCTGTTACTTCAGAGAATTGTGCATGAGCTAATCACATATCCCGCAACTCCCTCACCATGCCTTTAAAAACCCTTTCCTAAAATCCATTTGTGTTTCCCAGGTTTTTAAGCATTACTCCTTATTTGGCACCTGCAATAAAGGCTGCACTTTTCTTCACCACAACCTGATGTCAGTAGATTGGCTTTACCGTGAGAGGGAAAGCTGAACCAAGTTTGGTTCAGTAACAGATGGAGATCTAGAAGGCCATGTGGGGCTAATTACTGAACATGAGCAATAGTTCTTTCCCCAAACTTTAGCTTCTCAAACCATCAGGGGAGACTCATAGGAACTCATTACAGGAAGGAAGCTCTATATAATCAGTTAGGTGAGTTCATGGTGACTCCAGGCATGAAAAGTATAGCTAGTTTGATAGTTGAGACATGCCCCATGCTGCATAGTGAATACCCAGACCCCAGATAAAGCCCATTCAGACCAGAGGGACATGTCCTGGAGAAGACTGACAGACTGACCTCACTGTCATGCTAACAGCACAGGGCAATTTCAGGTGTCTCTAGGCACTTCTGCCCAGTCTGACATTGTTCAGCCTGGGCAGAAGGGCTCCCCACTAGAACTGAAATGGCAACAGTGGCTTAAGTAAGAGAGAAAATTCCCAGGTTTGGGTTCCCAGGATCCTTATGATGAGGAAAATCATAAATAAGAAGAAAAAAAAATGACAACTGACATGCCCCATTTATGGCAGGCCTTTCCCAAAGTGCAACGTGCACCTACATTACACATTAACCAGACCTCCTCAAAGCAGGAGGATGAAATCAATATGTGAGAAAAAACTGGCCCCTTTCTTCAGAAGCCAGCACTGTAATAATTCTATAATTAATGCTTCTTTTTCATCTCATAGAAGGGTACAAGGGGTCTCATGGACCAAAGGCTTGTCTGTACATGAGTAATTTTTAAAAAAGACAAAAAACCCACAACACTTTGTTGGTTGAACTATGGATATGATGCTAACCTGTCAACTTGGTACATAATTTGTCTCAAAAATGTATGAAAATGCATCTTTAATTCCTGATCAATGAAGACATTTTCCCAGCTTTTGAGAACCTGTTTCCTGGGTTAGCACCTTCATTTGGCTTGAATAAAATTCTCTATTCTTTCTTAGTTTGATTACTATTTGCTTTTTTGTCAGCACAAAGTGATAACGGCCCAGCATTCCTGCCTCAAGTGACAAAAGGGATGACGAGTGCCTTGGACATAAAATGGACCTCACACTCATCCTGGAGACCTTGTTATCCAGGAAAGTAGAGAGATCCAACCAGACCTTAAAAGGAACTTAGTCAAGCTATGTCAGAAGACTCAAAAAAATTGATTAACTTATACCCAATTGCCTTGCTCTGCATGTAATTAGCTCCCAGGGATAAAGTCAAGTGTGTTTGAACTCATGTGTGGTAGACCCACTCCCCAAGCCCAGAAGAGGAGACATTTTAGACCCTTTGAAATGAAACAACTTAAGTGTGCCCTCCAGGTAGGAGAAACTATGGTAGTAACCAGGTGAGGTTGCACCTGCTCACCTGCCCTCCAGTCGTTCCAGCCAGAGGATCAGGTGGATCTAAAAACCCGAAAACCAGCAGCCTGCAATACCAATCACTCCTGAGAGAAGCAGACCCTACCTGGTGATGCCGACTACCATCAACCAGAAGCTGTAGAAGGTCACTCCATGGGGACATCACACTTGAGAGAAGGGGCCCTGAGCACCCACCTATGAGGAGACAACCTCTAGCAAGTGGACCCCCTTGACTACTTGTGTGAAGATCTCTCTGACCTGAAGCTTTCTTCCAGACAACAATAAAAGTGTGTCCCCAAAGAGCAAATGACTAATTGCAGGAGTTGTTGCACTCAGGGCAGTTAGAGACCTTGGCCAAAGGAACCACATACAACACTCACCATGAAAAAAGTAACAGCCACCGTTGTGACGGTCTGACGAGACCCGCCTGGACTTCTAGTGTGACATAAGCCCACTACCTCCCTGGCTGGGGGTGGTCCTGGGGACTGAGTTGGCTCTGATCTCCCATTCGCTGCCTGGGGAGGGGTCTGCACACCGGGCAGCATGTGGAGCTATTTTCATGAGGATGCACGTAGCCTCACTGAAGGAGGTGTAGATGGACACTGGGTGGCAGACACCAGGCTGCCTGATCTGGGGAACAATCCGGGGCCAGGGTGATGGGGCCACATGAGCCCCACTGGGTTTGTCCTTTCCTGCGCCCCTCCATGATCCTCAGAATCTAGAAAACTCCAGATGGCTGTCTCTCAGGGACAGAACAGTTAGGGCTGAGGCCCAGGGGCACCAGACGCGTCCAGAGGAGGTGAGAGAGGTCTCGTTCCTCTCCAGGTCCTGACGACCCCACACTCAACAGGAAGCAGCTGCAGGAGCTGGACCTGCACCTTCAGGACGAGGAGAAGGACAGGCACAGAGGAGGGTCATGTCACCACAAAGCCCATCAACAGTTCCTGGGTAGAAAGCACAGAATCTGCTCATCAAGTAGTCTAACCTTTTTTCTTTTTCGTTGTGCTGAGCTGAGCCTCACTTGTTCGCAGAGGCCTTGCACCCAGCCTTTCATACCAGATGCCCTGATGCGAAATGGCCACACCTTAGCTCTGAGGGCCATGCGCAGAGATATCGCACCCGGCACTGTGATCTGGAGCCTCAAGCAGCACAGCTGAGCCCTCCTGGGAGACCCTCGCCCCCTCCCAGCTGACAGGAATCATATAAAACAGCCCTGCTGGTTTGGGGAGAGCATGTGCTCTAGACCAAACTCCTACCTCTCACGCTTTATTGGGAATAAAGCTCTCCTCTCATTCTGAATCAAACTTCTCATTCTATGGGTGCAAGTGACTCCTGGCAGAAGGACCATTTTTGAGGTATGACTCAGAAGTGTAGGTGACAAAACAGGAAGAAATAAAATCCTCTTATGCCCAATAACAGTAGGATTCTCCTAGAGACTTAGATAAGGGAGAAGCACTAGACTAGCCAAGAAAATTGTTTGATTCTTAAATTCAAGTGTGGTCTGCATTGTTCCCTTGAAACGTGATGCTTACTCTTGGAAACTCGTTGCTCCCTCCCTTATAGAAGCCAGGTGTGCGGGGAGCTGCCCGTGAGAACGGGGTCCTTTGTCCGAAGGACACAGCTCTGGGAGCTGCCTCAGTCCTTGAGGGTTTGCTTGCAAACATAGCTCTCTGTCCCGCCACCCCAGAGATTAGGCGCTTATTTACTGCAGGCACCTGGAGTTCTGTGCAAACTTCTCACGCACAGAGAAATGTTATCTGGTGTAAGAAATAATAACAGGGAGCCATTCCCATGCTCTCAAGATTTCTTGTGACTGTTTGTAAGATGTATAGGCCAACCAAGAAAAAATGTCAACTGTCTTGTCTTTCTCATGCTTTTCTGTATAAATATGAGATGTTGAATAAAGTTGGTGTCAGACTGCGTCCCTTCGTGGTGACGTGTCTGAACCTCTCGACCCCATTTTGTAGTCTCTTGCTTTGGTTTCTTTCTTAGCCCCGCCGTGCACGTTCTCGGGACCTGATTGACTTTGCCGGCTGGCTCCGGCACAGGTGAGGTGTGTAGACCTTCTGTTCTATCAAGAACCAGACAGCCAGGAACCTCTCAGAGGTGGGATTCTTGAGGGAAATCCATTGTCCTGGAGACCCAGGCTCACACTCGACCCAGGAACCAACAGCATCGGAGCGTTTTCTCCTTCAGATGCCCCACTCTATTTGCTATGAAGTAATGGGACTGGATGCCATGATCTTAGTTTTTTGAATGTTGAGTTTTAACACAGCTTTTTAACTCTTCTCTTCCATGATTCTTAGGCAGGGTGGCCACCTTTCTGGTTACTCTGATGGTAAAGAATCTGCCTGCAACACTGGAGACCCAGGTTTGATCTCTGGGCTGGGAAGATAGAATTCTGGAAAGACCTAAATGGATATGAGGGGAAGTCCAAGGGCAGAGGGAACAGAAGGGTGGAGGTGCTGGGGGCTGGGCAGGGAGAGGACCAGCAGGGTCTAGAGGGTGCTCATTCATCTCAGCCTCCTCCCCACCTCTTAGTCATGGGCTCACTCACACAGTCAGGGGGCTGGTGATGGTGGTCTTCTCTTAGCCTCAGCCCTGCTCTTCTGGGGAAGATGAGGGAAGAATTTGCAGAGGCTGAAAGACAGGACTAAGTGATATCCATGTCCTTCATACCCTGGGAGCGGATGAGAGATCTGAACACTATAAAATGTGTTTGGGAGTGGAGAAGTAGCAACTACTTATACAAGGAGACACAGCACATGTTTCCCTCAAATTCAGTTTCCATTCACAGCCTTGACCTCAGAGCCTCAACATATCAGAGAACCAGCCAGAGTGAGCCCTCAGGGAGCGTCTCCATGGTACATTCATCCTTGGAGCCCCCTTCACACACAGGACAAGCTTGGTGCAAATCACAGCAACTGGCTGTTGGCCATGCTGTTCCTGAACTAGAAAGTTCTTTTCTCCCTTCTCTCTCCAACTGTCTTCTATTTAAATCATACGTGTCCTTACTCTGATGCCCTCCCCCCACCACACCTGAAATTTATTAGCCACTAAGTCCCTAGTTCAAGAGGAAAAGAGAAGCATTTGGGAATGGAAAGTTGTTCACCTACAACCTGGGTGCTTTCAAAGTCTAGCTGAAATAGCTAAGCTGTCCTGTGCCCAGGCTCCCAGACAGGTGCTGGGGTCCCTGGAGGAGACACAGCTGCTGCCCTTCCAGGCTAAAGGAGGAAGGAGATGAGAAAGGAGCCAACACAGGAGAGTCAGGAAAGGGGACAGGGAAGTGGGGGTCTCATCTCACGGAGGAGGAGTCCTGCTTGGCAGACTCATGTTTCACGTGTGACCTAAGAGTAAGGGTCAGTCAATAAAAGACAGAGGGGAGGTTCCAGGCAGTGGAAAGATGGGCCAAAGGTCCAGAAGAAAGGAGAGCTTGGTGGATTCAAGAAACTGAAAGGGATTAAGACACATTGGAGCTCAGGCTGGAGAGAGTGAAAGTCTGAAAATGCTGACCTAGGGATCAGCAACCCAGGTCTCCTGCATTGCAGGCAGATTCTTTACTGTCTGAGCCACCAAGGGAAGCACTAAAGAACTGTACCTGGACAATGAAACAGTAAACGTGATCAGGTGATCCTGCAGGAGCAGCAGTGTGTGTTTTCTGTGTGTGGAGGGTTGGGTAGATGGGGAGGATGAAGCTCGGGCCCCCCACCCTTCTAGTTGCCTGTGTGGCCTACAGGCCCACATTTCATGGCCTTTCGAAACCCTTTGCTCACCTGGATGCCTGGATTCTGCTTCCCCCTGGTGGTAGTTTTCAGTATGGCATAGTTGTCCCTGGAGGTTTCCTGAAAGCCCAGCTGTAGTTCAGCAAAACCCTAAGAGCAGGATTCCCTAGGTGTAGCTTGCTGGGACGGAAATCCTGGGAACTGTACGTGATGAGCAGCTTTGCAGTAACCTCAGGAGTTGATCCTGCACAGGGAAGCTCAGGGAGCTCTAAGTCACTGGCCAAGCGCAGGTCTGGCACATGTCTGTGACTGGAGACTTCTTGTGCCTGGGGTTTGAGGAAATTGGTCTTATCAGCCAGTGACAAGTGCTTATGATACCAAGCATCAGGAAGTGCTGACTTGTAAGGTGACAACTTTCCTAATAAGCAGCAACCGCCTCTTATCCTTCTCTGTGTGGCAGGATGTGTTTTTTATTTAACTATCACGTTTTATTTTAACACAAGCTCAGAGGGTATTAGGATCCCCATCTCAGAGACAAAAATACAAGCCTACAGAGCTTAAGGACCTTGATCAAGGTCATTTGACCCCTAACTGACTGATGCAGCCTCTGAGCCCTGGTGGGACTGCACAATCTGTCCCCGTTCCTCCCATGTCCCGGCAAGACCAGGAGGTCTCCCTGCTTAAAGACCTGCTCAGCGGCTTCAGCCTGACCCTTCAGGTGGGTCCCTGTGGTCCCTCCAGGTGCTCGCAGCCCTTTTGCTCCTATTGCCCCTGACTCAGGTCCTTCCTTCTGCAGGGCAGCCCCAGAGAGCCCCAAGGTCTGCAGGAGGACACCTTTGCCCCATTCTGATAGCTTCTCCCAGCAGACAACTTCTGGGGGTGGGATCAGGCCAGGTTGTGAGGAGAATCATGAAAGAAGCAGGAAGGTGTGAGCTCGTGGTCAGCACCTTCCTCTGACCTGGGACCTTCTTCTCTTCTCCCTGCACTTCCTGCCCCTCGGGGCAGCTCCTCTCCACACCCTACCCCCCGACCCCCCATTATAAGTACTCCTGTAGTTCTGCTATAGATCAGAGTCACCAGCAGAGTGGTCAGAATGCAGAATCCTAGGCTCCAGCCCCAAAGATCTGATCCAAAGAGTCACAGAATGGGACCTGGGAATTTAAAGTTTTGATAAACAACTCAGTGGATTCTGGCAGGGGGCTCAGCAAGGATTCTAGGTCCAGGTGCTAAGAGCATGGCCTGGAAGGGGAGGGGCTCTAGATGGCCAGACCACCTTCTCTCTGGCTGCCTGCACCTGGTGGGGGGGGGTGCAACCACAGGATGATCTGAGCAGGGCCTCTAAACCAGTGCCTCTCAAACTGTAATGTGAGCAGGACTCACTTGTGATCTGGAGATTCTGAGTCTGTAGGTCTGGGGTCGGAGAAGGCAATGGCAACCCACTCCAGTACTCTTGCCTAGAAAATCCCATGGATGGAAGTGACTTCACTTTCACTTTTCACTTTCATGCATTGAAAGAAATGGCAACCCACTCCAGTTTTCTTGCTTGGAGAATCCCAGGGACGGGGGAGCCTGGTGGGCTGCCGTCTCTGGGGTTACAGAGTCGGACATGACTGAAGTGACTTAGCAGCAGCAGCAGGTCTGGGGTAGAGACCAAGATTCGGTGTTCCTAATAGCCTCCCAGGTCAAGCTGATGCTGCTGGACCACAGGCCTCCCTTAGAACAGTGGAGCTCTAGGGCAAGGTGGGTGGAGTTTTCCTATAATGGATCAGGAAGTCCATATAGTCTCTACTCAAAAAAACATTTACTTCTGCTTTATTGAATACAGTAGAGCCTTTGACTTTATTGACTACACTATAGTGGTTGGATCATTGAAAAAACAAGAGAGTTCTAGAAAAATATCTACTTCTGCTTTATTGACTATGCCAAAGCCTTTGACTGTGTGGATCACAACAAAATGAGGAAAATTCTTAAAGAGATGGGAACACCAGCCCACCTTACCTGCCTCTTGAGAAATCTGTTTGTAGGTCAAGAAACAAGTTAGAGCTGGACATGGAACAACAGACTGATTCCAAATTGGGAAAGGAGTATGTGAAGGCTGTATATTGTCACCCTGCTTAGTTATATGTAGAGTACATCATGTGAAATGCCAGGCTGGATGAAGCACAAGCTGGAATCAAGATTGCCTGAGAGAAATATCAATAACCTCAGATATGCAGATGATACCACCCTTATGGCAGAAAGCGAAAAGGAACTAAAGAGCCCTTAATGAGAATGAAAAAGTAGACTTAAAACTCAACATTCAAAAAACTAAGATCATGGCATCCAGTCCCATCACTTCATGACAAATAAATGGTGAAATGATGGAAACAATGAGAGACTTTAACTTGGGGGACTCCAAAATCACTGCAGATGGTGACTGCAGCCATGAAATTAAAAGACGCTTGCTCCTTGGAAGAAAAACAATGTCTAACCTAGACAGCATATTAAAAAGCAGAGACATTACTTTGTCAACAAAGATCCATCTAGTCAAGGTTTTGGTTTTTCCAGTAGTCATGTATGGATGTTAGAGTTGGACTATAAAGAGAGCTGAGCGCCAAAGAATTGATACTTTTAAACTGTGGTGTTGGAGAAGACTCTTGAGAGTCCCTCAGACTGCAGTGATCAAACCAGTCCATCCTAAAGGAAATCAGTCCTGGATATTCATTGGAAGGACTGATGCTGAAGTTGAAACTCCAATACTTTGGCCACCCCATGGAAAGAAGTGACTCACTGGAAAAGAACCTGATGCTTGAAAAGATTGATGGCAGGAGGAGAAGGGAAGGACAGAGGATGAGAAGGTTGGATGGCATGACCAACTCAATGGACATGAGTTTGAGCAAGCTCTGGAAATTGGTGATGGACAGGGAAGCCTGGTACGCTGCAGTCCATGGGGTCACAAAGAGTAGGACACAATTGAGTGACTGAACTGAAAGTGGTGGATCACAACAAACTGTGGAAAATTCTTCAATAGATGCAATACCAGACCACCTTACCTGACTTCTGAGAAACCTGTATGCAGGTCAAGGAGCAACATTCAGAAGTGGATGTGGAACAACTGACTGGGTCAAAATTGAAAAGGATTACAACAAGGCTGTATAATGTTACCCTGCTTATTTAACTTATATGCAGAGTACATCATATGAATGCGAGGCTGGATGAATCACAAGCTGGAATCAAAATTGCTGGAAGAAATATCAACATCCTCAAATAGGCAGATGATACCACTCTAATGGCAGAAAGTGAAAAGGAACTAAAGAGCCTCTTGATGAGAGTTAAAAAGCTGGCTTGAAACTCAACATTAAAAAATCTAAGGTCATGGCATCTGGTCCCATCACTTCATGGCAAATAGAAAAGGAAAAATTGGAACTAGTGAAAGATTTTATTTTCTTGGGCTCCAAAATCACTGCAGATGGTGACTGTAGCCATGAAATTAAAAAGACGTTTGCTCCTGGAAACGAAAACTATGACCAACCTAGGCATCATATTAAAAAGCAGAGACATCACTTTTCTAACAAAGGTCTGTATAGTCAAAGCTATGTTTTTTCTAGTACTCATGTACGGATTTGAGAGCTGGACCATAAAGAAGGCTCCTCACTGAAGAATTGATGCTTTTAAACTGTGATGCTGCAGAAGACTCCTCAGAGTCCCTAGAACTGCAAGGAGGTTGAACCAGTCAATCCAAAAGGAAATCAATCCTCAATATTCATTGGAAGGACTGATGCGGAGCTTCAGCTCCAATACTTTAGCCACCTGATTCAAAGAACCAATTTATTGGAAATAACCCAAGTAGTGGGAAAGATTGAAGGAGAAAGTATAAGGGATTAGCATAGGATGAGATGGTTAGATAGCATCACAAACCCAATGGACATGTATTTCAGGAGATAGTAGAGGACAGAGGAGCCTGGCTTGCTGCAGTCCATGGGGACACAAAGAGTCAGAAACAACTGAGTGACTGAACAACAATTCACTGGAAGGACTGATGCTGAAGCTGAAGATCCCATACTTTGGCCGCCTGATGCAAAGAACCAACTCACTGGAAAAGACTCTGATGCTGGGAAAGAATGAATGCAAAAAGAAAAGAGATGGCAGAGGATGAGACAGCATCACCATCTCAATGGACATGAATCTGAGCAAACTCCAGAAGATAGTGAAGGACAGAGGAGCCTGGCTTACTGCAGTCCATGGGGTCGCAAAGAGTTGGACATGAGTGACTGAGCAACAACAACAACAAATGCTTTCTTCTTCATGGGGCCTGGCGGGGTGGGGGGGGGGTGGCAGGCAAGAAACCATAGAAATGATGTACTGTTGTCATTGTCTCACACATCAAGAGCCATGAGGGTCAAAAATGAACTTATCTGTGAAACAGAAACAGACTTAGATGTAGAGAACAGATCTGTGGTTGCCAAAGGGGAGGAGGTATAGGAGAGGGATAGATTGGGAGTTTGGGATTAGCAGATGCAAACAATTTATACATAGATTAGATAAACAATAAGGTCCCACATTATAGCACAGGGAACTATATTCAACATCCTGTGATAAATTATAATGAAAAAAAATGAAAAAGAATCTACTATATGTAAACTGAATCAACTGTACTTCAATGAAATAAATTTTTAAAGAAACAAGAAAAAAAAGCCAAGGGTGTCAGTAGGTTCATTATTAGTAACATTAGCTCTGGTCATTTGCTTAGCCTGGTGTCTACCAGATTTTTCCAGTTTTAAAATACAATTCATTCCTAAAGAATTAATCTGGGGAGGTATTTTGACTCTATGAAAATTCCATGTCTTCCACAACCCACCAAATATTCACCGTGTATTCAGCTAACAATGAATTCTGTCTAAATTATTTATGACAATGATGGCTGCTATATGGTACTATTCTGTCAATATTTCTACATTTGTGAGTTGGCATTCTACTGCAAAAAAGAGCTTTCCTTTCCAATTTTATATCTTATCAGAATCGGTATAAATTCATGGATTTTTAAAAATTTTATTGTAAAATATAGGGTTTAAAACCCTTCAATCCTCTTATCATTACTTACAACACTTCTAATGTGATACAAACTCCATCTCAGAGACTCATTTCTTTTCTAGGTATTCTTCAAAATTTAATTAAAAATGTTTTTCATACAATCCTCAAAATTTAAATATGATTAACTATTGGATAAAACACTGGTTTGTAATATCCAAAGCCTCCGCCTAATGGAATGGATACTAGTGAGCATGGTTGCTGAGTTAAAAAGTGAATTGGTGGTCAGAACCATCCAATGTAAACTTTGTGTAAAACATTCTTAGTGTGTCTAAGTCTTAACTTTGGTTCTTAAAAAAATCACACAATCCCTATTTGACTCCTAAAGCAAGTCAGATGGGCCTGGACTATAGATGGAGGTTTCATAGGGCTGGGGCATGTTATTCCTTCTGGTAATGTTATTTTTTTCAGTTCTAAATTCAAATATATCTTTCTCCCAGCTTTCAACACACATTGTTGTTTTGATTTTTGGAAAAAAAAAATTCCTTAGAACATTAGGTTTAAAAAGCAAAAGTTCAGTTAATCCATATTCTTTGTTTTTAAAGGAAAATTAACAGCTTACACATAAAACTTTGTGCTTAAACAAAAAATTATGAAGGGTTTAAAACACAACTGTGCTGTGTTTCCAGGTACCTTCTTCATTAGGACCATGCTACTGATTCAAGAATAGAATTGGTATAAATATATGCACAGTATTGTTTTTATACTTGGGAAAAAACCCTCTAAACTTGAACAGGTATTTAATTATTTCTAACTTTTTAATGCTATTAAAAATATTGATAATGTATAGTAGGGCCTTTTGAAAGTCCATATGGTCTAATTTTACACATAAATATGATGGTAACAATTCAGAAAGAGGGTAGTGCTGGAGAGGGTAGTACTGACAGCTAATCACACATCTAGCAGTGTTCAAAAGTAGAGTTTCTCACCCGTCTGGGTTTGAGAATCAGGTTTACTTAATTTTACATTTTCAGCCAATGCCACCTAATCACTGATTCACTGTGCACAGCTAGTGTGCACCTCCCCCTGCACGTGCAACACTCACACTTGGTCTCTGGACTGTTCAGGATCCCACCCATCCTAAGTGTGGATGCCATTGCAATAGCTGATGGCTCTGAGTTTCCAGCTTTCTTGAATTTCCTGTACTTACTTCTAACCTGGTTACAAACAGTTCATGGACTGGCACTAGTGCACAGACCACACAGTGAGCGTCTCCGTCATAGTTAATCTTCACAGCAATCCTCTGTGAACCATGCTATCCCCATGTCGACTTTCAGACAAAGACACTGAAGCACAGTGGACTTCCCAACCTTAAGAGCTCATGATTAACAGAAGCAGAATTCGTATCCAAACCCAGTCAGCAATGCCTAGAGCCAGTATTTGTGCCTGGAAGGCTGACTCCAGAGCTTGTGCTCCTCCCTGTGGGCTTATGTCATTTTAACTACAAGTGAAGGAAGAACAGCTTGGTTTAGGCCATCAGATGAGGACCTCCTCAAATACACCTTCTACAGTCTACAAACCTCCTTCATCCACACTCATCTTGTTCTCCTCTCCCAGTGATTAGGAATCACCAAGGTCAGTGATTCCACCCTGTGTCTCTGGATGCTCTTGGTCCATCCATCATCCCAACCAAAGAACTCCAAGCTCAGGAATAATATCCATCTTCCAAATGAAGAAGCTGAGACTCAGAGATTCAGAGATTAAGATACTTGCTTGGGCATGTAACTAAGGCTACATGGCTGTAGGGTGTTTATAGTCCATTTTTTCAAGGATGGTGCTAGTTTATTTCCCTGGCATCTTGGCAGGTTATCGCTTTAACTTGACTCTCAAGTGTCCCACTCTGGACAGTACATTCTTTGGACACCCACACTGCTATTGAGTTGCAGAGAAAGAACTGCAGGTGAGTGTGACTGACTCCAAAACCAGGGCTGTCTGTTATCCTAAGTTACCTCTTAGAATTTCAAAATTATAAAGTTGACAAGGAAGGCTTGTTTTCAGTCATCATTTATTCATTCAGCAAACATTTAACTGAGCACCTCCTATGTGACAGACACTGTGCTGGAAGATGTAATTAAAAACTGAATAGGGCACAGTTCCATATATTTTTCTCTCTTGGTTTAGTGAGAAAACAGACCATGTATGAATACTCATAGTCTGGGGAGACTACATAGTTTACATACCTGTGTAAAATGGAAAGAACAGGGCCATTTGCTTAAAAATCACCATACCAGACAATAGGACACTAACCAAGTATGGGTCAGTTTAACAGATGAGAGGTGCTCAGGGTCCTACATACGAGTTACCTAGGATGATGACTGAGCTTAAGGTGATTTCCTAGAAGAGGTAACAACTGGCCTGACCCTAGAAAATGAGATTTCTCACCTACATGGACCTTGTCCTCTATTTTTTAGAACAGAGTGTAGTGACAAGAATCACTGAGTCATCATTTTGACTTACATATCAGTCATCAAGCGTTTCCCTCACAGTACATCTTCATCACCTACCTCTGGAGCTGTGATACATGCCGTGGGAGCACATGAAGACATGTTGTCCAGACCTCCCTTCAAGGACTCGCTGTCCAGCTGCTGGAAGTGCTGCCAGTGGGTGACCTTAAACCACCAGCCCCTCTGGGGGCAGCCTGGATGCCATGACCCATCCAGGTAGAGGTATGACAGCCTGGCCAGTGGACGTGTCAGGACAAACCTGGAGGGCCATCTTCACTCCAAACTCCCATGGGGTCAGCTCAGGTTTTCTGGCCAGTGATCCAGCTTGATCCTTCCCTCTGCCCTACCTTGTTTCTTCCCTCCTGATTCCAGTGTTGATCCGAAGGGCACCCCTGATACACATCCCAGCACTAAACTCCATCCGAGTCTGCATCCCAGACAACCAGCCTGCAACATGTATCAGAAAACATTCCAGTACTCAGGGAGGATTTTTATTTGAAAATTACTGGTTACACATGTCCTTATAACATTTTAAAACCCCCAAATAAAATACAAAATGGTGGAAACAAGGACTTTTTGTGTGAATATGGTTACCCTTGGTTTAAAATCCACAATCTAATGTTGCCTGACCAAAATGAAATTGTTATATATCAATAACAAAGGAAAACTGATACGTTGAAACACATGAAAGTGTCATTTTATAGCTTTAAAATAGGTTGAATGTTAGCAGGCCCACATATTCAATCTAATAGAAAAAATCCATTGGCATTTGAAATTTAGAGAACACTATACTTATGAATAACTCATGGGTAAAAGACATGGTTAATGAATTAAATTAGAAAATACATAATACATTGAATATTGATTGTAAGTAACAAAATTTTTCTACCAAAGTTTTGTAAGTATCAAAACTTGTAGGTTATAGCTAAAGTGGATCTCATAAAAAATGTCAGCTTTATATACTTATTAGAAAAATAATTACATTATTAATCTGTTTCCAATTTAAGAATTTAGAGAAAAAAATCTCAAAGTAAAGGAAAAGTTGAAGAAAAGAAAGAATATGATGAACTAAAAAGAAAAACAGCATCAATCAAGCAAAAGTTGACTTAATACAGTTATGTAGTTTAAAAATAAAATTAAATTAAATTTTTGGTAGAATTCAGCTGTGAAGCCGTCTGGACCTGGGCTTTTGTTTGCTGGAAGATTTTTGATTACAGTTTCAATTTCCGTGCTTGTGATGGGTCTGTTAAGATTTTCTATTTCTTCCTGGTCCAGTTTTGGAAAGTTGTACTTTTCCAAGAATTTGTCCGTTTCTTCCAAGTTTTCCATTTTATTGGCATATAATTGTTGATAATAGTCTCTTATGATTCTTTGTATTTCTGTGTTGTCTGTTGTGATCTCTCCATTTTCGTTTCTAATTTTATTGATTTGATTTTTCTCCCTTTGTTTCTTGATGAGTCTGGCTAATGGTTTGTCAATTTTATTTATCCTTTCAAAGAACCAGCTTTTGGCTTTGTTGATTTTTGCTATGGTCTCTTCTGTTTCTTTTGCATTTATTTCTGCTCTAATTTTTAAGATTTCTTTCCTTCTACTAACCCTGGGGTTCTTCATTTCTTCCTTTTCTAGTTGCTTTAGGTGTAGAGTTAGGTTATTTATTTGACTTTTTCTTGTTTCTTGAGGTGTGCCTGTATTGCTATGAACTTTCCCCTTAGGACTGCTTTTACTGTGTCCCACAGGTTTTGGGTTGTTGTGTTTTCATTTTCATTCGTTTCTATGCAAATTTTGATTTCTTTTTTGATTTCTTCTGTGATTTGTTGGTTATTCAGCAGTGTGTTGTTCAGCCTCCATATGTTGGAATTTTTAATAGTTTTTCTCCTGTAATTGAGATCTAATCTTACTGCATTGTGGTCAGAAAAGATGCCTGGAATGATTTCTATTTTTTTGAATTTACCAAGGCTAGCTTTATGGCCCAGGATGATGTATAGAACAGTCTTATGGACTCTGTGGGAGAGGGAGAGGGTGGGAAGATTTGGGAGACTGGTATTGAAACATGTAAAATATCATGTATGAAACGAGATGCCAGTCCAGGTTCAATGCACGATACTGGATGCTTGGGGCTGGTGCACTGGGACGACCCAGAGGGATGGTATGGGGAGGGAGGAGGGAGGAGGGTTCAGGATGGGGAACACATGTATACCTGTGGTGGATTCATTTTGATATTTGGCAAAACTAATACAATTATGTAAAGTTTAAAAATAAAATAAAATTAATTAAAAAAAATAAATAAAATTAAATTAAAAAAACAGGAAGAGTTATTCAAGATTATTCATAAAATAGTGAAGGCTCAAAGAAAATTAAAAGGCCAAAAGAACACAGAGATGCTGCAGAGATTAAATATATAAGATTTTGTGAATACATTTATTCCAATCAAGCTCAAAACTCACAGGAAACAGATCTACTTCTAGAAAAATGAAACTTACCAAAATGACTCTGCAGAAATAACACACTGAATAGGAAGAATATAATTACCAAAAGTTACCCAGAGAATTATGGTTTCACAACCTTGTAAATGTGATTAATGTCACTGAACTGTATGATTAAAAATGGTTACATGGTAGATTTTATGTTATATATATTTTACTACAATTTTTTAAATTGTAAAAATATAAAATCCTCTATCTACAAGACAGTCTAGAACATGTCTGTCCTTCATTAGCAAATCCCTGGACAGATTCCTACTTTGAGAAAGCATATTTTCTCTTCTTTCTCTTTTAGAGGGCTTCCCCAATGGCTCAACTGTAAAGAATCTGCCTTCGATGCAGGAGACACAGGAGATGAACGTACAATATTGTCCTGTATTTTTTGGAGGACAACACCTCTCTCTCCTATAATGTTACTTAAACTACTTGTGTTGTATGTTTTTCCTATTAGTTTTCTCTGTAGTATTTTAACCAGAGATCTCTGAGTGGAAAAACAGATTGTAGTTCTAGTAAAGGAAGTGGTGACACAAAATGGCAACTTCACAGTCTTCAAGAATCCCTGATATAATTGGAAAGTAATATGTAATTCTGTGAACAGTAAAAGAAAAAAAAAAAATCTGTAACAACTTTGTCTCAAATCTTAGAAAATGTGGCTTCAGAGTCCCTCAAGACAAAAAACCTGGGAGACAGCTTTTTTTGGTGGCCTGCATCTTTGATTTAGATAAAAGAAAACAGTATAACATATAAATAAACATAATAAGTCCTTTTGCAAGAGCTTGAAATCACTGAGTGAAGTTGAAGAAAAAATTACAGATTAACATCTTATGTGAATATTTGTTGCTGGTGTAAAAAAGTAAAATATAACTTATGCAGTACAAAAATCTATTAGAAAAATGCCTTTGGAATAGACATGAACTCATGGTACAATCACAACGTTGACTCAAACATTGTTAAGGCTGAGGGCTGTCCACTGGACATTCATAACATTCATAACCACACGGTCACGGTGAGTGATATCTGGTTATTTCCTTTCAAAGTGCACCTGAGGGGATAAAAAGACAAAAACCACATGTTTAAGAGTTTTAAAGTCCTTCTAAGGCAACACATTTATAGGTCCATTTCTTCATGTGGAGCAGTCATATCACTACTGGAGGCACAATTGGAAAAACCAGGGGTGTATTTATTCTATGGAGGAAGTAGCCCCATTAGAACTTTCACTGGGGCTGGACTTAATGACAAACAACCTGTAGATACACTTGAGTTCTGATCATTCTCATTAACAAATATGCTTTATCACTAGAGTAAATTGATAAGTAAAATCATTTTACTGACTCAAATCCTGGAGATAAATCAAAACAAAGTGAAAAAGAGGCTGGGAAATCTATTAATAGCATCTGCTCAAGGGTTTCTCATTTTCCCACATAAAATGAACACAACAAATTTGGATGTTAATATCAGGTTGTAACCCCTATATTTTATAAACTCTGATTGATAATCATCAAAAATAGAAATAAGAAATGGAGAAAGCATAATACTATGTAGCCATTAAAAAATAACTATATGCATTGATGTAACCCAAGATAGATATTAAGTGAAAAAACGAAAGAAGAGCTATCATTTGTGCTTAAAAACAGGAAGACCGCATATTCACAAGTTCTTCCTGATACACAGACCATCTCAACAGAACAGTCAACAGTGCTGCTGGGGCTCCACCTTGGGGGGGAGCTGTGTGATGACAGGAGTGGAGAGTGATTTACTTTTTGTTCATAAATTTTTTTTTTCTAATTTTATTTTATTTTTAAACTTTACATAATTGTATTAGTTTTGCCAAATATCAAAATGAATCCACCACAGGTATACATGTGTTCCCCATCCTGAACCCTCCTCCCTCCTCCCTCCCCATACCATCCCTCTGGGTCGTCCCAGTGCACTAGCCCCAAGCATCCAGTATTGTGCATCGAACCTGGACTGGCAACTTGTTTCTTACATGATATTTTACATGTTTCAATGCCATTCTCCCAAATCTTCCCACACTCTCCCTCTCCCACAGAGTCCATAAGACTGTTCTATACATCAGTGTCTCTTTTGCTGTTCATAAATTTTTAAAAAGTATTTTTAAAAGTTTTAAGATTTTATAGCATTAGATATACCATGTGTTTTAAAATATATGATTATAAATACATTTTGATTATTTAGAGCAGTGGTCCCCAACTTTTTGGCACCAGGGACCCAGTTTCATGGAAGACAATGTTTGCACAGATAGGGCGAGAAAGAGGAGATTCAGGTATAATGTGAGCGATGGGGAGCAGCAGATGAAGCTTTGCTCCTTTGCACACCACTCACCTCCTGCTGTGCAGCCCAGTCCCTAACAGCCACGGACCAAATCAGTTTGGCCCAGGAGTTGGGGACCCTTGATTTAGAGTCTCTAAAGCAACTTAGAACTATGGGTATATTTTTTATTATTGGAAGGCAAGTCTTCTGTCTACAGCCTTTTAAAATATGATCCCACTTTAATACTGTAAAATGGTCTATATTCTCAAAGCCCTTAAGCATCTGCTCTCTCATCTGATCCCTGTAATAAAACATGTGAAGAAGCCAGCCAGGCTGGAATCCCCGCTCTACACACAGGTGAGGACCTGAGGCTCAGGGACACAAGGCCATGTGGATGCTATGTGCCTCCTCCATTGATTCATACTGGGCCAGGCTCCTAGAGCTAGGATCCTGAGAATTTCATAACATCTGGGCTGTATTAGGTGATTTCATGAATTAAAAAAAAATCACGCCTCTGTTGTGCACTGGGAACAAAGAAACTTCAGAAAACCTCAATAAGATCTGCTTCATCACAGAACAGAATGGATGACAGGCATTCATTCTTTGAGCTGAACTGTGTCCCCTCCAATTTTACATGTTGAAGTCCTAAACACCACCATACCTCAGAATGTGATGGTATTTGGAGACAGTGTGTTTAAAGAGTCAATAAAGTGACAGTGAAGTCATATAGATGGCTCCTAATCTAACAGACTGGAGTTTTTATAAGAAGAGATCAGGACACAGGCAAACAGAGGGAAGACCATGTGAGACACAGAGAGAAGACAGATCTCCAAGCCAAGGAGAGAGACCTCAGAGGAAACCAGCCCTACCATCATCTTGACCTCGAACTTCCAGCCTCCAGGGATGTAAGGAAATACGCTTCTGTTGTTTGAGTCACCTGCTCTGTGGTCTTTGTATGGCAGCCCTAGCAAACTAATGCCCCCTTCAGCTTTATGAATCTAAAAGGTACTTTCTCTACTATTTCATGGATCAGGGTCAATCAGACAGTGATCAGTTCACCTGAACTATTTGTACAAGAAAATGTGATGTGGTAGCACCTTCTCCCAGATGTTGAGTTTTCTCTTCAGATGAATGAATTCTGCTCTATTAGAGTGAAAACCTGGTGACATAGGCTAATCATCCTGCTGTTACAGCTCTGAACAAGGCATTGATAACTGATGCCTGCAAATTCAGAAAACTGATAATCTGACAGTATATCCTAAAAGGATGCAAAGTATGCAAAAATAATATCAAGATGGGATGAGCATCAAGAACTGCATTTCTTTCTGTAGCAGTGGCCTGAGCCAGTGGCAGGACTGAAATCTAAGAGTGAGGTTCTGTCACCCTGTGAATGTGAGTGACCGTCTCCACCTTGGCTACCACGTGAAAGGAGCAGTGTTCTCAGACTCAGCACAGAACACAGTACCTAGGTCGACATTCAGCCTCCCCAGAAATTCCCCCTCTGTGCTCCCTGGACCAGCTCTGTGACTTTGGGTGAGTCCTGGACCCAATCTCTTCATCCATGACATGGGATAAAAAAGGGCAGTCATGAGGATTAAGTGAAATCATATGCATGAGAGCTATGTAAAATAAATTATATAGAACCACACAAATGTAACTTACCATTAATATTGTTAGAGTGGGTGCAGGATTACTAGATCAGGAATCAAAAGATTTCTAGTTCTGTGACCTATACCTGCTTCTGTATGACCGATGTCTGCTTCTTTATGTAACACTTTATCTAAAACATATACTTAAAGAACAGATTTCTAATTCTGCATCTGCTGCAAACTAGCTTAACACCAGTTATATACATAGGACCACATTTCTTCTAAGAGGAATTAGTTTCCTCACCTCTAAAGTGAGGATGTTGAACCCTATTATCTTATCTGGACTTATCTAAACTTCTGAGATCAATTTCTCATTACTTAACATCTTGATCATATATAAGGATAATATAGTTTTTAAATGAACAATTAGACACATAGGTGGGGACACCTGTATTTGATGTGTAATGCCTAAGTTCAAAAGAACAAAAGGTTTTGTAAGAGTCCTGACTCATTTGTGACTAGGTTATATGGGAATCATAAATGATTATCAGGTCTCAGGAGGGAAACTCTGACTGGGAGACACGCTAGTAGATGAAAGCACTCTGTGAATTTTAGGCACAAAAAAATACAGAGCTCCATGTTCAGTTTCTCAACATTTGCATACAATACAGTACTTACAAAAAGCTATCTCCTATCCCATGAACAGTGGAAGGTACTGCTCTGCATTTTCTCATTTCTAAGGAGGATTGAGAAGAAACAGTGACAGAGGGAATTTAAGCCACATTTTAAGGTAAGTCTTTCATACAGAAATAGATACTGAGGCATGTTTTCTTTAACAGATATTTTAAATATTACACAAGTAACTTTATTGTACTTACAAATGAAAATCTGGGAAAGGCAGAAAAGTATGAAGAAGGTAAAATGCATCCATAATCTCATACCCAGAGATAAATTTTCAGTGAGGAAGCTTCATCACATATAGCTAGATAACTCATCCCACCCTGAACAACGCATCTCAAGTGGCAAGAACACCACACCTTCCCTCTCTCCCTCTATCTTCCCATCAGTGTCAATCCCACCTTGTTCCAGAATGAATTACAGGTGGCCACATGACAATCGCTAAATCCCTCAAACTAGACCTCAGTTGTCACATCTGTACAAGACACTACCACCTCATCTTTGTGAGAAAGACACCACGTGAGTGAATGTCGCTCACTGAGTGCCTTCCTCACACCATGTGCAGCGCTTAGTGCTTTCGCCCACCTCATCTTCAAGCACCATCCAGAGTACCGTGTTAAGGTATTGTGAACTCCTGATTTATCCTGATGACAATCTACCTTCTTCTGGAAGGTAAAGGCAGCAGTGTTGGGGAGGGGATAATTGAATAAAATTTTAAACAATATAGAATTAGGGATTAAGTGACAGTATTGTGTAGGAGTTTTCTTTACAGCTTAGAAACAGAAGCAACTTATAACTTACCTGGTAAATCTTCATAGACTCAAAATATTCCAAATTTTTTTTCCTTAAACTATCAAATTTCATGAATGTTCCTGACAGCACTTGCATCACAAATGTGCTGAGGACCAATCAGAATGAAACGCCAAGCGTCTGCAAAATGAGAGTGTTCTGTGCGCTAATGGAATGTGAGTCTAGGGTCCAAGTGTGGTAAGTCCTATCTGAAATCTGTCTTGAGTGCAGGTGTGTGTGTGCATAGAAAAGCACACTCATACTACCCCGCACCCCCACCACTAGTGCATATTCTCAGCAGACTTGCCCACCACGTCCTGTTAAGACCCAGTCATGAAGCTTAGTCTCTGGAGGTTTATGATTGGAAAGGGCACAGAGATCCCAGGTGGAGATTTTGAAGAATGAAGCTGGAGACAAACTAATTACAAAGTCAGGCAGCAGACTCACCTGTTTTGCCCTTTCAATGAGGGCAGAGGCCTCTGCCTTGCCCAGGTTTTGCACCATGTTGTAAAACAGGCTATATTTATTTTGCAGCAAATCATATGGCTGGCTACATTCTTTCCATCTCCCTAAATCCAAAACCTGTTAATCATCAGAAAGAAACCAATTAGCACCAATGTTTTACAGTAACATATTATGTATATGTGTCTCTGTGTTAAGTCATTTCAGTCATGTTCAACTCTTTGCAACTCTATGGACTGTAGCCCGCCAGGCTCCTCAGTCCATGGGATTCTCCAGGCAAGAATATTGAGTGGATTGCCACTTCCTTCTCCAAGGGATCTTTTCTACCCATGGATTGGGTCCTGCATTGGCAGGTGGATTCTTTACCATGAGCACCAAATGTTTCACAGTAACATATTATAACCTGGACAATATTTCAAAAACAGGCAGGACAGGAGAGTAGGGAGAATTTATTTGGGTGTTAGAACTGGCTGGTGTTTAAATGGTTTGATTACCCTGTTTTACTAGGCAGACAAAGGTCTAACCTGATCTTTTATTATTATAAGGTTATAGGAAAGGAAGAAAATGAAAATTTTACACTATGATTACTGGCACTCAGCAGTATGTAGCATCTTATATTCTTCCTAGGGCATTTGGGATTGTTATCATTAGTTAGCACTTTTAGCTGTCAGACTCTGAGCTTTGAGGTATATTTATACAGATACACAGAGTTGCCAAATATCTAGATTCAAGAAAATCAAAGGCAATTTATCTAAAAAGCAGGTTGATATCAGACAAACCAGATGACAGTGACCTGACAGCAAATTGTCAAGTTGGTTTGACAGAATCTGAGCAAAATTTGGGGGAAAAAAAGATGATGCTTCTGGAATTTCTTTAGGGTTCTGGAATACTGTCAGTGGCTAAGAAGGGCTGAATCCTTTGTCTGAGAGATTAAGATGTTTATTGAAGTTGGCTGTGGTTGTAGTTTATTATTCTGAGAGTGAAAGGATGGCAAAAGGAGCTGCTACATAGCAGCTTTAGTAGAATTGCTCTGCATAAAAATGAACTCTAGAAATCCAATTTTCTCCTTCAGTTCAGTTCAGTCGGTCAGTCATGTCCAACTCTTTGTGACCCCATGAATAGCAGCATGCCAGACCTCCCTGTCCATTACCAGTTCTCAGAGTTTAAACAAAATCATGTCCATTGAGTCGGTGATGCCATCCAGCCATCTCATCCTCTGTCGTCCCCTTCTCCTCCTGCCCCCAATCCCTCCCAGCATCAGAGTCTTTTCCAATGAGTCAGCTCTTCACACGAGGTGGCCAAAGTATTGAAGTTTCAGCTTTAACATCAGTCCTTCCAATGAACACCCAGGACTGATCTCCTTTAGGATGGACTGGTTGGATCTCCTTGCAGTCCAGGGACTCTCAAGAGTCTTCTCCAACACCATAGTTCAAAAGCACCAATTCTTTGGTGCTCAGCTTTCTTCACAGTCCAACTCTCACATCCATACATGACCACTGGAAAAAACATAGCCTTGACTAGACGGACATTGTTGGCAAATAATATCTCTGCTTTTGAATATGCTATCTAGGTTGGTCATAACTTTCCTTCCAAGGAGTAAGTGTCTTTTAATTTCATGGCTGCAATCACCATCTGCAGTGACTTTGGAGCCCCAAAAGTCTGACACTATTTCCACTGTTTCCCCATCTGTTTGCCATGAAGTGATGGGACCAGATGCCATGATCTTCATTTTCTGAGTGTTGAGCTTTAAGCTAACTTTTTCACTCTCCTCTTTCACTTTCATCAAGAGGCTTTTTAGTTCCTCTTCACTTTCTGCCATAAGGGTGGTGTCATCTGCATGTCTGAGGCTACTGATATTTCTCCCGGTAATCTTGATTCCAGCTTGTGCTTCTTCCAGCCCAGCGTTTCTCACGATGTACTCTGCATATAAGTTAAATAAACAGGGTGACAATATACAACCTTGATGTACTCCTTTTCCTATTTGGAACCAGTCTGTTGTTCCATGTTCAGTTCTAACTGTTGCTTCCTGACCTGCATACAGGTTTCTCAAGAGGCAGGTCAGGTGGTCTGGTATTCCCATCTCTTTCAGAATTTTCCACAGTTTATTGTGATCCATGCAGTCAAAGGCTTTGGCATAGTCAATAAAGTAGAAATAGATGTTTTTCTGGAACTCTCTTGCTTTTTCAATGATCTAGCAGATGTTGGCAATTTGAACTCTGGTTCCTCTGCCTTTTCTAAAACCAGCTTAAACATCCGGAAGTTCACAGTTCATGTACTGCTGAAGCCTGGCTTGGAGAATTTTGAGCATTACTTTACTAGTGTGTGAGATAAGTGCAATTGTGCGGTAGTTTGAGCATTCTTTGGCATTGCCTTTCTTTGGAATTGGAATGAAAACTGACCTTTTCCAGTCCCATGGCCACTGCTCAGTTTTCCAAATTTGCTGGCATGTTGAGTGCAGCACTTTCACAGCATCATCTTTCAGGATTTGAAATAGCTCAACTGGAATTCCATCACCTCCACTAGCTTTGTTCATAGTGATGGTTTCCAAGGCCCACTTGACTTCACATTCCAGGATGTCTGGCTCTAGGTGAGTGATCACACCATCGCGATTATCTTGGACACGAAGATCTTTTTTGTACAGTTCTTCTGTGTATTCTTGCCACTTTTCTTAATATCTTCTGCTTCTGTTAGGTCCATACCATTTCTGGCCTTTATCGAGCCCATCTTTGCATGAGATGTTCCCTTGGTATCTCTAATTTTCTTGAAGAGATCTCTAGTCTTTCCCATTTTGTTGTTTTCCTCTATTTCTTTGCACTGATGACTGAGGAAGGCTTTCTTATCTCTCCTTGCTATTCTTTGGAACTCTACATTCAGATGCTTATATCTTTCCTTTTCTCCTTTGCTTTTCACTTCTCTTCTTTTCACAGCTATTTGTAAGGCCTTCCCAGGCAGCCATTTTGCTTTTTTGCATTTCTTTTACATGGGGATGGTCTTGATCCCTGTCTCTTGTACAATGTCACGAACCTCTGTCCATAGTTCATCAGGCACTCTATCTATAAGATCTAGTCCCTTAAATCTATTTCTCACTTCCACTGTATAATCATAAGGGATTTGATTTAGGTCATACCTGAATGCAGATGACACCACCCTTATGGCAGAAAGTGAAGAGGAACTAAAATGCCTCTTGATGAAGGTGAAAGAGGAGAGTGAAAAGGTTGGCTTAAAGCTCAACATTCAGAAGATGAAGATCATGGCATTTGTCCCATCACTTCATGGGAAATAGATGGGGAAACAGTGGAAACAGTGACAGACTTCATTTTGGGGGGCTTCAAAATCACTGCAGATGGTGACTGCAGCCATGAAATTAAAAGAGGCTTACTCCTTGGAAGAAAAGTTATGACTAACCTAGATAGCATAGTCAAAAGCAGAGACATTATTTGCCAACAAATGTCCATCTAGTCAAGGCTATGGTTTTTCCACTGGTCATGTATGGATGTGAGAGTTGGACTGTGAAGAAAGCTGAGCACTGAAGAATTGATGCTTTTGAATTGTGGTGTTGGAGAAGACTCTTGGGAGTCCCTTGGACTGCAAGGAGATCCAACCAGTCCATTCTGAAGGAGGTCAGCCTTGGGATTTCTTTGGAAGGCATGATGCTAAAGCTGAAACTTCAATACTTTTGCCACCTAATGTGAAGACTAGACTCATTGGAAAAGACTCTGATGCTGGGAGGGATTGGGGGCAGGAAGAGAAGGGGACGACAGAGGATGAGATGGCTGGATGGCATCACTGACTTGATGGACATGAGTCTGAGTGAACTCCGGGAGATGGTCATGGACAGGGGGGCCTGGTGTGCTCCGATTCATGGGGTCGCAAAAAGTCGGACACGACTGAGCGACTGAACTGAATGGTCTCGTGGTTTTCCCTACTTTCTTCAGTTTAAGTCTGAATTTGGCAATAAGGAGTTCATGATCTGAGCCACAGTCAGCTCTTGGTCTTGTTTTTGCTGACTGTATAGAGCTTCTCCATCTTTGGCTGCAAAGAATATAATCAACCTGGTTTCAATGTTGACCATATGGTGATGTCCATGTGTAGAATCTTCTCTTATGTTGTTAGAAGAGGGTGTTTGCTATGACCAGTGCATTCTCTTGGCAAAACTCTATTAGCCTTTGCCTTGCCTCATTCTGTATTCAAAGGCCAAATCTGCCTGTTACTCCAGGTGTTTCTTGACTTCCTACTTTTGCATTCTAGTCCCCTATAATGAAAAGGACATCTTTTTTGGGTGTTAGTTCTAAAAGGTCTTGTAGGTCTTCATAGAACAGTTCAATTTCAGCTTCTTCAACATTACTGGTTGGGACATAGGCTTGGATTACTGTGATATTGAATGGTTTGCCTTGGAAATGAACAGAGATCATTCTGTTGTTTTTGAGATTGCATCCAAGTACTGCATTTCGGACTCTTTTGTTGACCCTGATGGCTACTCCATTTCTTCTAAGGGATTCCTGCCCACAGTAGTGGATATAATGGTTATCTGAGTTAAATTCACCCATTCCAGTCCATTTTAGTTCTCCTTGGATAAGATCAAAGAAGCAGTTAAGAAATTGAGCTTGTAATTCTAGTGATCATGGACCACACAGCACATGGAGGCAGCCCAATCTGAACTGCCTAGGACCTGAACCTGTTTTCACAAGTTATTTTTCTCTGCTCCTTTTTCTTTCTTTCTTAAGCTTCCTTCCTTCCACCCCTTTTATTGCTCATTAATACGTCTTCTGGGCTACCTGGGTAGCTCAGCTGCTAAATAATCCACCTGCAAAGCAGGACACGCCGGTTCAATTCCTGGGTGGGGAAGTTCCCCTGGAGAAAGGTAGGCTACTCACTCTAGTGTTCATGGGCTCCCCTGGTGGCTCAGATGGTAAAGAATCCATCTGTTGTGGGAAACCTGGCTTCAATCCTGCATTGGGAGGATCTCCTGGAGGATGGCATGGCAACCCATTCCAGTGTTCTTGCCTGGAAAATCCCATGGACAGGGGAGCCTGGCCAGCTACAGTCTATGGAGTCACAAAGAGTCAGACATCAAGAGACTAAGGATAATAGGTCTCTGCTTACTGACTAAACACAAGGAAGTGAAGTGAAAGTCATTCAGTCGAGTCTGACTCTTTGGAACCCCATGGACTATATAGTCCATGGGATTCTCCAGGCCACAATTCTGTAGTAAGCATAATAGACCTGCTAATTGTAAACTGAAAGAGAGAGGATGGGGCTTGTAACTCTCCCTTTCTACTTATTAGTGACTTTGGTTAATTATTTTTTT
Organism: Bos mutus; assembly: GCF_027580195.1. Taxonomy (NCBI): domain Eukaryota; kingdom Metazoa; phylum Chordata; class Mammalia; order Artiodactyla; family Bovidae; genus Bos; species Bos mutus. The sequence continues at coordinate 292,266 of NW_027219464.1, forward strand.
GGGGTGGGGGAGGGAGTGTCTGAAACAATTTGCTAAAGTGATATAACTCTTAAAAAGTTCTGATGTTAAGTAGTATTTTTTTCTTCATTTAAAGTGAATGCATCTTTAAGAGAATATGCTGAAACTCTAAATAAGACACAGGTTGCTTTTCCACATCTAGGTATTATAGTTAATTCCATTCTTTGTAATTAATTAGAAATATTTATTAAGTCTCATAAAGTCCATTTTCCTGTTACTCTTTTGTTTACTCCTGTAGATCATTGCTAGGGGCAGCTCTCTCAAAAGAGCCCAAGAATAACAGAATCTGTCACATCCACATAATAATTTATATCTTCTGTAACTTGTCCAACTCAGATGCTCTGAATGTATAATTTTACTAAAGTGTAACATAAGAGAACATAACTACTCATTCTGAAGTTGAGGAATAAAAAGTAAAGTTTTAAAACATGGGTATCCAAACACCTTTGTTCAATGAATCTATGAAAGGGTTGTCAGGAATATACAGTGGAGAAGACAGTCTCTTTAGTAAATAGTACTTGGATAGCTGGACACGTGGAGTGTTAGGTCCATGAATCAAGGCAAATTAGAAGTGTTCAAAGAGGAGATGGCAAGAGTTAACATCGACATTTTAGGAATCAGTGAACTAAAATGGACTGGAATAGGTGAATTTAACTCAGATGACCATTATATCTACTACTGTGGGGAAGAATCTCTTAGAAGAAATGAAGTAGCCCCCATAGTCATCAAAAGAGTCTGAAATGCAGTACTTGGATGCAATCTCAAAAATGACAAAATGATCTCTGTTCTTTTTCAGGCAAACCATTCAATATCAAAGTAATTCAAGTCTATTCTCCAACCAGTAATGATGAAGAAGCTGAGGTTGAACAGTTCTATGAAAACCTACAAGACTTTCTAAAACTAACACCCCAAAAAGATGTCCTTTTCATTATAGGGGACTGGAATGCAAAAGTAGAAATTCAAGAAATACCTGAAATAACAGGCAAATTTGGCCTTGGAGTACAAAATGAAGCAGGGCAAAGACTAATAGAGTTTTGCCAAGAGAACACACTGGTCATAGCAAACACCCTCTTCCTACAACACAAGAGAAGACTCTATACATGGACATCACCAGATGGTCAATACAGAAATCAGATGAATTATATTCTTTCAGCCAAACATGAAGAAGCTCTATACAGTCAGCAAAAACAAGACCAGGAGCTGATTGTGGCTCAGATCATGAACTGCTTATTGCAAAATTCAGACTTAAGTTGAAGATAGTAGGAAAAACCACTACACCATTTAGGTATGACCTAAATCAAATTCCTTATGATTATATGTTGGAAGTGACAAAGAGATTTGAGGGATTAGATCTGATAGACAGAGTGCCTGAAGAACTATGGACAGAGGTTCCTGACACTGTACGGGAGGCAGAGATCGAGCCCATCCCCAAGAAAAAAAATGCAAAAAGGCAAAATGGTTGCCTGAGGAGGACTTACAAATAGTTGTGAAAAGAAGAGAAGCAAAGGGCAAAGAAGAAAAGGAAAGATATACCCATCTGAATGCAAAGCCCCAAAGAATAGAGGAGAGATAAGAAAACCTTCCTCAGTGATCAATGCAAATAAATAGAGGAAAACAGTAGAATGGGAAAGCCTAGAAATGTCTCCAAGAAAATCAGAGATACCAAGGGAACATTTAAGGCAAAGATAGGCACAATAAAGGACAGAAATGTTATGGACCTAACAGAAGCAGAAGATATTAAGAAGTGGTAAGAATACACAGAAGAACTATACAAAAAAGATCTTCATGACACAGATAACCATGATGGTGCGACTTCCCTAGAGCCAGATATCCTGGAATGTGAAGTCAAGTGGGCCTTAGGAAGCATCACTATGAACAAAGCTAGTGGAGGTGATGGAATTTCAGTTGAGCTAATTCAAATCCTAAAAGATGATGCTGTGATAGTGCTTCACTCAATATACCAGAAAATTTGGAAAACTCAGCAGGACTGGAAAAAGCCATTTTTCATTCCAATCCCAAAGAAAGGCAATGCCAAAGAATGCTCAAACTACCATACAATTGCACACATCTCACATGCTAGCAAAGTAATGCTCAAAACTCTCCAAGCCAAGCTTCAACAGTATGTGAATGATGAACTTCCAGATGTTCAAGCTGGATTTAGAAAAGGCAGAGAAACCAGAGATCAAATTGCCAACATGCCTGGATCATTGAAAAAGCAATAGAGTTCCAGAAAACCATCTGCTTGTGCTTTATTAACTACGCCAAAACGTTTGATTGTGTGGATCACAACAAATTGCAGAAAATTCTTAAGAGATGGGACTACCAGACCACCTGACCTGCCTCCTCAGAAACCTGTATGCAAGTCAGGAAGCAACAGTTAGAACCGGTCATAGAACAACAAACTGGTTCCAAATTGGGAAAGGAATATGTCAAGGCTGTATATTATCACTTTGCTTATTTAACTTATATGCAGAGTACACCATGAGAAACACCGGGCTGGATGAAGCCCAAGCTGGAATCAAGATTTCTGGGAGAAATATCAATCACCTCAGATATGCAGATGACACCACCTTTATGGCAGAAATCAAAGAAGAACTAAAGAGCCTCTTGATGAGAGTGAAAAAGTTGTCTTAAAACTCAACATTCAGAAAACTAAGATCATGACCTCTGGTCCCATCACTTCATGACAAATAGATGGGGAAACAGTGGAAACAGTGACAGAGTTTATTTGGGGGGGCTCCAAAATCACGGAATATGGTGACTACAGCCATGAAATTAAAAGACACTTGCTCCTTTGAAGAAAAGTTATGACCAACCTAGACAGCATATTAAAAAGCAGAAGTATTACTTTGGTGACAAAGGTCTATCTAGTCAAAGCTATGGTTTTTCCAGGAGTCATATATGGATATGAGAGTTGGACCATAAAGAAAACTGAGCACCAATTCTTGTGGTGTTGGAGAAAACTCCTGAGCGTCCTTTGTACTTCAAGGAGCTCCAACGAGTCCATCATAAAGGAAATCAGTCCTGAATATTCATCAGAAGGACTGGTGCTGAAGCTGAAATTCCAATACTTCAGCCACCTGATGTGAAGAACTGATTCATTGGAAAAGACCCTGATGTTGGGAAAGATTGAAGGCAGGAGGAGAAGGGGACAACAGTGGATGCGATGGTTGGATGGCATCACTGATTTGATGGACATGAGTTTATGTAACCTCCAGGAGTTGGTGATGGGCAGGGAAGCCTGGCATGCTGCAGTCCATGGTGTTGCAAAGAGTCAGATACGACTGAGTGACTGAACTGAACTGAACTGGACACCTACATGGAAATAAATGAAATTAGAACACACTAATTTTTTTGTATATGTACAACCACAGAAAATAAACCACACACAAATATAAACTCAAAATGGTGTAAGGCCTCATATAAAACTGGATACAATAAAACTAGAGGAAAACACAAAACACTCTTTGACATGAATCATGGCAATAGCTTCTTAGTCTCCCAAAGCAAAAGAAAAAAAGCAAAAGTAAACAATTGGGACGTAATCAAACCTATAATCTTTTAACAGCAAACAACACTAACCAAATGAAGAGACAATACCTAAGGAATGAGATAAAATATTTACAAATGATGTGACTGACAGGGGGTTATTATCTAAAATATACAAACATCTCATATAACTCAATATCAATAAACCAATAACCCAATCAAAAAGTGGACAGAAGACTTAAATAGACATTTCTCCAAAGAAGGCATACAGAAGACCAATGAGCACATGAAAAGATGTTCCACATCACTAATTATCAGAGAAATGTTAATCAAAATCATAATGAGGTACCACATCACATGGATCAGAACGGCCATCATTATCAAGTCTACAGATAACCAATGCTATAGAGGGTGAGAAGAAAAAGATACACCTTTGACACTATTGGTGGGAAAATAACTTGGTGCACTATTGGTGGGAATATAACTGGAAAACAGTATGGAGATTTCTGAAACAACTGAAAATAGAGCTACCATATGATCTAACAATCTCACTACTGGGCATGTATCTAGAAAAGACAAAAACGCTAATTCAAAAATACACACACCCCAACATTCACAGCAGCAGCACTTAAAATAGCCAAAATATGGAAACAACCTAATTGTTAATCAACAGATGACTGGTTTAAGAAAATCACACACACACACACACGCACGCAAGCACATATATGCACTATGGAATATTTCTCAGACCATAATAAATGATGAAATATTGCCATCTTCACTAACACAGGTGGACCTAGAGAATATCATACTAAGTGAAGTAAATCAGACAGAGAAAGACAAATATGATATCATTTATATGTAGAACCTAATCAATAATGCAAATGAATCTACATACAAAATAGACTCACAGACACAGAAAATAAACTCACATTTACCAAAGAGGAAAAGAGGGGGCATATAAATTGGAGCTATAGGGCCAATAGATACAAACTACAATAAATGGAACAGATAATCAAAATAGACTTAATGTATAATACAGGGAAATATATCCAATATCTTATAATTACCTATAATGGAAAATATTCTAAAAAAATATTTAGGTGAATCATTTTGCTATATATCTGAAACTAACAAAATACTGTCAATCAACTATATTTCATGTTTATAAACAGGAGTAACACATGGCCACAACACATTTGAGGAACACTTAAATAAATTTTCATTAATTTCTGAATTGATTCAGCAAACATTTATTGCACATTTAAGTGCCCTGATGGCATTTTCCTAGATTCTGTGGAAGATGAAAACACATAAGCCACAGACCCTGCTCCTATGGAGCCTGTACTGAGAAAAGAGAGAAGAAAACCTCAAGTGTTTATCATGCAGGAAAAAAAGCACAAGAAGGGTTTAGTAACAGAAGAGATGACTTCTGACCAGAGGTTGTAAGGATGAGCTTCAAGGAGGACAGAGGGCAATGAACTAGGCCTTGAAGAAAGGACAGGCATGAACAGGCAGAAACAAAGGTGGATGGGTGGACAGTGGTCATTCCAGACACAGTGACTATCATGGGCCAAGTGGACTGGAGTGAGCCTGGCAGCTCCTTAAGGGCAGGGTTATACAGTTTTCCTTGTTCACTGATGCATCCCAGGGCCCTGGCATTGTACATGATAAGTATCAGGCACACAGTACATGCCAGTTGAAAGTTCAATACAAATGAAACTAAATTCAGGGTGTGACTGGGTGAGCGGCCAATGGTGTGATCTATCAAGACTACAGGGTGAGATCAAGGGGAGGATAAGTCCAGCTGGCATGGGAACAGATAAGGCAGGGGATACAGGGATGACAGGATGAGGGATGTAGACCTGGAGGACCACATGCTTCAGGTGGATGGCTATGGACAAGAGGGAGAGTGAGAGGGGAAATGAGGGAGGGACAAACCAGGGCTGAGGATGGAGGCTTCAAACTAATTTATGTCAAATACTGGAAAAGATAAAGAAGAAGAGAGATAGAAAGGAGGGGGAGTTGAGAGGCTCAGGAGGACCATGCAGCCACAGATATTCCAGGTAGCTGTCCTACACATAAAGATTAAATGGAGCCACTGCAAGATAATCTGATTAGTTTTCATTGGCAGGATGCTATCACTGATAATGGAGTGGCTGCAGGGAAAGGTGGGGACAGGAGAGGCTGGAAGAAAAGCCTAGTAAGAAAGAGATGCCAGAGACAGTTTTCAATATGGTGACAAACAATAAAGGGAGATCCCATTAGGGACAAATAGACTGGAGAGGGGAAGATCTGAGTATTAGACCTCTATTTTTGAGTGCCAGGTGACACAGGGACAGTTGTCCAACCTTGGAAGTTGGGTCCTTAATTAAATGGGTTCTTGTAATTTTCTCAGAGGCTGGACTGTGTGGCAGGCATTAACTCAAAACTTTTTCTTAGGTCTTGAAATAAGTCATTCTTCTTGCCCATGGAATGATGAAGTCCGGGTCATAGTCACCTCCATAATTGCTCTCCCAAATCGTCTGCTTTTGCATGTAAGCACCACCTTCATAAAATATTTCTTTTCCCTTATTGTGCTCTCGATGTTCACATTAGTTATCTTTTCTCTGAAAACTTGAATGAAAACACTTGGCATGTTTTTGAAGGAGGTTTCTCTTCTGAAATGTTACAACTATATCCATGCATGCTTATGAAAGAAAAATTCCATGAAGGTAAAAAACAGAATTTAAGTAAAACTCTAGTTAGGTGTGAGCTGTTTTGTGCTTTTCAGGTGGGTATATTACAACAGTTTCTGGTTTTGATTTATCTGGGAAAAAGTATACTTAGAAGATAGATGAGTTGAGGAAAAGAGGTAAAGAATATGGATAAGATCATTTACAAATAGAAGAGGTAGAATTTGAGATTCCTGGTCCTGGTTTTGGTCCTGCATCGTTCATTTCCAAAGAATAACTGCAGACAGTGAAAACATTGAACACACACAACAGCACTGTTTGGGCAAGTGCAGATTTTCAGGTGCCCCTTTGCTTGTGCTTCTAGGGAGAATGCAGGTGATATGAAGACTGGAGTGTGAGAGATGGGAGGGGACAACTGGGCTATCGGCTGAAGAGAAAACAGGTCATAAGCACCCAGCAAATCCTTAAAACCATAGGAAGAACCCACCTTTTAATGCAGAGACAGTGGTGAGTCTTAGGAGACAGAGAATTTCTAATTTATCCATTTTGCTCCACTGTTTTGGAGCAAAAAGGATGATTAAATTAGTTGTTATTATGACTCCAGTATGTTTAATAAAATTAAGAGAATATCTTTATAAAACAGAATTCTGAAACATTAATGGTGCTTAATGAACCAAAGCTGGTAAATCCCTTTGAAGAGTCAACATATAAACAAACCTATTAACTAAGCCAGTTGATACCCAACAAGTCTTTTGCTTAATTTACTTACAGTAAACAAAACCATTTCAGATAGCTGAGAAAAGAAGAGAAGCCAAAGGCAAAGGAGAAAAGGAAATATATACCCATCTAAATGCAGAGTTTCAAAGAATAGCAAAGAGAGATAAAGCCTTCCTAAGTGAACAATGCAAAGAAATAGTGGAAAACAATAGAATGGGAAAGACTAGGGATCTCTTCAAGAAAATTAGAGATAGCAAGGGTGGGCACAATAAAGGACAAAAATGGTATAGACCTAACAGAAGCAGAAGATATTAAGGAGAGGTGGCAAAAATACACAGAAGAACTATAGAAAAAAAGATCTTCACAATCCAGATAACATGATGGTGTGATTGCTCACCTAGAGCCAGACATCCTGGAGTGTGAAGTCAAATGACCTTAAAAAGTATCACTATTAACAAAGCTAGTGGAGGTGTTGGAATTCTAGCTGAGCTATTTCAAATACTGAACGATGATGCTGTGAAAGTGCTGCACTCAATATGACAGCAAATTTGGAAAACTCAGCAGTGGCCACAGGACTGGAAAAGGTCAGTTCTCGTTCCAATTCCAAAGAAAGGCAATGCCAAAGAATGTTCAAACTACCACACAATTGCACTCATGTCACATGCTAGCAAAATAATGCTCAAAACCCTCCAAGTTAGGCTTCAATAGCATGTGAAACAAGAACTTTCAGATGCACAAGCTGGATTTAGAAAAGGCAGAGGAACCAGAGATCAAATTACCAACATCTGTCGGATCATAGAAAAAGCAAGAGAATTCCAGAAAAAATATCTACTTCT